>NC_138225.1:2730571-2855571 GCF_964197995.2 Scardinius erythrophthalmus
AGCTAGTGTGGAAGGGGGTCGGCCAATACGTTCTTATAAATCCCAGCTCTCCCAAACGAGACACAACACTCTCCTGAAAACTTTCAGAGACAGAGCTCAAACTCAAGCCATGGCCGAGAGACGGATTCCCTTCAGCTTTATGCACAGCCCATCCTGGGATCCTTTCCGGGACTGGTACCAGGGCAGTCGGCTCTTCGATCAAACCTTCGGGATGCCACCCTTCTCTGAGGAGATTCCCACTTTCCCGAGCACGCACTGGCCGGGATACATGCGTTCCTTCGGACACCCTGACATGGCCTGTTTAATGCAGAGTCCAGCTCAGATGCCCATGTCTCCCGCTGGGATAGTTCCTCAAAACTACGGGAGGGCCTTTTCCCGACAGCTGAGCTCGGGAATGTCCGAGATAAAGCAGACTCAGGACGCCTGGAAGATCAGCCTGGATGTCAATCACTTCGCCCCCGAGGAGCTGACGGTGAAGACCAAAGATGGAGTGGTGGAGATCAGCGGTGAGCACTTCGCTTTTTAATTACTGTAGTGTCTAAAAGCTACTGTAAAAGCTGATATTTTGCTTTGAGGAAGAAAATTACACTTGATTTCTGTAGTTGTTTTGAAAAGGGAAAAGTTGTGGAAGTCCATTTCTGCCACACAAGAAAAAAATCAAGCTTTGGTGAATCATAATTATGAATTTGGACTTTTTAGACATCATTTTGAATGTTTATTTTATTTATTATGACTTAGTATCTCATAATTGCACCTTTTTAATCTCATAATTAACACTTAGTATCTCAATTTTTTATGTTTTATGTCATAATTATGCATTTGTATCAATAATTGATTTTTAATCTTGTAATTATGACTTGTTCTCAATTATGACTTTTATGTCATAATTGACTAATCTCATTATTATGACTTTGTATCTCATAATTTCGACTTATTGTGTCATAATTATGGCTTTTTATCTCATAATTATGACTTAGTATCTCATAATTTTGACCTTTTATGTCATAATTATGCATTTGTATCCATAATTGATTTTTTCATAATTGATTATGACTTAAAATCTTTTATCTCAATTATGACTTTTTATGTCATGATTGACTTATCTCATAATTATGACTTAGTGTCTCATAATTTAAACTTATTGTGATATAATTATGGCTTTTTATCTCATAATTATGACTTAGTATCTCATATTGACGTTTTATGTCATATTTATGCATTTGTATAATTTATATTTTTCTCATAATAATGACTTAATTTCTAATAATTTAAACTTTTTGTCACAATTATGACTTTTTATGTAGATAAGTTTTTATTCACTTATCTCATAATTATGACTTAGTATCTCATAATTTCAATTTATTGTGTCAATTATGGATTATATCTCAAAATTTTTAATTAGTATCTCATAAAGTCAACTTATTGGGATATAATTACGGCTTTTTATCTCATAATTATGACTTAGTATCTCATAATTTCAACTTTTTTCACAATTATGACTTTTTAAGTCATAATTGACTTTTTACCTCATATTTTTGACTTATTGTGTCATCATTTTGGCTTTTAATCTCAAAATTGTGTCTTAATATCATAATTTTGACTTATTGTGTAATAATTATGGCTTTTATCTCAAAATTATTTGTATTTTTTTCTAATGTGGTGTAAATGGTCTTCCATAAGGAAGAGAGGTGATCGAGTGTGAAGTAAAGGATGGCTGCTGAATAACAGATGTTGCTGGGAGAGTTGTATCTTCTGTAGGGCGGGAGCTGATAAATGAGGCCAGCAAAATTCCTGAGATATTACACAGCCAGAGCACAGAGCGGTTAAAACGGCAGGATAATGTGTGTTAACTGACGTGTGCAAGCGAGTTATTGCTCTTTCACAGCTCATCACGAGACTTTGTGTCATTTAACATTTTGTATGCAAGATCTTTGTTGTTTGGGATGGAAAAGAAATGCATCAGATTTCAGAAGTAAAATGGCTGGTGAATAGGGAGCATTTCATGTGGATCTAGTAGTGTTGGGTCCGAGTCCACCATTGTCGAGTCCGAGTCGAGTCCAAGTCCTTAACAATCGAGTCCGAGTCCAAGTCCGAGTCCAAAGAGGGCCGAGTCGCACTTGAGTCCGAGTCCTTAATGTCACGGAATGGGGAAATACAAAAGGTGCGAGGACTCAAGTGCAGAGAAAATTAATTTATTAATAAAAGAAAGGCTAAACACAAAACAAAACCCATGAGGGGGAAAACACAACTAACAAATATAACAACCGAAAACAGAACATGAACTTACTAGGGAATCAAAGGGAACAGGAAACATAAGACAACGAACCAACACAGACTGCAAACAAGAGGGGACTTATAAAGGGAACAAATCAAGAGGGAACAGGTGGAACAAATTAACCAATGATCAGATAACAAGATGGGAGGGGCTAGACAATAGACACGAGCACATGGCCCAAAATAACAAAACACCCATGTGCAGCACAAGACAGGACAGGCATGTGACATTACCCCCTCCCTACGGAGCGGCTACCAGACGCTCCATCAGACCAGGGCGGGACGGGAGGGACAGACCAGGGCGGGAAGGGAGGGACAGACCAGGGCAGGACGGGAGGGACAGACCAGGGCGGGACGGGAGGGACAGACCAGGGCGGGACGGGAGGGACAGACAAGGGAGGGACGGGAGGGACAGACCAGGGTGGAGACAGTCCACCGGGCGGCCAGGGCGGAGCTGACAGTCCAACGGGCGGCCAGGGCGGAGCAGACAGTCTATCTGGCGGCCAGAACGGAGATGACAGTTTATCGGGCGGCCAGGGCGGAGACTCTCCCTCAGGCGGCCAGGACGGAGCGGGCAGTTCATCGGGCGGCCAGGGTGGAGACTTTCCCTCCGGCGTCCAGGGCAGATCGAGCAGTCCATCTGGCGGCCAGGGCGGAGACTTTCCCTCGGGCGGCCACGGCGGAGACGACCCCTCGGGCGGCCACGGTGGAGACGACCCCTCGGGCGGCCATGGCACTGGAACAGACACCGGCTCAGGAACTGGAACAGACCCCAGCTCAGGAACTGGAACCGACACTACCGGCTCAGGAACTGGAACAGACCCCACCAGCTCAGGAACAGACACCACCGGCTCAGACACCACGGGCTCAGGAACAGACACCACCGGCTCAGGTTCAGGAACAGACACCACGGGCTCAGGTTCAGGAACAGACACCACCGGCTCAGGTTCAGGAACAGACACCACGGGCTCAGGTTCAGGAACAGACACCACCGGCTCAGGTTCAGGAACAGACACTGGCTCAGGTTCAGGAACAGACACTGGCTCCGGCTCAGGAACAGACACCGGCTCCGGCTCAGGAACAGACACCGGCTCCGGCTCAGGAACAGACACCGGCTCCGGCTCAGGAACAGACACCGGCTCCGGCTCAGGAACAGACACCGGCTCCGGCTCAGGAACAGACACCGGCTCAGGAACAGACACCGGCTCAGGAACAGACACCGGCTCCGGCTCAGGAACAGACACCGGCTCCGGCTCAGGAACAGACACCGGCTCCGGCTCAGGAACAGACACCGGCTCCGGCTCAGGAACAGACACCGGCTCCGGCTCAGGAACAGGAACAGACACCACCGGCTTAGGAACAGACACCACCGGCTCAGGAACAGAAACAGACACCACCGGCTCAGGAACAGAAACAGACACCACCGGCTCAGGAACAGACATAGGCACCGGCTCAGGAACTGACACAGGCACCGGCCCAGCAGTCATCTTGTCCGGAGACACAGGCTCGGCAGCGGCCATCTTGTCCGAAGACACTGGCTCGACGACGGCCATCTTGTCCGGAGACACAGGCTCGGCGGCTACCATCTTGCCCTGAAATACAGGCTCGGCAGCGTCCATTCTGTCCGAAAACACAGACTCGGCGGTGACCATCTTGTCCGAAGACACAGGCTCGGCAGACGTGACGTGAACAGTCTCGGCGGCAGCCATCTTGTCCCAAGACACAGGCTCGGCAGGCGTGACATGAACAGGCTCAGCTGTGGCCATCTTGACGGAAGACACAGGCTCGGCAGACGTGACGTGAACATTCCTGGGAATATCTAGGATCTTGACTAGCGTCGAAAAATAATCCAACAACGTTTCAGCAGGCGTCTTGTCAGGGGACACAGGCTCTGCGGCGGCCATCTTGTCCGGTGACACAGGCTCGGCAAACGTGACGTGAACAGGCTCTGGCTGGGCAGATGTGACGTGAACAGTCTCTGGCTGGGCAGACGTGACGTGAACAGTCTCTGGCTGGACGTGAACAGTCTCTGGCTGTGCAGACGTGACATGAACAGTCTCTGGCTGGGCAGACGTGACGTGAACAGTTACGGAGGGAGCCTTTCTCCTCCTCCTGTGTTTTGGAGCTACCGGACTCTGGATCACCGGCACTGGGACCACCGGCACTGGGACCACCGGCACTGGGACCACCGGCACTGGGACCACCGGAACAGACACGGAGGAGGTCTTCCTTCTCCTCCTCTGTCTCCGATGGCAATGTGCAGGTTCTGAGCTGGGCGGAATCAGCGGCGAATGGGGCTCTGGGCTGAACGGAACCAGTGGCGAATGGGACCCTGGGCTGGACATCACCAACCCAGGGTCGAAGAGGGGCCAGAGTGGAGAGTGGTGTCGGGACTCCTCTCGACCACCTCCTCTACTGCGGCCTCCACGGGTCCCGCGAAATATGACCAACCGGGTTCCCAAAAAAGACTGTCCTCTCTCCCGCTCGGTGGCTGGGGAAGAGACACTGTCGGACATGCTGCTGGATGAGTGAGCTCTTCTGCTGAGTCCTCAATGGGTTGGTTCGTTCTGTCACGGAATGGGGAAATACAAAAGGTGCGAGGACTCAAGTGCAGAGAATATGAATTTATTAATAAAAGAAAGGCTAAACACAAAACAAAACCCACGAGGGGGAAAACACAACTAACAAATATAACAACCGAAAACAGAACATGAACTTACTAGGGAATCAAAGGGAACAGGAAACATAAGACAACGAACCAACACAGACTGCAAACAAGAGGGGACTTATAAAGGGAACAAATCAAGAGGGAACAGGTGGAACAAATTAACCAATGATCAGATAACAAGATGGGAGGGGCTAGACAATAGACACGAGCACATGGCCCAAAATAACAAAACACCCATGTGCAGCACAAGACAGGACAGGCATGTGACACTTAACAGCCGAGTCCGAGTCGAGTCCGGCCGAGTCCACAAATATTTAAATGGTTTTAAATTGACCTTTCACAAAGACCCGGCCCTCTTACTGTCACTACGTCTGACAAGCCATTACGCTCTTACTCCACATGTTCTCACACAGTGAAATATATATTGCGGAGCAAAGAGGACACTGACAATGCGCGAACAGACAAGACAAGGCTTCTTCTGTTATGAAAAAGTCTCAGCTTTCAAATTTGGTAATTTTTATGAAATTAAAACAATACACACCGTTTTGTGGTGCTTTAATATAGGCCTCAACTCAAGCAGCACATGAACTGATAATATCTTCTAGTTATAGCACGAATTAAACATGAATGAACATCAGAACTGCAAAAAGAATTCAATACACACCATTTTTCAAGTTCAAGTCCAATGACTTTAATCTACTATCTGGTTTGGTTTGTTTGTCGGACAAAAATGGCAGGTATCTGCATTATGATTGGTCAGATCGCATGTCAATCAAATTCCAGTGAAAGGTCTCAACACTGAGCTCTTAAATTAATATGTTAAACCTTACAAAATGATTCCAATGTATAGTTACAGTCATACGTTTACCTATCGTACATCTTTCAGATTCTGCAAGGTAATGCCCAAGAATATAACACGATGCATTAAGAGCCAGGAGTAAACTTTTGAGCAAGATGACGATTTTTACATTTTTATTTATTTTGATTATCTTATTTTGTTTTACATGCCAATATCTTATTTAGCCTCTAAATGGCAGGACTAAATTAATTAATTAATTTTTAAATAAAATAAGAGCAATTTACACCAATGATCCAGTTCAAAAATGTACACCCCCTGGCTCCTAATGGTTGCTTCCTTCTTGAGCATCACTAAATGTTTGCAGGGTTTGTAATAGTTGTGTATGAGTCCATCAGTTGTCTTCAGTGTGACCAGATGGATCTCACAATCATAGTCACTGCTAGTAAGGAGTCAAATATGCAGAAGATGCTGGAAAAGCAAAGAATGTGCAGGAGCTGGAGGATTTTTCCTCATGAACAACCATAAAAAAATAAATAAAAAAAAAACAAACAAAAAAAAACTTGTGGATCATTCAGGTAATGAAACACAATATTAAAATCAAGCTTATGTAATTTGTCTTGTATTTTGTGTTTGTATTTTTTCTTGTGGACTAGGCTATTAAACATCCATTATGTGAAAAAGATTTTTCAGGGCAGTAATAAATAGAAACAATGTTTTTATGATCATCCTCATTAGAAAATAAATAAATATTACATTTTGGAGATTCTGCAAGGTGTATGTAGCCTAAACTTATGACTAAAGTGTAGGCTAAATCAATGTAACAAAAATCATAACATTATTAGACGCCAAAATGTTGCTTTGGTTATCGCGTTCTCATGTTGCTATGGTTACTGTGTCAATCATCGCAATTTCATGACTCACAGGACTAAAATTCTGCGGATTCTCTCCCACATTTAAATGCAGTTATCACTGTTTTTAATTTACAGTGTGAACGTAACCACTGGTCCTCTACAAGCATGAAAAAATATATTATTTAGATTGTCAATAGTGCTCACTTTAAGCCATCACTTACTTACCGCGTTCTGCACTCTCACTGAAACTCTCGTCATAAACACTGAAGTTGTCCCCACTGCACAGCGAATCTCTTATTTATATCGCGTCAAGACTTTGTTGTTTATGAAGAGATTTGCGAAAGGATAAAACTCGCGCTGATTCTGAACATACGCTTTGAGCGACTTCTCCGCATGGTGACTCAAAACGCCTCTGATTGGCCACTGTGTTCATGCGCTTAATATACATATCTCTGTGATTGGTTACAATGCTCAACACTGACACAACACAATGTAAGCAGTTTCGTTTCGTTTCGTTTTTGAATAATATTGTGTCCTCCAGTGCCCGGACTCGACTGTACTCGGCAAATTTTCCGAGTCTAAAATGTCCGAGTCCGTGTCAAGTCCGAGTACAAATTCATCCGAGTGCGTGACAAGTCCGAGTTCATTAAAAATTGGACTCGAGTCCGAGTCCGAGTTCGAGTACCCCAACTCTAGGATCTAGTGAAGTAATACACACTGGACTCTTTTAATGTTGCTGTTTGAGCATAAACAACATCTGCAAAGTTACAACGCTCAAAGTTCAAAGCAAAGGGAGATATTTTATTTTAAAGAAATGGCTTTTTAAGGACTACAACAAACGGCTGGTAGAGACTACACCACATTCCTCCCGGGTTAGTGACATCACCAACCCTAAAATTTACATAAATCCCGCCCCCTGAACACGAGTTATAGATTATCAAGACAGAATATGCTAATCAATGACTAGAAGATAACTACACATCAGTTTCATAAATTCATCAACTAACCATTCAGAAATGTCCTGTTGCTTCTACATGTTGTCACTTCTTCTTGAGTCTCTCCATCATTGTCTGACTCCGGTTTGAACATAAAAGGCTAAAAGTTGTTGCAATGTTCAGTGCATGTGTGTGTGAGGTAAAAGGACACAAGCTGTTGAAGCTCCGCCCCCTGTGCCGGGAGCAGCAGCTCATTTGCATTTAAAGGAACAGACACAAAACTGTGCGTTTTTGCTCACCTTCAAAAAGTGACAATTTTAACATGCTATATAAAAATATCTGTGGGGTATTTTGAGCTAAAACTTCACACACACACTCTGGGGACATCAGAGACCTATTATACATCTGGTGAAAAGGGCATTATACCACCCCTTTAAATGACTCTCATATCACATCCATCTCTGTGTTGGTCTCTATCAGATGATAAGGTCATCTGAGGTTTCAGACATGTTGTCTACACAAACACAGCCGGGGCTGGGTTACAGAGTTTGAGCTTTGAGGAACACTGAAAGGACAGCGAGGTCAAATGAACCATGTTGTGTTGCACACGTGATTTAGAACAGAGGAAACATGAGTGTGAAGCTCAGTCAATGTGCGGTTAAACACTCTTTACTGTCACAAAGAAGTGTGTGATGTGTCTGTGACATTAACTCACATCAATGTGAACGGTGATTGATAATGCAGAACAATCCTAGGGCTAATGAGATCTTGGTAACACTTTACAATACGGTTCATTAATTAACATTAACTAAGAATGAACAATACTTCTACAGCATTTAATAATCTTAGTTAATAATATTAACTAAGATTATTAAATGCTGTAGAAGTATTAATATTAATTTCAACATTTACTAATACATTATTAAAATCAAAGGTTGTATTTGTTAACATTAGTTAACGCACTGTGAACTAACATGAACAAACAACGAACAGCTGGATATTTTTAACAAACATTATCAAAGATTAATAAATACTGTGACAAATGTATTGCTCATTGTTAGTTCATGTTAGTTAATACATTACCTAATATTAACTAACGAAACCAGTTACACTTTACTTTAAGGTGTCATTGTTACAGTGTAATTATATATTTAAGTACTGTTAAAAATTACCTGTAAATTTTACAGTAAAATACTGGCAGCAGGGTTGCCAGCCAATTACTGTATTTTTTACAGTAGCGTTTCTGTAATTTAATTTACAGAATTTTACTGTATTCTCTGATTACAGTAAAATTCTGTAAATTAAATTACAGAAACGCTACTGTAAAAAATACAGTAATTGGCTGGCAACCCTGCTGCCAGTATTTTACTGTAAAATTTACAGGTAATTTTTAACAGTCTGTAAAATGGAGTATACAATATATTTTCCTGATTTTTGAGTATTAATGACTGGCAGCTGAATTTTAAATGTAAATTATTTATCAACTACATAAGCTTTAAACAATTGTTTTTAAATACATAAAGTGTTATATAATGCACAACTTAATTCCCCTATTACTTCACAAAACAAAAAAAAAATAATTCAACATACTTATCTTGAAAAACAGGTAAAAATTTATAACTTTAAAATCTGCATGAAAAAAAGTCATAAACAGTGTATTTTGTATTATTTTGATTTCATTTTTATTTACAAAATTGTATTTTTTTTTTTAAATGGACATGAAATTAAATATTTTTAAATTACTTGAAACAAATTAGCCGTCATGGCCCTTCACACAAAGAAGAAATACGCAAACAACATACATTTAAAACCACAAGTTGACCGACATGATCATAATAATAAAACAAAAAGAGACGGGTGAATTCTCACCACTTCATTACCAGACAAACATGACCAAACAACAAGGCCCCAAGTCAGTCCAACAAACTTCTGATCAAAAATGGAGAACAATTCAGCTCCAGAATGCTGTTCCATCACAGGATGCAAAGAGTGGCTAGAAACATTGAAAAGAAAAAAGAGGACAATATATATTAGATATATTACAAAACATAATGATACAGTCAAAGACAGATACAGGGATGACAGATACAGTTAAGCCCCTTTCACACAGAGATTCCGGAAATTTGATCCAGGTTCATTTGATTTGGTTCATTCACACTGCCAGTGATTTTCCGGAATCAGAGAGTGCATTCACACACAACACGTAAAGACACGTGACATCGATGTGACTTGTAATGTCTCAGCAGCGTCTTAAGTTTGCTTATGAGCTGCGATCTCTCTCTCTCTCAAGAAACCACGCTTGTGCATTTTTTTCTCTGATTCAATCATAAACTTGCGCATTACGTACCGTTTCACAGCTGGCGAACAATCCCGGCTTCAGCGTCATCACTACAACACGGCATTATTACGGCTTTTGTTCACATAGCGCACGTTCTGGGACTGAACACGGCAATGTTACTAGGTCCCCAACCCGGCATCGATCCCGGCATCAGTCCCAGGTCGTGTTTGCGTTCACACAGAAGGCATTCTGGCAATTTCCCGGGAACATCGCGCTGTGTGAAAAGGGCTTTAGAGACAGATAGAGAATATTAAAAGGTTACAATTAAAGGGAAAATAGATCTGTGTGTGTGTGTACTACTTACATTTCAGAAATTCCACTGTTAATCCATCACTTTGCTGGGCAGAGTGGCAACATGTGGGTTCACTGCAACCTGTTTCTTCTGTACCATTTGCCCTGTTGTTTTAGATGGCAAATTTTCTCTTGATTTCTTTGTTCCTCTTTCCGGATTAATACATACAAAGCGCCTAAAGGGTCAGGAAACAGACAATATGTAATTAAGATTGGTTTTAAGTTTTTGAGGCTTGTAATCATGTTTTTAAAATTGGACCATATATTAGAGCAGTGTTTCTCAACTCCAGTCATGAGGACCTCCCAGGAAGGAGGTTTTATATGTCCACTAATTAAAACACCTGATTTAACTCATTAGCTTGCTAGTGTTAAAGATGGAGACATCTAAATCATTCGCCCTAAAAATTCTCTCTTCTCGAGTTGAGAAACATTGTGTTAAAGGGATAGTTCGGCCAAAATTGATATTAAACCCATGATTTACTCACCCTCAAGCCGTTCGAGATGCATATGTCAATAATTTTTCAGACTAACACATTTTCAGTTATTTTAGAAAATGTCTTAGATCTTTCAGTGGTTATAATGTCAAGTTATGGGATCCACCTCCTTCAAGTCCCAAAAATGTGCATGCATCCTTCACAAAAGTAACCCATCCGGCTCCAGGGGGATAAACGAAGGCCTTCTGAGGGTAATCCGTGCGGTTTTGTCGTAAAAATATACATATTTAAAACTTTATAAATGAAAATAACTGGCTTGAAGGAGTGGACCCCATAACTTCACATTATAACCACTGAAAGATCTAAGACATTTTCTAAAATAACTGAAAATGTGTTTGTCTGAAAAATGATTGACATATGCATCTCTATGCATTTTTCGTTTTTTTACATTTAAACTATAATTTAGTATTCAGAGTGCAGGAACTCTTTCTTTTAAATAAAGTTAAAAACGGCATTACAAACAAACAATAAGCAAATTTCACACACAGAGTAGGTTACAGCTAAAAAAACACATTTCGTACTGAAATGTAAGCCAACTACGGATTTTTACACCGGCATATTAAACGTGCAACAAACCTGGTAACTTATTACAGCATCATTTATAATTTAACGTATATGACACGCATCTGACGCAAGGCTTTAGCAACGGCGTTTTCATTTCGGCGCCCATTTTAACAGATGGCTTGATTTTGATTTGATTTACACCATAAAATAATCACGACGAAGTGTGCTAATCAACACGAAGCTCGTGTGAATACCGACAGTTGTCATTAAAGCATGTAATTCTTAACACAGGAGCCCATAGATTTTCTGCCCATAGCCGCTGTAGCGCCGGGGTGAGGTGTGTAAAATACTACCGCGTCCGCGCTGCTGAAGCCCGGCGCAAGTCTCCTTCGCGCCCCGCGGTCGGAGGATGTGTGATCCGGGGTTACCAATATGGACCGCGAATATAACATTACCTTCATATTCTACGAGTTACCAAACATTGAAAATAAGAAACTGAAATAATAAGTCACTTACCACAGAGTTGTGAAGCACTCCTCTTGCGCTACCCGAAAGTCGACGACACGACCGTTGAAGATCACAAATGCCTCAGAAGATTTGAAATTTACAGCAATATTCTGTATTTTGAATTAAACCGCCTAGCGACCCCAGAATGCATTGCAGTTTACAGCAATATGCTGTATTATTAGAAAACAGCCAGCTGCTGTAAAATAATGCTGTAATTTTTACAGCAATTCATTACAGTATACTGAGTAATATTAAGCAACTACATGTACTTACTATAGGGTTAGGGTTTGGTTGAGGGTTAGTTGCATCTAATTATGCATAATTTACTGTTATTACTATGGTAAGTACATGTAAAATATGTAACAAGGACACTGTAATATAAAGTGCTACCATGAAACGTTATTGTAAAGTGTTACCGAGATCTTATAAATAAGTGGTTTCATTTAAAAATAGAGATAAATACAGAGTGGATAGCACATCATTTGATCAAATGAGATTTTAATGAGAAATATTGTTGCAGATATTGGTATTTTTAGATCTTGTCATTTTGAGTCTCCATTTGCTCTCCTTTTAATCTGAGAGAAATAATCTCACTTGTGTGTCTTCTTTTCTCTGTGTCCGTTCGTGTCTGATCTTCAGGCAAACATGAGGAGAGGAAGGATGAGCACGGCTTCGTGTCCAGATGTTTCACCAGGAAATACACGTAAGTCCTGAGATGCTGATGAAGCACACTTGATCATTTAGACTTTTTGTTATAATTACGCATTTTTTATTCATAAATAATTTTTTATCTCATAATTATAACTTAATATCTCATTTCAACTTTGTCACAGTTATGACATTTTTATGTTATAATTTACTTCAATCTCATATTAATGACTTATTATTTCATAATTTCGACTTATTGTGTCATAATTATGGCTTATTATCTCATAATTATGACTTAGTATCTCATATTGACATTTTGTCATTTATGCATTTGTATAATTGATATTTTATCTCGCAATTATGACTTAATTTCTTATAATTTCAACTTTTTGTCACAATTATGACTTTTATGTTATAATTGACTTATCTCATAATTATGACTCAGTATCTAATAATTTTAGCTTATTGTGATATAATTATGGCTTTATATCTCAAAATTATGACTTAGTATCTCATAATTTTCTGATGCGGATGAAGCACACTTGATAGGTAGGATCAAGATGCACTATCCAGGGTGGGACCAACAGCTTTTGACAATGATTAATGCATCACATTGCATAATATTTCACATCATCATCATTATGATCCTGTTTTGAGAGGAAGGTGTGGTGACACGAGTGTGTTGTGTTACAGTCTGCCCCCTGGTGTGGACTCTGAGAAGATCACCTCCAGTCTGTCTCCTGAGGGCGTCCTGTCCATCGAAGCTCCTCTGCCCAAACCTGCAATCCAGGGCACAGAAATCAACATCCCTGTGAATACCGGCAGCAGCGCAGCGACCGTCAGCACGACAAAGAAACCCTGAGCACTGCAGCAAACACACACACACACACACACACACACACACACACACACACACACACACTGTCTGGTTCGCTATCTTTGTGGAGACTCTCCATAGACATGATGGTTTTTATACTGTCCAAACTGTATATTCTGTCCACTTCCAGTAACCCTACCCTAAACCTTCCCATCACACACACACACACACACACACGCACACACACACGCACACACACTAACCCGACCCCTAAACCTACCCATCACACAAAACTTTATGCATTTTTACATTTTCAAAAAAACTCATTCTGTATGATTTACAAGCTACAAGCTGTTTTCATGACAATTAACCATTTTACCCCAAATTCTTATTGTAATGAAAAATATTTAATAATAAACACTGAAAAATATTTATTATTTACATTTACACACAGTATTTATATTGGTAGTATTTGTTGCAGTGAATTTAATCATATGCATTTAAAAAAAAAATATTGTCCAGACTAGAGGAACCAATTTTTATAATGAGAATGAGATTTTTTTTTTTTGCACTACAATAATGTGAGAATTTAAAATAATGTCACAATTCAAATGACCCTAAAATATGATTGTTCTTTATGCAAGATTTTTTATTTTTTTTTATTTTTATTTATGGACATTTCTTCAGGAGCTTCACATAAATGCTGGTTTTGCTACATGTTTAACACCTTTTCTGAACCACTAGTAAACATACACAGTCAGGCACAATAAAAATAATGTTTGTTTTCATAATCGTATTCATTGTTTTCATCTGCTTCTGTCACATGCATGGCCGTAGCCAGCTATGAGGTCACCGAGGTCCGGACCTCGGTCATTTTTTTATATTCAAAAATAAAATTTCAAGCTCTCTGAATGATTAATTAGCCGTTTAAGCTACGTCATATGTGTGTTTGCAATTCATGTCGCTGAGAGAAGGAACAGTGAACGGGGCTTGAGAGCGCGTTGTGAGCTTACAGTCTATGGTTGTGAGTGAGGGCGCGGGTGCAGCCTCTGTGTTGCCAGATCCACCTATTATACGTCTTTTGGACTCGTTTTTCCCATTTATTGTGACACTTTAGGACGTTAATAAAGTGGAAAGTTGAATGTTAGGGCTAGTGATATATTAATTTTCTTTTCCAAAACACAAGCTTTGAACTTTTTTCTCATTATTATTATTTTTTTGTTTTTTTTTTAATGTTTTTCGTGGCATTAATAAAAAGAAGAAGCTTAGACAAACTGTAATTGCTGACAGGAAGATACCAAATTCGGTAAGACAAACGCAATGATCATGATTATCTGTAAGAAATGTAGGCTACAACACTATCAAAAACAATAGCATAATACAGATCTGTATCATTATTCTAACGTTATTTGTAACTTGTTACGAAATAAAAAGTCTCTCACCTAAAAAAAACGTACTTTCCTGTCCCGTCAGTCTCGTTGCGCGTCCTCTTCAATTACACGCGCAAATGCGGCAGAGCGCTTTATGTCACTTTATTATAAATAAAGCGCAAAAGAAACTACAAGCATGATGCAACAACATCGTAGTTGATGTCAATTTGTAAGTCATGAAATTACCAAAAAGTGCCAATAAATTCCGCAACTTACTTCATGTTTGGAATGATTTACATGCAGGTTTATGTTCATTCAATTTTCATTCTATTCATCAGGATCAGTGGTCATGTTCATTAACAGCTCATGTTAGTATTGTGTATTTACCATGGTTACTGTTGTTTCCTTAACCCAAAAATGCCACTTATTTTCACTGTGTTTTTGCACTATATTTCTAAATGATTGTGGTCTGACATACCAACTTATTTGTATTTACAAAAACTATTTTGGAACTGCTATTTAATAGCCTTATACTTTATTCATCATCAGTAGGCCTATGTGTCATATTCTTATACAGTATATATATATATACATATAATATATATATATATATATATATATATATATATATATATATATCACTAATTGTTTGGCATACTAAAACACCAGTGATAATGTAATGTAGACAAACTCTATATCATAACTAAAAAATAAGTTTGAGCCCCCTTTAATGTCCAGGTACAAGTCAATGTTTTTTCTTTTTGCACAGTTCATGGGTTGAAGCCCGTTGAAGCTCTTAATTTTGAGCTCTCAAAGAGCACCAGATTGATGCATTTAGCCTTAAAATGTACAAAATTTTCTTACGGGGGAGCATGCCCCCGAACCCCCCTAGAGGGACAGAGGTCCACCCATCATAGTTTTACAAAATCCTATGGGAAAGAACGATCATTTATGAAATTTACTCCAGCATAGTACAACAAAGTTCCTTTTAAGTCAGTAAACTAAAACTGTTAATGCAAAATTCAAATATCCTTCGACAAACTATACATTTGGCCTGCCTAAGGGGGGCCTACAACACATTGTGCCCAGGGGCCTCCGAATTCTTAATCCGGCCCTGCACCTCACCCCGGACCTCACTAATTTTCAAACCCTGGTTACGGCCATGGTCACATGGTCCATGTTAGCTATTATTAGTAATGTTAACCAGTAGTCAAATACTGTAGCGGTTTAGCGATAAACTACTGTTGTGGGCATCATTGCATCCTTTTTAAAACCAATCTGACTCCATATTAAACTTTTAACTGCCACATCAATTACTGATCCCTTTGGGTTTCTGAGGCATTAGCCTACATTATGTTCTTCAATAAAGGCTTTCCCATCATGAGCTATTCTAATGGTAGAATTGGGAATAAACAACTTCAAGGCAAGGCAAATGATTATCTGGCATTTGTCTGTTATCTCATTATGACTGAGACCACACAATCATTTATTAAAGTAATAAGCCCCGCGAAGCCGTGATTTACAGTGGATTTAGAACAGGGGCGTTGTTAGACGTGGAACGGAATGCCTAAAACCACATTCTAAATTCACTGTAAAACACGGCTTCAGGGGACTTATTGCTTTTATAAAACGGTTACTCCATAAAATATTCATTTTAATATTTATTTTATTCATAAAATAAACACCAGAAACAAAAAATATAACGTTATTATAACACATGTATTCCTCCGCCAAGCAATATAGTTCCAAAGAGGTTGCCAAGCAACACATGCAGCAACAAAGAATCACAAACGGCAGTTGCGCAGTAATACTAATGTAATGCGGTCACACATGTATGTTTGTAGAGTAATTTACAACGGCTTCGAACGCGGCTCAACCAATCAGAATCAAGGACCGGAACTATCCGTTTTATAAATATATTTTGAATAATTTGACAATCCTCTCAGCTGAAAATCGGATATCCGACTGGACTTATATATGACAGAAGTGAGATGCTTGTTCATGACTGTCTCTCTCACACTACAGGAAACAATTTTGCAGAATATTTCATGAATCAAACATAAGATCATTACGGTTATTGACTGTAACTGTAAGAGGTGCCTTAAAATAACAGAGAAGAGATAAAAACGGGTAGAAACCACCTAAATAAGTAATAGAAATTGTTTGAAATGTTTTATGCATAATGTATTTCATAGTGTAGTCATGCATATAAGCTTCATCTTCTGAAATAGCATCTGTATGCAATGCATGTTTCATGATCACTGCACACAGTTTACATCAGTAGAAAAATATTTCAAAACTATCATGCAGTTCTGTGGTACACAAACTACATGATTTTTTTATCATTATTATTATTATTTTTTAACCCTGTACAGTGATTTAGGAAATGGCCGTGTAGTATGATTATAGAAATGATGAACTGTAATGATTCAAAGGGATTGTCTTATAGTGAAGAGAATCTTATCCAGCCTAAATAAGTATGCACAATGTTTGTGTATCTATATGAATTTTAGGCTCTAGTCTAGATTAATTTAAGTTTGTTAAAATGCACAATCACAAACTGCCTTGTAACCAATCAGGTCACGAGGGGGCGGGCTTTTACATATCATTATTATGCTCTGAAGCAAGGGAGTTTCAAGAGAAGCCATGTTATCCCAGTATATTTTTCTGTTGATATGAAAAATTGGGTACGTTTAGCAATACACCAGGTGATATTTGTATATGATGGATATTCCGATGTTATGATGAACTATATGCCTTTCTCCACTGACGTTCTAAGTTGTTCAAAGCTTTGTGAGATGGTGAATGGGAACATGGTTTGTGTAACAATAGCAAGACATTATTAGCTGCAAGCAAAAAGCTAATTGTATTAATTACCGTCATGTGTCCGACGTTGCAAAGAGCAATACATAAAGCCTGTATGAGTGAGTGGAGGTGGGGCTCATTTGCATATTCATAGAACCGCGCATACTAAATAAAGCAAGGGTGTAGAGTTACATTTAATCTATTTTAAGGCATGAATAAAAGAAATTCACAGAGAAAAAAAATTTGGTTATCAAAGATGAGTTTATAGGGATAACATGATTGACTACAGCGAGACTTTAAGAAACCAGTTTGCAAACAGTCATTATTACTGCAATTCCATTTGGTGATGTTAGCAGAGCAATAAATTATACCATTAAAGGATTAACATGATGGAAAGTGCTGCCAGATCAGGGCTGCGTTTCCCAAAAGCTAAGTTGATCATAGAATAATTGCCACCAATGTTCTCTACGATCAACTTAGGCCCACAATGCTTTTGGGAAACGCAGCCCAGATCAGTGAAAATCAGTCCATACAGCCAGTTCCTCTGTCACTGTACTTCTTAAAAGCTTGAATAAATGATTTATCCCTTTCCATATGGCCTCTTTCGTCTTTGCATCCATCCATTCCTTATTTTACCATCTGTCTAATTCTGAGCCAGAGAACAGTCCAGTCTTCTCCATGAGCCGAGGGTTTGATCGGAGCAAACACAGATGCGTGCGCATGCACACTGTCAGAAGTAGGCCAGCTCTCATAAGACTCCATCTCACTAAATCTCTCATTTCAATAACTTTGATATGACTGCCAAAATGTTATAAAAGCAACATGGGGTGCAATTTATCTATTATATTAAATACAGAGAGCGCACGCTGTGAATTTGCCAAAGAGCAACGTGAAAATAAAATGAAAAAGAAGTGAATGAAAGAACTGATTATAAATTCTAACCCTTGTGGATTAATAACTGGCAGTTCTTCAGCATGTACCTTCAGTGAGGAATCATGGTGGATTATTTTTTTGGCGGATTGATTACCATTGTATAACCTCAGTTTTACTACAAATACCATGATTAACTATAGTTAGTGTAGCAAAACCATGGTTAATTTGTGGTTACCAGAGTCTAACTACAATAACAGGTTAATTTTCGTAAGGTAAGCAATATTTCATCATGTAACATCAATAAGGTCAGAACATGTTCAACTTCAGTTGGAACTTTCAATTGCATTTTGGGAATCCTACAGCATAGGTTTTTATTAGTTTATATAAGAATGGTTTAAAGAGGAACCTAATGCCATCACACATTAGTTATGTCAATTTATATAAACACAGAACCCTAACTATTTTTTATTTCATCTACAACAAACCACAAATCTTTATACATTTATACTCTACATCGCCAATTCATTTCCACTAAAAAAATTGTGTAGATCCTCTTCATAGTCGATACGTTATAAAATCATGGCAACCGCATAGCAAGCAACTATGATCCTATTGGATGACGCGTTTCCTCTGCGCCATTTTCATTGGTGCCTCGAAATTCGAAAAAGAAAACTTCAGTCGTCTCAGAGCAGTAAGTACGAATATTTCTCAGAATTATTGAATTTCATATTCTTGCAGTATGTCATTGGGGATATAGCACTCTGAAAACGATGGTAAAGGTATAAATGTCATCAGTGTTCGTCAGGTGTGATTTATTGTCGTTTAACGAGCGTTCGTGGCAAACCTTTTAACGCGAATGTTTTCTCTTAGACATCCATTGTTTTCAATGTTTTCTTCAGTGTTGTCTTCAATGGCACTCCTAGACAGTCCCTCCTTAAAATTCAGATGAGAAATAAGTCGACAGGACAAAACAAATATTACGAATTATCAAAAGAAATACTGTGCAAAGCACAACAATCTCCTACAGCGACACCAGTGGATAAACATCGCTGTGTTTTTATTTAGAATAAAGGTAATTCTCTTAAAATTCTGAAGATAGGCTATAGCCTATTCAAATGTTTATTTTAGTGATTCACAAAATCTGAACATTACACTAACAAAACGGTCTTTTTCTGACAAAACGTTCTTTGCTTCAGTCTATTTAAAAAATGCAGTAAAATAAAAGTAGCCTATGAAGTAGGCCTATGTTCATCAAAATATGTTAATCACAAAAAAATATATTTTTAAATGTATCTTTCAGCATTTTAATATAGTTTTCCAGACCTACGTGAAGTCAAATGAATGACGATTAAACCTAGGCTACTGATATGTCAATTAAAAAAAAAAAAAAAAAATACAACATTAAAACGAATTGGCTGAATCAATTAATAAATGACTTACTCTTCATTCCTTCATAAAGCTTCGTTTCTGAATGATTCATTTGAATGACTGACTGACTCACTCACTCATAAAGACAGTCGCCATCTACTGGCGTAAGGGTATAATAACAATAAACTGTTTAGCATAGTACTTAAAAAAATAAAATAAATAATGTTTGTTACAAAAAAAATTTGTTTGTCTGAAAAATAACTATACACGACATCTCTCGCTGGGTCTGCACCGGTGCGATTGCATTCGACATCAAATAATCATTGCCATTTAGAAGAGGATTGAGAATAAAACATTCAGCCCAAATTATTACGGATCAAAAATATAATATTTGTCTATTATACGGTACCCCCCTGTCAGAAACTAATGAGTGAATCGGACTAAATCAAAGGAAATATATAAGAATATATAATTGTTGCATAAAGAAAAGGAAGCCTTATTAGTTGATCATTAGTAAATAATGAAAAGCCTTTTTCTTGAATAAACCATGCATTTCACAAGTGCAGTGTCAATGCAAAAAGGGAATGATTGGTTTTCCAGACCGTATTACAGTAAGTGAATAATGCTGTTCTGGTAAGGTTTGTCAGACTCACTGCCCTTGCATCTTGTGTTTGTAATCATTGATTTCCCATTCTCTGTCTTGTCTGACGGTATAATGTTCACACAAGCTCATCTCCCCCGACCAAATCAATATTTGCTGCTTGCGATGTGGGATTGAGCTCAACATGCTTACGTTTGCCCTACTGACTCCTTTCTGCTCTTTGGACTGGAGTAACTCCCTACATAAGCATTTAGGCCTGCATGTTATTTAAGCTTTTGCTTAAAGGAGAACTCCGGTCAATTTTAACATTGAGCTCATTTTTTTGTAAATTTGGAGTGCTGTCAGTACAGAAAACAACGACAAAAATCGGTGTTGCCTACACCGTGTTATCCTCTTTTTAAAATTTGCACCCTGTTGACTTCAATAGGGCAAGTACTAAACCTGCTTTTAGCCTCTTAACATCCTTGATGTGTCATTACAAGTGCACAGCTAATGTGAGTGATTCCTTCAGAGTGAACACGGGTGGATCTGACTGCAGTAGATGTGAAAGATATTAATTAAAATGATGTTAATTCAGCCAGCGCACATACCTGTATTTACATCCTGTTTTCGGTCGAAGGCCACAGTAGTCGATTGTCGAGTTCACACGCATAGGTTTAGTTACCTATGATCACGCGCGTGAACTCGACAATCGATTACTTTGGACTTCAGCCGAAAACAGGATGTAAACACAGGTATGTGCGCTGGCTGAATTAACATCATTTTTATTAATATCTTTCACATCTACTGCAGTCAGATCCACCCGTGTTCACTCTGAAGGAATCACTCACATGACCTGTGCACTTGTAATGACACATCAAGGATGTTAAGAGGCTAAAAGCAGGTTTAGTACTTGCCCCATTGAAGTCAACAGGGTGCAAATTTTAAAAAGAGGATAACACGGTGTAGGCAACACCGATTTTTGTCGTTGTTCTCTGTACTGACAGCACTCCAAATTTACAAAAAAATGAGCTCAATGTTAAAATTGACCGGAGTTCTCCTTTAAACTTAAAGGAATAGGCTAGTTCACTTAAAAATGAAAAATCTGTCATCATTGACTCTCCCTCAAGTTGTTTCAAACCTATATGAGTTTCTTTTTTCTGCTGAACACAAAAGATATTCTGAAGTATGTCGGTAACCAAACAGTTGATGGAGCCCATTGACTTCCATTGTTTTCGGTTTCCCACTATGGAAGTCAGTGGGATCAAACTCCTTCACTGTGTGTTTTGCTGCAGTATCGAGCCATGATGTATTTATTTATGTATTTATGATTTTTATTGATTAACATTCAGTGGCATTTGGCAAGTATTAAAAGCACAAAGAAATTGTTTAATTAGTATTGCATCATCTATGTATCACTGGCCTACCGGTCAAAAGTTTTATACATCATATTTAAAAAAAATATATTTTTTATAAAAAGTATTTTATGCTTGCCAAGGATGCATTTATGAAATTAAAAATACAGTGTAATAAACTGTAATTTATGCCTGTAATCAAAGCTGATTTTTTTTTTAGCATCATTACTTCTTCAGTGCATGATCCTTCAGAAATCATTCTAATATGATGCTCAAGAAACAAAGTTATATTATGTAATATTCATGTGGAAATAATATTTAGGATTCTCTGATGAATAGAATGTTCAAAAGAACAGAAGTGATTTGAAATAGAAAACTTTGTTTTCTTGTAACATGAAAGCCACTATTTAAATGTAATGCCACCTTGCGGATTAAAAATAATTTCTTGTTTATTTTTCGATACTTACCCCAATACTTTTAAATGGTACACGGTTTCCACAAAAAAATTAAGCTGCAATGATGTCAATCAGAAAGCAGCAAATCGGCATATTAGAATGATTTCTAAAGGTGATGGGGAAAATATGAGATGGGAGGAAAAATATATATTTCAAAGCTTTTATGGTCTCTCGCAAATGTGCTATGTTCCCCTGAGACACTTTTTGCTAACTCAGAAAGAATGCAGGACTAGAGAATGCAATTTTCTCTGGGTTAAAATGTTAAATGTTAAACTTTTGCGAGGGAACGTAAAGTTTCTTGGCGGAATGCAAAAGCATTAACATAATTTTTCCTCCCATCTCATATTTTTTTCGATCACCATGTAACTAAGGGGCTTCATAAGATCATGTGACACTTAAAGTCCCCCTGTAGTCAATAATTGTATCTCTTAAAACTCATCTTTGATCACCAAAATGACGTTTAAGTGTTTTTTTCTGTTAAAAAATTCTTCTCTTAAAATATCTTGAATATAACTCGACACCCTTGCCTCATTTAGTATGCGCGGTTCTATGAATATGCAAATGAGCCCCGCCTCCACCCACTCACTCAGCTCAGAGATCCACTGGTTGACGATCACACATTGATCTGATTGGTTACAAGGTAGTTTGTGACGTCAGAAACACCAGCGATTTCAAAGCGTGTTTTTGAGACTGTCTTTGGTTCACTGCAGTTTTAAGGAGGAAATACTCAGCAATGCTGTCGACTAATGAATTTACACATGCTTTGTCTTAAAGCAGATTAAAAACATCACATAGACATATAAACAACATTAAAAGCTGGATTTTCACCACAGGGGGACTTTAAGACTGGAGAAATTATGCTGAAAATTCAGCTTTGCCATCACAAGAATAAATTAGTTTAACATAAATGTGTAGGCTATATTTTAAACGTGTATTAATATATATATTAAATAGAAAACAGTTATTTTAAAATGCAAAAATATTTCACATTACTGTATTTTATTTAAATAAATGCAGCATTGGTGAACATAATAGACTAATTATAATAAAAATTAGTGTTTTGATCTGCTTACTTAATGAAGATATTAGTGATTATATCACTCTCTCTCTTTACCCTTTTAATCGAGTAGACCTTTGGAGAAGATGAGCGTGAAGAAAACCAGCTTCACCCGAATGAACCTTAAACTAAAGCACAACTGTTGGCACTAACCGTGTGGCAGATGCTAGCATTATCCGAGACGGGGAGACGGCACGGGATGGCACAGAACGGGAGGGGAACACGAGCTCAAACACTGTTGTTCACCATCATCTGACTGCTACACTAACCACTGTGCCATTGCACATGCATTTATTACAGTAATAACAGTACAACATCATGATGTGATCAGGAAATGACAGCGCTGAAACGGTGGCTAGAAGAGCACAGTCATGTTTTTATTTTTTTTAATTATCATTATTATTATCATTATGTTTCTTTTGTGCAACCGCTACATGACTCACATTTAAGATACCAGTAGACGAGGAAAAAAAATAATAAAGAAAACAGAAATCATAAGAATAGGCAATGTTCCATGAGTGAATCCCATACAGAAAGAAAAATTAAAACACTGATATAACAGCAAATCTAAAATATCTCACAGCAGAATTTGACAGAAGAAAGCACAGAAAGGAAAACTCATTCAACATTAATCGTTTCACAATGTAATCATAATTTACCGTGACAAAATGCCGGATATGATAAGATATTTTTTTTTTTTGTCTTTTCGCTTCCTTTTTGTTACTTTATTTTAAAACCCAAATACAAGAATTGCATGTCACGATAGCAACATCCATAACAGATTTATGGTTAACACGCACTGTTTTGGTATAGCGTACTTCAGCGAGGAAAAAAAAAATACATAAGAAAGGAATCATAACAGATTGAAACAATCCAATATAAAGTAATAAATAGAAAACAATCAGATTCAATTCTTGTCATTTCTTGTTCATATGAATACATAACATCTACAAATTTTTTTTTTAAGTTAATAAAGTCAAGCTATGGTAGGCTATATAAATACATCACCAGCATGCACAATATTGTATTATCGAGAATATTGGAGCTGTAATCGTCAGAAACAGTATAATAGGCAAGTGCATTTCATGAGAATTTTGTTAAAAATAAATTAACAGAATAACAAAAAAACAAAACAAAAAAAACAGTCTATGGTATCAGTGATATAAACTGAGCGCATCAAACCAAGTGATTAGGCATTGCTTTCAAATGGTCGTTTTTCTGCAAAGCGTTTGATATTTTTCAGTTGATTATTTTAATCAATAATAGCCTACTACTCTTCAGTGCATTAAAATTAAACGTAATTATTCTCGAACAGGGCCGTTTTTGATATCCACGAAATAATAATGATAATAATAACGATTTCAATCATGGTTATTAAACCGGTTTTAGCTTTGGATTGAGAAGGCAATGCATCTGGGGAAATCAGAACTGTGTTATTTTTTAATTTTATTTTGTGAGATGTGAGATGCATACTAACGACGTGTATCATAAATGGCACAGATAACCAGTTCAAACGTAAACGACTGTCAAACATTAGTGGGTGCAATTCAGAATCCCAATAAACGTCTATCCGAGAGATAAAAATGCGCCCAGTGCAGCCGGTTTGCAAGGCGATAACATTCAAGTTTTCACTTTTTTCTTTTTCCTTAAGCCTATCCTTGATGCTTTGAAGTACTTCTTACTCACAATGTAAATTAATATAAGCAGCTCCGCTTCGTATTTCACTACAATAACAGCCACTACGCCAGTGTTCGGGTTTATCGTAACTCTTCAGCCATTTCAGAATAGACTTGACGCACCAACAAGCTGTTGTTCAGGTAAACGTCACAGAACAATAGCTACGTCTATTATTATTAGTATTTTTTTTTAATGTTTTTTTGAGGCGTACCATTCTTTTTAACTAGCACATTTCTCTAAATCGTAATTTAGTGGGAAATAAAGAAAACTGCGGCGACTATCATCAGCAAACGTGGCTCAATCATGCCTCCATTTTGTGATTTTTTTTTTAATACTTTTTTTATTTTATTTTTCTTTATAGTGTGCGCACGCGTGTTTTACATTACGGCCGAGAGGAAAAGGGTCTCAAAAGATCTTCTCTTTTCTTCAATGCTTTAATTGTTGGCTTCGCCTGCTTCGTCATCTTGTTGATCGCTCGTCCAGAGCGTCAGGTTGTCTCGCAGGAGTTGCATGATGAGGGTCGAGTCTTTGTAGGAGTCCTCGTTCAGGGTGTCCAATTCGGCGATGGCGTCGTCGAAAGCCGTTTTGGCGAGATGGCAGGCTTGCTCAGGTGCGTTCTGGATCTCGTAGTAGAAGACAGAGTAATTGAGCGCCAGACCCAAGCGGATGGGGTGTGTAGGTTGCATGTGCTCTTTGCTGATCTCATGGGCTTCGCTATAGGACTTCTCAGAGGACTCGACCACTCCTGCTTTCTTCTCGCCGGTGGCCACCTCCGCCAGATAACGGTAGTAATCGCCCTTCATCTTCAGGTAAAACACTTTGCTCTCATGCTGGACGTCTCCGCAGTTCTTGATCAGGAAGTTGTCGAGGAGGTTGAGCACGTCTTGGCACACGGTCTCCAGCTCCTTCTCGATCTTCTCACGGTAAGCGCGAACCATCTCGATCTTTTTCTCGTTGCCGTCCGCCGAGGTCTTCTGCTCGATGCTGGAGATGACGCGCCAGGACGAGCGCCGAGCGCCGACCACGTTCTTGTAGGCCACGGAGAGCAGGTTCCTCTCCTCGTTGGAAAGGGCCTCGTTCAGCTCCGTTACCTTGAAGATGGAGAGGAGGTGAAGTTATTCAACCATTCTTTAAAACTTTAACAGGTTTTACAGTCAAAGTGGCCAAGTGATGCATGCTCTTTATGAATAAAATAACATTTACATTTACAGTCAAACCAAAGTTCATTCAGACACCTTCAACATTTCTCACTTTATCATTCGCTAAAATGGTAATAAAATATGACAAGAACTCAGTTGATATTTCACTGGTTTTGTCCGTCCTTCTGTTAGACTGTCTCACACATGAATTATGTTGAATATCTGTCAGCTGTTAAATTTAACTACACAATTAGATAATACCAGTTTAGCTCAACCAATCACCAAGCAATGCTTCATTTTGTTCAGTCTGTGTGTAAAAAGAGCATTAGCAATTCAGCAAAACATGATCAGGTCAAAGAGTCGGAATCATTTTTGGGCCCACATTTGTATAAATGTTACTGGTAGTCCCTGAATGAAGAATTTTTGGTTATAATATGTCACAGTTTACTTTATTTTGCTCTCCTCACTCACATAAATTAACTATAGTGTCCTGCACACATAAAAAATTATATCTGGTGTCTGAATAATTTGTGGTTTGACTGTACACTACCAGTTTGCTCACAGATTGATCAAAAATGCAGAGAAAATTGTGAAATATTATATTTAATATTTATTAACTATTAATAAACTATTTAAATTAACTTTTTTAAATTTAATATATTTTAAAATGTAATTTATTTCTGTGATCAAAGCTGAATTTTCAGCATCATTACTCCAGTCTTCAGTGTCACATGATCCTTCAGAAATCACTCTAATATGATGATTTGCTGCTCAAGAAACATTTATGATTATTATGAGTGTTGAAAACAGTTTCATAATATTTTTGTGGAAACCGTGGAACAATAGGGGTAATTCAATACGGAAGAGGATTAGGGCCAGGCAATAATAAAAAAATAAAACCATCTCGAGATTAAAGTCATTATAATGCGAGATTAAACTCGTTAAATTTCGAGAAAAAAAGTCGAAATACAATCTTGAGAATAAACTCATTAAATATCGAGAATAAAGTCGTTGTGTTGCGAGAAAAAACTCGTTAAATTTCGAGAAAAAAAGTCGAAAAACAATCTCGAGAATAAACTCATTAAATATCGAGAATAAAGTCGTTGTGTTGCGAGAAAAAACTCGTTAAATTTCGAGAAAAAAAGTCGAAATACAATCTTGAGAATAAACTCATTAAATTTCGAGAATAAAGTCGTTGTGTTTCGAGAAAAAAAGTCGAAATGAAATGTACAGAATAACGCATTCGATCAGTGTTCATTGCATAGCCTCGATATCAACCTCATCGAGGTTTCGTGGTTTCCCAGGATACCATAAGACACATTATTAATCGTTGTTGGTTGTGTACGCCTCCATCCACAGAATGTAACGACTGTAACCATCTATACAGCCATTAATGGCAATGCCGTACGGTTTTAATTTATCATGGCTGTCCATATGCCAGAATGTATTTGGGCCAGCGAAAGTGGCGTCTTCTCAAGCGTCTCCTTCGTCGAAATTCCACACCTTGAGGATCAACAAGTTTAATAATGCGTCTTATGGTATCCTGGGAAACCATGAAACCTCCATGAATTTCATGTTGGACAAAAGCGAGTACATCGCGCAAATTGGACTGATTTTTTCTTCTAAAAACACCTAGCCGACCTAGACCTAATGTTCTATTCTTTGTTACTGAAAGAAAGTCAAAAATATAGATTGTCTAAGTGATCTAACTCTGCCATGTCCTCTATCAGGTTATGCAATGAACACTGATCAAATGCGTTATTCTCTAACGTTACATTTCATTTCGACTTTTTTTTCTCGAAACACAACGACTTTATTCTCGACATTTAACGAGTTTATTCTCACAATTACTTCGACTTTTTTCTCGAAATTTAACGAGTTTTTTCTCGAAACACAACGACTTTATTCTCGAAATTTAATGAGTTTATTCTCAAGATTGTATTTCGACTTTTTTCTCGAAATTTAACGAGTTTTTTCTCGAAACACAACGACTTTATTCTCAATATTTAATGAGTTTATTCTCAAGATTGTATTTCGACTTTTTTTCTCGAAATTTAACGAGTTTAATCTCGCATTATAATGACTTTAATCTCGAGATGGTTTTATTTTTTTTATTATTGCCTGGCCCTAATCCTCTTCCGTAATTCAAAGTAAAGGTTTGGGGTAAGATAAAAAAGAGAGAAAATAATACTTTTAAAGTGATCATAAGTGACAGTAAAGACATTTGTTACAAAATATTTCTATTTCAAACTAATGCTTTGAAGTTTCTATTCATCAAAGAATCATGAAAACAAAAAAATATTAAGCAGCAAAACCTGTTTTTTAACATTGATGTTAATAACAAGAACCATTATTAATAATTGAGCACTAGTAATAATTGATAATGCCAAATCATCTTGTACTACATCAAAACCTGCGGTATTGCAGTACGCATTTTGATGACGTCTGCTTTAAAGGGTCAGTTAACCCAAAAATGAAAATTCTGTCAGTAATGACTCTCCCTCATGTTGTTCCAACCCCGTAAGACCTTCGTTCATCTTTGGAACACAAATGAATATATTTTTGATTAAATCTGAGAGCTGTCTCACTCCTCCATAGACTTCTAAGGGACTGAAACTTGCTGGCCCAGAAAAGTTATTAAAGAGATCGTTAATATAGTCCAAGTGACTACAGTGGCTCAATCTTAAGTTTATCAAGCGACGAGAAAACTTTTTGCGCGCTAAAAATAAACAAAAATAGCGACTTTATTCCACTATTCATCTCCACTATTCAAAACACTACGTTAACTCACTCGAGGCCCAGAGAGAAGGAAATGAATAGTGGAATAAAGTCGTTATTTTTGTTTGTTTTTAGCGCGCAAAAAGTTTTCTCGTCGCTTGATAAACTTACGATTAAGCCACTGTGGTCACTTGGACTATATTAACGATCTCTTTAATAACTTTTCTGGGCCAGCAAGTTTCAGTCCCTTAGAAGTCTATGGAGGAGTGAGACAGCGCTCAGATTTAATCAAAAATATATTCATTTGTGTTCCGAAGATGAACGAAGGTCTTACGGGGTTGGAACAACATGAGGGAGAGTAATTACTGACAGAAACTAACCCTTTAAACATTGCTGGCAAAACTAAAAGCACATGTGATGGATTTTTTAATTAATCATAACTAACATTTATTTTTCTTGCAGGAACAACATTTGTATGCTTTTGAAACTTAAATGTTTCAAAATTCTTTGGCAAAAACACGTGACTTTGGTTGTGTGAGTGTAAAAAAATAAAAAAATGAGAAATGAAACTAGACTGATGTCTGTCTAGGTTTCAAAACTTGTGATTATGAAGTAATCACAAAAACAGAGTTTGCTTCTACCTAATAACAGGAGGGTTTGTCTATTAAGAACCAATAAAATTGTAGGGAAATGATGTAATGTATCATGCTCCTATTCTATAAAACTGTTGTATTTCTGTTTGCTGGTGGGATTCTCTCTGAAATTTGTCTGAGATCCTCTGACCGCGCTTCATCTTGGGGGATTCTCTGAGAACTACTCGAGAACTCTCCCGGCCGTGATTAAAGCATTCAGAGGGCATTTGCTGAAGTCTGTCTGGTTATTATTGCTGCGCAGCAAGTAAGTTAGGGGAACAAGTTAGAGATAGAGGACGTCAACTGTAGACGAAACCCAGAGAAACTAACGCCGACTGTAGACGTTCAGGGACGTCGATTGTAGACGAGACCCAGGTAATGCTGGGTACACACCAAAAGATAATCGGGCTGATTTTGGGCCGATTTCCCCCCTTCCGACAATCCTAGCTATGTCCCGATTATCTTATCAGATTTCCCCTTGTGAGGCGTGTTAAGAGAACCTGATCGGAAGAAAGTCGGAGCCGCCCCGATCGCGAATCGTAAATATTCAACATGTTTAATATTTACGGTCAGAAATCCTGATGTGTGGGGGGAACTCTGAGGACAAACGCGCACACACTCTGGAGATTATCAGGTGAAACTAAACAATATCCAATCAGAAAGTGAGATGACGGAAGACGGAAGCATAACAAACGCAGTCATGGCGCAGCACAAAGTGAAATTGATGTGGACAGCAGAGATGGAGGATCAGCTTGTTGATTTGTGGCAACAGCACGAATGTTTATACAACGTGTTGTGTAAAACCTTTCCAAACACTATCATTGCAATTTCTTCCTGCATATCGTCCGCCATGCTTATTCTGAGGTCTCGCGAGATTTTGCGAGATTTACTGTTTTCACAGTCGAGACTCTGGTTGAAAATCTGTTGGTGTGTGGTGTGCTGTCTTTGTCACATCATGGCACACTATAGGAGCAAAACGCTTAAATCTAGGATTTTTTGTCCTCATGTTTGTGGTCTATCACATTTTGAAAATCTTATAAGATGTAAAAAATCTTTTGGTGTGTACCCAGCATAAGACTTAGGTCAGGTGTGAAATAGAGAAAAATCTACCACACACACTAACCAAACGTTTACGCCTTCAACCTTATTTAGTGACAGAGCTGTTTATGCAGCACTAGGGCATTAGTGTCACTCATAATCCTGCTTCATTTGCATGGGTCACTAATGAAAACCAAAAGGGCGACGATTGTCTTTATACACAAATCTGTGTCAAATTCAGCCATGTCCATTAAATTTGAATTAGTGCTGGGCAACGATTAATCGTGATTAATTACATCCCAAATAAAAGTGTGTGTTTACAAAATATATGCGTGTGTACTGTTTATAATTATTTTGTATATATATAAATACACAAATATGCATGTATATATTTAAGATTTTTTTTATTTATATATAAAATATTAATATTTATATATAATATAAATGATGTGTATATATATATATATATATATACACACACATACATGCAAATATTTCTTAAATGCATACATGCATATGTACACAGCACACACACATATATTATGTAAACACACACTTTTATTTTGGATGCGATTAATCGTTGCTCAGGACTAATTTGAACAGTTTAAGGAAATGTCATGCAAGTGCAGAATTGCTGCAGAGAGGGTTGTGTTGTAAATGGTAGTTCACAATGTCCTTTTGTGAGTCATGAACAGTTCAAGTAAGCTTCAGCGTGGTGATTTGCCAGATGTCTATTTATGGACATGGCTTCTTCATTGTTCGTTTTCACCATGTGTAGTAAATCTATTCATAGAAGACTGGCAGAGTTTCAAACGAACGGCATGCCACTTGCTTTGGTGTAAAAACATCGCAAGCTGAATTCCTGTTTTTGTCGTTTACAGAGCAACATTGTGAAGAGTGAGCCTACACATTCTTTACAAAAAAAATGTCCGAATGAACGCATCTCAGGGATGCTTTGATTCAACAGCCTGACAGTGGGCGGATGAGCTGGAGACTAAAGAAAGATCTCTCTCGCTCCTCTTCTACTACCTTTCAGATGCAATTCCCTGCGTCCTTCGGAGAGGCTCCATGATTTTTGCTGTATCATTAGTCATCCAAAAACACACAACCAATGCATCCCTCTGAAATTTAAAGGAGTAGGTCACTTTCAAATACAAATGTCCTGATAATTTACTCTCCCCCATGTCATCCAAGATGTCCATGTCTTTCTTTCTTCAGTCGAAAAGAAATTAAGGTTTTTGAGGAAAACATTCCAGGATTGTTTCTCCATATAGTGTCTTCAATGGGGTCCAATGGGTTGAAGGTCCAAATGTGAGTTTCAGGGCAGCTTCAAAGTCTCGACACAATCCAAGTCGATAAATAAGGGTCTTATCTAACGAAATGATCATTTATTTGAAAGTGAACTAATCCTTTAATACAGAGAGTGGCTCTTGATAACCTGAGCGCTCATCAGCGAAGCTGTAGGTTTGATATTGATCTTAATCGGAAAACAAAACAAATGATTTCAATGACAACATTTTATTTAACCCCTTGAGCTAAAATATGTACTTAATACCCCAAGATTTTAAATTAATTATTATTTACACAAAAATAACCTTTGCAAAAGATGGTTTGTGCTGGCTCAAGCTGTTAGTAAATCTGGCCCTTCATTTTTTTTTAATAAGCTTCTTGTTTTGATTTGATCACTAAATAAAAAGAAAAAAATGATCAGTTAATTAAAATCATTTTTTATTAAAAATGCTACCTTATTATAATTTAATGCATTAGCTTTCAATAGACTCACAAACCCCGGTTCAACATGGACAAAACTCAAAAAGGAAATTTTTCTAAAAAGAGACATGTTTTAATTAACAATTGGTGGTTAAAAAAAAAAAAGAACTAAAGGAATCGGTTTTGGAATTAGATCCAGATTCATTAAATCCTGTCTGACTCCTACATACACTGTAAAAATATATATTTATAACTAAAACTATAACAATATTAACAATATTATTAGAGTATGTTTTATGAGAAAATACTATTTAAGTCTTTCTACTCAACAGTTTAATTCAATATGTTACTTACCGCTTCTTTGTAATTAAGTGTAGCTGCACGTTTAATATGTGATCCTGGACCACAAAACCAGTCACATGGGTCAATTTTTTTTAAATTGAGATGTATACATCACATGAAAGCTGAATAAATAACCATTGATGTATGGTTTGTTAGGATAAGACAATATTTGGCAGAGATACAACTATTGAACATCTGGGCCCGTATTCATAAAGAATCTTAATGCAAAGAGTAGCTCCTAGTGACAAAATTCTAAGAAAATTCTTAGAAATGTGGGCGTTTACTCTTAAAATTACAGAAAAACTCCTAGTAAAGAAAAAAGTAATTCAGAAAGCATCTTAACCCTTAAAAGAGGTCTTAAGGTCAAAATTGTTAGGAGCACGGACGAGGACTTTTAAGAGGCTTAAGAGTTTCTTTAGCAGAGGAGAACATGGCAGAATGACGAAGAAGGAGATGAAATGTGTTGCAGACAATGGATGACAGTGAGTTAATAAGACGCTATAGATTAGATCATGCAGGGATCATGTTTGTGACAGATCTTTTTAGAGACACGCTAATATCTCAGACACAGCGCAGAAATGCCATAGCGCCAGAAATGAAAGTAATCACTACATTACGATATTTGGCAACTGGGAAAATTCCATGTTTGATACATTAAAACCAACATTCAAACCACCATTTAAATAGACATGCCAACAATCAGTGTAACTGGAAAGAGTGGAACAATTTTTATCATTCTAAGCAATCAAATACCTTATAGGAAATCAACAGCATGGTAAATAAAAAAAGGATTTATATACACATATATAATGTGTGTGTGTGTGTGTGTGTGTGTGTGTGTGTGTGTGTGTGTGTGTGTGTGTGTGTGAGAGAACGATCAAATAGGAAAAATTACGCATGTAAGTTCAAAGTGAAGGCTTAGAATAGACCCTATCCTTAAAATCACTTTTTTCCCCTTCTTGGACAACCAACCAATCACAGTCTTCAAAAGATTGTGTCATACATAGCAACGGGGTCAGCCCCGCCTCCTCACTAACATAAAAGTTTTTGTCTTTTCCTTACTCAGAGTTGCTCTCAGATCGGTCCCGAATCGCTCTTAAGCTAAGACTCCTACGTAAAAGTTTTTAAGCTAAATTAAGAGTTTTCTGAGAGGATTCTTAGAATCTTTATGAATACGGGCCCAGGAATCTGAGGGTGCAAAAAAATCTAATTGTGCTACATTCACTCACAAAAATATATATTTTTTACATATTTATGGCAGGAAATTTACAAAATATCTTCATGGAACATGATCTTTACTTAATATCGGAATGATTTTTGGCATAAAAGAAAAATCGATAATTTTGACCCATACAATGTATTTTTGGCTATTGCCACAAATATACCCGTGCGACTCGAGACTGGTGACGTGATCCAGAGTCACATATATGCACATAAACAGAAAAACACTAAATCAGTTTCCTGCATCAGACAACAGTTTACAGTATTACTGATCAATTTCACCACAACTTGCTTCCATTTCAAGCACAACAGCCATTAAACAACCTGAGACTGAAAGAGACAGTTGCTGAATCATTGCGTAACGCATAAACTGGTATTGCAGTCATAGTTATGTTTGCGTACAGTACCATTTACAAACTGCCTTTAACCTCTTCCATGCATAACGTCCCATCCAGACAGCGGGGGGGAAGTAAAGAGCCGTTTCCATAGAAACAGGGTAATCGTCTTTGTTTGGACGCAATCGACTATCTCTGCTGCTGCCGTGGCAACAGCAATGATGTCCACGCTTCTTGCCTGCGTGTGTGTGTGTGTGTATGTGCGAGATTACATGTGTTTGTGTGTCTGTAATGCGTGTGTGAGCGTGTGGGTGGATGAGACATGCTGTTGTACGTGGATAGGATACATACTCATAATAACCTGTCAGGAAAATCTGCTGTTAATCAAGCAGTGCATGTGTAGAGATCATATATGATCACCAAAATTACATATTTAAACGTTTTTTCCTTGAAAATAAATTTCTTCATGCCTTAAAATAGCTTGAATGTAACTCGACACCCTTGACTCATTTAGTATACGCGGTTCTATGAATATGCAAATGAGCCCCGCCTCCACTCACTCACTCAGCTCAGAGATCCACTAGTTGACGATCACACGTTGATCTGATTGGTTACAAGGTAGTTTGTGACGTCAGAAACACCAGCGATTTCAAAGCGTGTTTTTGAGACTGTCTTTGGTTCACTGCAGTTTTAAGGAGAAAAAACACAACTTTTGAAAGTGGGTTTCAATGCGCAAGTTTTTGAAAAAAACACCGTTATCATCTTCGTGTAAACTAAACAGGGGCGGCCTTAAGCATCTGGGGGCCCGTTTCAATAACTAATATGGGGCCCTGCCCACATAAAATGTAAACATGAGCAGAAAAAGCAAGGATTCTTGTTGGCTTGCATCATATTTTATTACGCGCACTTTCAGCTTCATGAACAGGCACCACTGGCATATGTACGTTTCATTTCCTATTCAAATTATTTCCCTGCTCAAAAAAACAACAACGTTTTAACCTTACGGAAAAAAGGCAAAGTATAAACACATAAACTACCGGTATTTATTTACTTCAGATCACCGTTCGCGGGGGCGGTAAACGTCGCCATGGTAACCGCGGCGCGACTCAAGTTCGACCAATCAGATACGTTAGTGTTTTGCTTAGAATTATGGGTAGTGTAGTATTTCTCCAGAAGATCGCAAATAACAAGGTTGATTTTTATACTTTGTGGCTTTTATATGAGCAGAAACTTTCGTTTCACAACCTCGTAGCTCGTGGTCAATCTAACTTGGATGGTTTAGGGGTCTCCAACATTTTTTAGCTACTTTTTTAAAATGAAAGTGGCCGAGAGCTATATGCAATAATTAAATCTCTTAAATAATGTCTCATAACTCTCATATTAACAACTATGCTAACTGTTTTAGACCTAAACGAGTTATTGTAGGCCTATATATGTCACCCTTAATTGACATAAAAAAATAATATACTGTAAAAACACATAATTATTGTTGATTTTATAGTGCATCATAACTAGAGATGAAATGGTATGAAAATGTAATTTCATGATTATAGTGAGCAAAATGAGCATGGTTATCACATAATCCTGTTCAAAAAGTACTAATACTACACAATAAAATCAATTCACCAAGTTTTATGTCGAAAACGTTTCGGTTACTCACGTAACCTCTGTTCTCTCTAGAAGAGGGAACGAGTATTGCGTAGTTTGCTTACGCTACGGGAAAGCCTTTCTTTCTCGAGATACTGAAGCCAAAAATTATCCTTAATTTTTATAATCTTGTCAACGCAGTGCGGCAGCCTGCAGACCTAGGGCAAGCTTACTAGCGTGCCCATTGGCTGCCCTGCGGCAACTGCAGCAGCCTACCGCTGAGCCCTTGGCGTGACGTCACGACCAATGAGCGCGCTTGGCGCGCTTAATGCGTCACAGCCCGCGAAAAGGGGTGTGGCTTAGCGTATATAAACAGGGCTCGGAGGCTGCTTCTGTCGCATGAAGCGAAATGAGCTCGTGGCGCGAGCACGGCGGGCTACGCAATACTCGTTCCCTCTTCTAGAGAGAACAGAGGTTACGTGAGTAACCGAAACGTTCTCTTACGAGAGGTTCTCTCGTATTGCGTAGTTTGCTTACGCTACGGGAACGCCCTTGTCAACGCCGTGCGCGCCCAGCATCCACTGAATGAGTCCCAGGGAGAGCCCGGGGAACGTGATAGCGGAGAGCCGGGCAGCCCGAAGAGGGCTAGCGCCGTACATAAGCACACACTAGGGGGTTAGGAGCGGCACGGCCGGTCCGAACTGACAATTCCCTGCATAGTGCAGCTCAACCAGTAGAGCTAAATCACACAACGTAGCCCGCGCACAGATAGTGGGCTGGCATACGCGAGACTTAGACTGATAACACTTTCGCCTGCAAGGCGGGAACATCCAGGTTGTAAAACCTAACAAATGTGGAGGGGGAGGCCCAGCCTGCCGCTGCACAAATGTCATGAATGGGAATCCCGCTGGACCACGCCCACGACGAGGCCATGCCTCTGGTGGAGTGAGCTTGAATGCCCAATGGGCACTGCAGGTCTTTAGACGCATAAGCAGCAGCAATAGCGTCCACTATCCATCTGGACAGGCTGTGTTTCGAGGCGGCGAGACCCTTGGTGCGCCCGCCAAACGAAACAAAGAGCTGATCCACCACTCGTTTGACTGAAGACAGTGCTATCAGAAAAACGGTTTTGAGCGTGAGGTATTTCATATCCACAGTTTCCAAGGGTTCGAAGGGATGCGCTTTCAGGGCCTCCAAGACCAGTGAAAGATCCCACATAGGAACCGAGGGGGGTCGCGGGGGGTTCATCCTCCTGGCTCCTCTAAGGAAGCGGATGACGAACTCGTTCCTTCCTAATGCGCGGCCCAGCTCTGAACAGAGAGCGCTGAATGGCCGTGACATAGACTTTGAGCGTGGAGGGGGACCTGCCCGCGTCCAGTAACTCTTGAAGGAAACACAGTACTCGCGATACCCCACATGTCTGTGGATCGAGCCCCTTAGCAGTGCACCATCTGTTAAACACTGACCATTTCGACATGTAGAGCCGCCTCGTAGAGGGGGCTCTAGATTGTATGATCGTGTTCATGACCCCGTCTGGCAGATCAGCGTGTAATCGTTGAGGCTCCACGCATGCAGAGACAGCGCTCTGGATGGGGATGCCATATCGAGCCGCGGGCTTGAGAGAAAAGGTCTCTCTTCACCGGTATCGGCCAGGGGGCTGAGTCTGCCAGCTGTATTAGATCCGGGAACCAAGCTTGGTTCTCCCAGTATGGGGCTAAGAGGAGCACTGTGTGGCGCGCTTCCCTGATTCTCTTGATGACCTGAGGCAGCAGAGAGACCGGGGGAAAAGCATACAGCGGGCCGCTGGGCCGGGTCTGGGCCAGCGCGTCCTCGTTCTTCGAGAAGAACTCTGGGCAATGAGCGTTGTCTTTTGACGCAAAAAGGTCGACTTTCGCTTTGCCGAAACGGCGCCACAGTGACTGGACTGTTTGGGGGTGTTGAGACCACTCGCCAGGGGGAACGCTGTCCCTGGACAGTCTGTCGGGGCCCTCGTTCAGGTGGCCAGGCACATGCGCGGCTCTCAGCGAGCGCAGAGAGTGCTGAGCCCACACGAGGAGGCGTTCCGCCAGGGTGCAGAGCGTCTGATCTGACACCGCCCTGGCGATTCACATAGGCCACTACCGATGTATTGTCCGTGCGGACTAGAACATGGTGACCGTGGAGGAATGGGAGGAAGTGTTTGAGAGCTTTCTCGACCACGAGCATCTCTAGACAGTTTATGTGTAGGAGATTCTCCTGGTCTGACCAGCGGCCATAGACCGGTCTGCCTTCGAAGAGCGCTCCCCAATCTAGGTTGGAAGCGTCTGTCGAGACAACTTTCCGGTGTGAAATCACTCCCATAGTCACTCCTGTGTGATACCATTCGGCTGCCAGCCAGGGCTGCAGGGCTGAAAAGCAGCTCTGATTCACTCTGACTCGCAAGCCGCCGGCCGCCCAGGCTCGGTGGGGCACGCGCGCTTTCAGCCAGCGTTTAAGCGGGCGCATGCGCAGTAAGCCCAGCTGGAGCGCTGCTGCAGCTGAGGCAATATGCCCCAGGATACGCTGGAATGTCCTCAGCGGAACCCGGCTGCCTATTTGGAGGGATGCGGCGAGGAGGCGGATGCGGCGCGCGCGCTGCTCCGACAGTCTGGCCGTCATAGCCACCGAGTCCAGTTCTATTCCAAGAAAGGAAATTGACTGACGGGGTGATAGCGAGCTCTTGGTCCAGTTGACCGAGAGACCCAGCTCCTCCAGATGGCTGAGAAGCGCTGTTCTGTGAGACACAAGTTCCGTCTCTGACTGCGCTAGAATAAGCCAATCGTCCAGATAATTCAGTATTCGCATTCCCTGTTTCCTCAGGGGAGCGAGGGCCGTGTCCATGCATTTCGTAAATGTACGGGGTGCCAAAGACAGGCCGAACGGCAGGACTGTGTACTGATATACTCGACCCTCGAAGGCGAATCTCAAGAATGGCCTGTGACGGGGAGTTATCTGGATCTGAAAGTATGCGTCTTTTAGATCGAGAGAGATAAACCAGTCTCCTGGGCGAATCTGCGCGAGGATTTTTCTGGTTGTGATCATTTTGAACGGCCGTCTCATGAGGGCTTTGTTCAGATGTCTCAGATCTAAAATAGGTCTGAACGCTCCGTCCTTCTTGGGCACGAGGAAGTAGCGGCTGTAAAAGCCCGACTCGCTCAAAGAAGGATGAACCCGTTCTATAGCCCCTTTGCGCAGCAGCTTCGCTATTTCTGCTTGAAGCAAGTGCGCAGCTTCTGAACTCACTCTCGTCTCCGTCTGTGCTGTATAGCGCGGAGGGCGACGAGCGAATTGAAGCGAATAGCCATGTTTTATAGTTTTCAGCACCCATTCTGACGCGCCCTGAATCGCTTCCCATGCTTCCGCATGCATAGCTAGGGGTCGAATGGTCTCTGGGCTCAGATCGCCGCGCTGCGCGGGATGGGGAGCCTGTATCAGAGAGAAAGGCGCGGCGCGCGCGCCGCTGGTGCTCGAACACGGGGGCTGGTAAACAGTGTTGGCCGACTGTACAGCGTTCAGTAGCTCGGTCCCATCGGATGGAGCGTGATTTGCTGTCAAACATCCCAGGCGCGAGAGAGGCGTGGGGATTATCATGTCTACAAGTTAGTGCGCGTGCTCGTGAGCGGGCGCAGGGTTTACACTTATGACACGGCCAGTGTTTGGGAGCTTTAGAGGGTCCGTGACCCAAGGTTACTGGCTGGCAGAGCGAGCAGCGGGTAGGTGTGAGCACAAGGTTGTGGGCACATTTCCTACATTTAATACTCGAGCGGCTTGTGTCCGCTTTATGAGAGAGCGCTCTGTAAGCGTTACCATGGGGACCCTGTTTGTGTGAAGCAGTGAGCACATGGGAGTGGGCACATTTTCTACACCTATAACACCCTCGGCTTGAGCCGCTGTTGCCCGGGGTAACCGAGTGGCAGAGCGAGTTACAGGTAGATGTGAGCACAGAGTTGTGGGCACATTTACTACACTTATTACTCGAGCGGCGTGTGACCGCTTTATGAGAGAGCGCTCTGAACGCGTTACCATGGGGACCGTGTTTGTGTGTAGCAGTGAGCACGTGGGAGTGGGCACATTTTCTACACTTGTAACACCATCGGCGTTATAGAGCAAATGCTTTGATGGCTCATATGTTTAGACGCTCATAAATACTCAAGCACCATCCTGTGAGATGCGGGTTCGCTTTCTGTATGTAAGAAAGCTGGCCGCGAGCTCGGAGAAGACAGCAGAAAAAATATTTTCTGCCGCCAGAGCCGGATTTGAACACGGTTCTCCAGTGCAGAAGCGTAAAATTCTGCCACTGAGCCACAGGGGCACACATGAGCTTCCAGTTGGTGCGAGCATATGACCGAGCGTCGTGTTTCGGCGTTTGTTTGCAGGCGCGCGTGTATTAAAACAGGCCCGTTTACTGCAGCATTAGTATTTCCAGCCGCCTAACTTAGAGGGGACTGAGAAATATGTATCCCGTGAGATGCGGGTTTGCTTTCTGTATGTAAGAAAGCTGGCCGCGAGCTCGGAGAAGACAGCAGAAAAAAGTTTTTTTCTGCTGCCAGAGCCGGATTCGAACACGGGTCTCTGGTGCGGAAGCCTAATGTTCTGCCACTGAGCCACAGGGGCACACATGAGCTTCCGGTCAGTGCGAGCATATGACCGAGCGTCGTGTTTCGTTTCGGCGTTTGTTTGCAGGCGCGCGTGTATTAAAACAGGCCCGTTTACTGCAGTATTAGTATTTCCAGCCGCCTGAACTTAGAGGGGACTGAGAAATATGTATCCCGTGAGATGCGGGTTTGCTTTCTGTATGTAAGAAAGCTGGCCGCGAGCTCGAGAGAAGCAAGCAGAAAAAAGTTTTTCTGCTGCCAGAGCCGGATTCGAACACAGGTCTCTGGTGCGGAAGTCTAATGTTCTGCCACTGAGCCACAGGGGCACACATGAACTTCCAGTCAGTGCGAGCATATGACCGAGCGTTTGTTTGCAGGCGCGCGTGTATTACAACAGGCTCGTTTACTGCAATAATAGTATTTCCAGCCGCCTGAACTTAGAGGGGACTGAGAAATATGCGAGGATTGGAGGAAGTCCGGCCTAAGCGGGACGAAAACACTCTCTCTTCCTCCTTTCGCCGGTGCTCGTGACGTCCGCTCTGATATCCCTTGAGAACGGCGCAGTTGCGCGGCTCGAACAAAGGGAGAGAGAGCGGGAAGATGTCATTATGTGCTGTGACATCGTTTGTTTGCAGGCGTGCGTGTATAACAGGCTCGTTTACTGCAATATAGATATTTCTAGTCGCCTGAGCTAGGAGGGGACTGAGAAATGTGTGAGAAACGGAGGTGGCCGGAGAGTGACGCGCGCGCCCGAGACGCGGGGTAGCTTTCTTATAACGTAAAGGAAGCCAGCCCGTGACCGTCTACTTCTGACATCCCTTGTGAGCGGCGCCTTGCGCGGCTCGAACAGAGGGGGAGAGGGCGTGCGTCATCCGGGGGGGGTAGCTTCCTTGTAACGTAAAGGAAGCTATAGCCCGTGACCGTCCGTTCTGACATCCCTTGTGAGCGGCGCCGTTGCGCGGCTTGACAGAGGGGAGTAACCTGCTGGTCTGCTTCATCCCCTGAGGCGACGGCAGTGCGGGCAGAGGCCGGCCGCTGCGCGTCGGTGAAGGGCGGGGGAGAAGGAGAGAGCGAGGCTCGCGGGAGGGGCTCCGGCGAGCGCTCAGCTATAACCACCGGCTCGGAAGGCCTTTGAGAGCGGCGTTTTTTTCTTACGCGGCCCGGAAGAGGCAGCCGGAGAAGGTGGAGGATCGTGAAACATGGCGAGTCGAGCCCGCAGGGTCGACATCGGCAAGTCCTCACACTGTTCGCAGCCGCCCGTGAAGGGCGCGGGCTGCGTGGTCGAAACCCAGGCAGAGAGCGCAGATTACGTGGCGGTCTCCGTCGCTGAGCGCGGCTCTGCACGAGCCACAGGATGAGCGAGGCATTTGCAACAACGCCTCGCGCTCTTTTAGATGCAAAGTGTGTCGCGGGGCGAACACACAAACACATACAACACAGAGCAGTAAAAGGATATATTCGCCGGATAGCGAAGCAGGCAGGGAAAGCTGAAGGCGGCGAAGGCGGCCGGCGTCCTCAGGCTGAGATCCTCGGCGTGCTGGTCGCTTGATTCGACGGCGGCTTCCTCAGAGAGCAGCGATGCGTAGAGCTTCGCTGAAAAGACAGAAATCAGAGAAGCAGCCTCCGAGCCCTGTTTATATACGCTAAGCCACACCCCTTTTCGCGGGCTGTGACGCATTAAGCGCGCCAAGCGCGCTCATTGGTCGTGACGTCACGCCAAGGGCTCAGCGGTAGGCTGCTGCAGTTGCCGCAGGGCAGCCAATGGGCACGCTAGTAAGCTTGCCCTAGGTCTGCAGGCTGCCGCACTGCGTTGACAAGATTATAAAAATTAAGGATAATTTTTGGCTTCAGTATCTCGAGAAAGAAAGGCTTTCCCGTAGCGTAAGCAAACTACGCAATACGAGAGAACCTCTCGTAAGAGAACCAGCAAATAACAAATAAACTTACCATCAATATGCACTTTTTGTTTAGGCTACATAAACATTAAAATAGTAACATTAAAAATGATGGCCACATTTGAAAGGAGTGTCTTGCAACATGTTATCTACTAACATGTAGGCTACAAGTTCAAATAAAGTTTTGACAAAAAAGTTTTTATAAAAAGATAAACCTCGCATATTTCAGCCTTTAAATCATTTTTATAAAAAGAATGATTCAAAAAAGACAAAATACATTTACAATGCACATTAGCTTATCTTTTATTATTAATAGTAAAATTCGGTCCGATTTTCCCGTGGCGTCTGTCGTTGCTATAGCCTACCATGCGCTGATTGCGCTCTCCACAACGACAGAGAAGTTTTAATAGCTAATGGATTTCCACTACCGATAAACGCTTGCGTAGCTCTGCTAGAAGATTTATTTACGGAGAATAAAAAAACACCCGTAGTTTGGGTGCACCCCCATCCTTCATATTGACTCGTTGCTCCTGGAAAAAAATGAGCGCGTCGCTTCAATTATTTGAAATAACGAACTTGAGCGCGCAAAAGACGCAATATGTGAACGGCCCTTGGCGAGCTACCTCCAATCAGGCCACGAGCTACTCTCGCGAGTGACGTGTTGGAGACAACTTTAGACATTATGTCTTAAAATAAATATCCTAGGGAGAAAATGAATGGGATTTTCCTGTTCTGTTGGGGGCCCCCTTGGAGGGCGGGGCCCGTTTCAATTGAAACGGGTGAAACATAGGTAAGGCCGCCTCTGAAACTAAAACCCCGTGAATTTGTGAAAACGGTGACGTCATGTGTATCACGTGTTCACTCTATAGGCGCAGTGTTTCTTTACAAAGTGACATCGCCATCTACTGGCCTGGCATGAATAATACTGTTTCTTATTTTCGTGTGAACGGGATCATTTTGACAACGTTGTCATCTGTGCGCAAAAAAATTCAAAGGAAAAACCTTTAATTTCATTTAGTACATTGTTGTGGTGTAAATGCACCCAAAGTTTCAACCTTAAGTAGTAGCAAAATAGGTTGCGAGTAGGGCTGGGTATTGACACAAATTTCACAATTCGATTAGATTTCGATTTGATTCAATATTGATTACTTTGGATATCAGGTACAATACATGGCAAAATTTCTCAAGGAAAACATCTCTAAACTAAAGCTGTAAACTATGGGAGTCAGTTCTAGGCTTCATTAGCCTACTATAATATTGAAGGTAAAAATTAACTGATTTGTATACAAACACTTAAATTACACTTTTATTTATTTTTATGATAATAAAGTTATATGAAATATAAACATTTAAATGGTGGCTGTCATAAAAACCTGCCAAATTTATTCAAACATGCATTAAAAATTAAAATGAATATGTAACATGGTGCAGATATTTAGCAAAATGCTCCTCTCTAGAGTTAATTTTTCTCGCTGACTGACGAGTTTATGGACACTGGATATGGTTTTTCTGAGGTAAATGTGACGTTACATGACATCGTTTACAAGCTGTTTTACTGACGTCTTTCCACAGTTGAAACACTGATTGGGCGATTCCATGTCACATGATACGGATTTCAATAAGTTGTACTCTATCTTTTAACACATGTTCAGATGCTCGTTCATGTTTATTTCGCGCTGTAACTGGTGTTATTAAGGCGGAAGAGAAGATCATGTGCTTCTCTTGAGCTGAGCCAGAGCGATCTCACGCCACAGCGCTAAAACGGTATTTATGTTTTGGAATTTCGTAAGAAAATGGACGCAATTTTAAATCTGAGACTTTGCTTATTATCAATAGTAACAAAGCACAAAGATTATTGTGATTTATTGGATGGGATGCGCGCTACAATGTTACATTCATTCATCAACTGAACACAGGATGACTAATCGATTATTGGGATTTAAGAATTGATATCGGTTCGTAAAAATGAGAATCGATTAAAATCGAGAAATCTATATTTTTTACCCAGCCCTAGTTGCGAGTCTTACATGTTGACTTTAAAGAGTAAAAAGTAAAAAAAAAAAAAAGATTGTCATGATCTGCTCGCCTTTATGATTTCCATATGATATTATCAGTCAATTATGTCCAAGTCAAATCTGGCACCTTCACCTTCAACAATGTTTTTTGTTTTTGCCTACAGCTGGAAAACGTGGTACTTTTTATGTCCTTTTTGAAGACGAACACACTGTGCTACATTACACTTTTTGTGTTCTGCAGAAAAACATAAAATCATACGGTTTCAAACACGAGTCAGTATCTTAAGGGGCCAAAAGACTTCAAACACAATGCTGTATGATTTATGATATGTGAAATGGTTTTAAATAGAAGGCAAACACCAAACTACTTCATTTCAATGCCTTGTTACTTCAGTGGCATTGTGATCTTAACCAGAGTGCGAATTACCCCACCATAATTGGGGGTTACTGCTCCTTCACTTCTTCTATGACCATCATGGTCCACTACCATATCAAACCCCACCGTGATCGCCAAGTGCAACATGTGTTGTGCAACACACATACAAGGTCTAAATATGCGACAAACTGATAATCAGTAGGCTACAGAATATCTCATTGTTATTATATATCCAAAAGAGAGCTGTTTTGATCAACTCCCAAAAGTTAGAAGTTAAGTCCACTGAAATACCTTTCTAATTACTAGTAAAAGTAATACCTTTACAAGAAGCCTATTGCCTATTGAGTTTTTCCTGGCTCAAAATGAGGTAGAGGTGGTAAAATCATAATAATGTATTTTAATAATAAGATAATTAAATGTGTATTTTTTTGTAGATCATCATAGCCTAATGTGTTTCCCACATTTTTTAGTTGGTGGAGCTTGGTACCTCTAGGGGGGTCCGTGGACATGCCCCACCGGAAGAGAATTTTGTACATTTTAAAGATAAATTCATTAATCTGGTGCACTTTGAGTCACCCGAATCCACTGTTAAAAATAAATAATCCACCCGCAAACCGCCCATGTTCTCTGATTTAGATATCTGCATCTGATCATCACATTACAATTATTCAAATTCTTAGTGTTAAGCATGATAATATGGTAACATATCACACTGAAGTAGGCTGATTTAAAATGAACATTTATTTAAAATAAAAGTTCATCTTTTGGCAAAATTACATTTCCTTAATAGCCTTAACAGAGGCTTTACTCCCTTCAAACTTAAATTGTCAATGTTTCATTACATCACTGTTTGAAAACACCCAGAATAATTTTTTGTACCTTTATAAAGGGCATTTTCCCCTAATTTTATTAAGGTATGCTCCATCTTTCATTTCAAATTCTTAAATTTGATAAATATATTCAATTAAAATAATTAGACACTAGGCTGTTACCAATAAAATTAAATAATTTACATTGAAAAATTATAACTGTATTAAATTAGATTATTTTAAATATTTTTGAATATACAAATACGGAATGTTGAAAAGAATGATACTTTATGAAACTAGCATTTTGTCATTCAACGTTGACACTTGCTTGAGAAGTTGAAGTCGTTCTCTATCTCCGTTGCTTCTAGCCACGGTGGTTAAAAATGGTACGGTCCACAATAGGGGTCGCTTTACATTAAAATGTTCCTACAGTGAAAATAGGAGTTGACTTGTATTGTAACTGTAATTATATTTTTTCACAATAATGATCTGACCCCCTCAAATCTGATATTTCTGTCCCCCTGTAATTCGAACTATGATCTTAACTCTATAAATCATACACAATCTAGCACAAGCATGGTAAAGCACTTGATTGTTTGGCCTCATTAGATACAGATGTATTGAGCAGTATTGCTCAACAGTGCAGTGATACAGCTCTTGTTGTGTGCTAATTCTGTCCGTGAGGCTTTGTGGTCATTGTAATCCATGGTTTGGGTTTCATCATAAGAATCCAATGAAGCCGCCAGCTATTGCAGCAAATGTTCAGCGACTTTTAACCCAAGTTGTAGATTATGATCAAGAGAAAGGGTGAAGAAAGAGAAAAGCACTTGAGATGGCAAGAAGTAAGAAAGACAGGTTGGCACACTAACAGCTACACCCTTAAAAAGAGTTGACTGAGAATAAAGTTTTTTGGTTCCCCAATGAACCTTTCAGTGAACATTCTTAAAGGGGTGGTATAATGCCCTTTTCACAAGATGTAAAATAAGTCTCTGATGTCCCCAGAGTGTGTATGTGAAGTTTTAGCTGAAAATACCCCACAGATATTTTTATATAGCATGTTAAAATTGTCACTTTGAGTTTTGGGTCTGTCCCTTTAAATGCAAATGAGCTGCTGCTCCCGGCACAGGGGGCGGAGCTTCAAGAGCTCGTGTCCTTTTGCCTCACACACACATGCACTGAAAATTTCAAAAACTTTTAGCCTTTTATGTTCAAACCGGAGTCAGACAATGATGGAGAGACTCAAGAAGAAGTGCCAACATGTAGAAGCAACAGGACATTTCTGAATGGTTAGTTGATGAATTTATGAAGCTGGTGTGTAGTTATCTTCTAGTAGAATAGCAAAAACTCCAGACCTAACCCGGCCCTGGCCCGTGGTGTTCAAGCCCTACCCGGCCCCAGCCCGACAACGGCTGCAATTTTTCAGCCTGAACCCGACACGACCCAAGACCAACATCAATATCACTTTAAGCTCTCTCTGACGCCCGCTCTTTGATGCGCGCTGTCTCTGCTACACGCAAACATACGCACGTCACACGCTACTAAAAGGTAAACTTTTATTATAGGCCTGAAACATTATGCCCATTTATATATATATATATATATATATATATATATATATATAAAAAAAAATTTGTAAATGGACTTAAAACTTCCAAAAACCTGTAGAGTAGTGGTCTGGGTTCAAACAGTCCGACACGCAAAGTAAAGCATTCACGTGACTGGTAAGAAAGTGAGGTTTCGTTTTTCGTTAATCACGTGTTTCTCTGAAAACAATACGCGCTCCGGCACCGAGCTTCATGAGAAATTGCGCTACGTACTCGATACGCGCTCTGAAGCTTCAGTGTCACATGTAACATCACTAGTTTGTATGGACTGCCTGTATTTGACCTTGCCTGTACTTTGGATTACGTCTTTGGATTACCCTGTTCAATAAATAATGCATTTGGATCCTCAACCTTCGTGTCTCAGAGCAGTTTGTGACAGTTTATTCTGAATAACTGGCTATCGGTATCGGCGGAGAAATTTAGTTTCGGTGCATTTCTATTGAAAGTGGCGCAGAAAGCAGAAGAAGAATGCATGCATGCTGGATAGGATGGGATGAGGCGGATGTTGTAAGAAGAGGGGGATTCTTGCTTAAAGTAGCTCATTGTTCTTATATAACCATAGAGTGATTGCAGATGTTTTTTTACTGTTTTTGCAGCTGCTGCAGGCTTCTAAAAATAAACCGCATAAAAGCTTTATGACTGTACTGTTATGAAAAAAACATGAGTTGCTGACTTGAAGCCACGTCTATGGTAATGCCCGATGAAAGACGGTGGATCACATGCACATGCATGACGGATAACTCACAGCATTAGCACACACAACTTTCACAATCCTTCAAAAAAGACTCGCCTCTGAAATTACTTTCCTTTTCGCCAATCCCTCGTTTTCTACCGAACTCCATTCTGGAATGTAACTCGTAAATATTTAAATGGGAGAAGCTCAATATGGTGATTGTAGTTCGCCTAATGCCAGGTTCAGACTACACATTACTTTTCTCTGTTAAAATAGTCACGTGTGGAATCTTTTAAAAAACACGTGAAGACATCTTTTTGGACAAGCTTTTAATTAATTTGTTTTGGCGTTTATTAAATTTATATGGTATTTGTACAGCTGTTATTGTATTTGTTTTGATATTATTATTTTTTTACTGTAAAGCACTTTGTGACCCTTTGTCTGTGAAAGGTGCTATATAAATAAACTTTACTTACTTACTGTGTCAGATTATGCTATTTTGACTCCTAAATTCATGTCAGACTACACTTTTTATCAACCAATCATGGCTTGCCATCTTTAAAGGAACACGCCGACTTTTTGGGACTTTATTTAATTAGTTCATTTAATTAACTATTTTAATGTTTATTCACCGTATCCCCCAGAGTTAGATAAGTCCATACATACCCTTCTCATCTCCGTGCGTGCCGTAACTCTGTCTGACGCACCCACCGCTAGCCTAGCTTAGCACAAAGACTGGAGGTAAATGGCTCCAGCTAGCATACTGCTCCCAATAAGTGACAAAATAACGGCAACATTTTCCTATTTACATGTTGTAATTTGTATAGTCACAGCGTGTACAGATAACAAGGTCACATGAGACACAGCAATCTTCTAACCGTATACATACTGGGAACTATATTCTCAGAAGGCGAAGCACTGCTACTTCTGCGGAGTGATTTACAGCTGGAACTAGCGACTGACTTCCGAAAACAAGAGCATAAACAAACAATGTTTGTCAGATTTTCAAAGACAGTGTGCCTCCCTTTTGACACAACAAACCTCTTCCTCAACCCCAATTTTTACTACTTTACAATAGCGATCAGTGAGCGGTTTGTTTGCGCATTAATAATAACGGACTCTCGTCTCGTGCGCCTAATGTGCGACTCCTGTGTGTCACTGTAAACGCTTTACCTTGATTACAATGGTAATCCATCAAAACTTTACTAGCGCGACACTGGTTTGCTTTATCCAACCGAGAGATGTTGTTAGCGTATCATATGCTCATGCAGCGCCACCGCTCAGTCTGTTTCACAGCACGATGACTGACTGTTTTAAATCGAATGCATTCGCTTACTGAATCCTTGGACTGAAAACTTTCCAGGAGTTTACGGTTTAAAATGATCTGATTGAAAACAGAGGAGCGGAAACATAAGAACATCTCTTGTCCAACCAGCTTCTTTTCGGTTTTTAAAGTATTGTTCCCACTGTGTTGACTTAAATTATTAAAGGGATACTTCACCGATTAGCATTAAGCTTTGTATCAGTAGAAACCCGGTAGTATTCTGGAATGGCCGTGCTTCCCTCCCTCGTGTCCCCCTGAGACGAGAGATTTCTGTATTGTGTGTCTGGAAAAAACCCTCAGATGACGCAAAAATCATCATTTATCATCATCTGAGGCTTTTGTGTCCAGAGGCGAGAGACTCCAGCCAGTCGGAGGAGCTCGTCCCGCATGTGTTCAACTCGCCCATAGGGGAATCTCACCATAAAACACTGTCTGTTCAGTATCGAGTCCACTAGTAGCCTAGCTGTGTCATTTCTCCAGATACTGCCCTCTGTAACCGGTAGGCGTGGCTCGGGCGTGTCCTCGTAGGGCAGCGAAGCAAGTGCATTCTGGGAGTTGTTGTCTTTCATCCACATGAGCCAAAAATACATTTTCTGGCTTTTCTCAGTCTAGAAGGCACCAGCTTCTAAAATAATTTCACATTTCTACTACAAAAATGACTCAATTTAAATACACATTCATCTTTCCAGCAGATAAATATCCCTTTAATCATTAATTGATTGATTTAATGTTTTTTACTACTCTGCATTCCTCCTCTGACATGATCTGGTGCCACACACTTTGAAAACCCACAAACCTTTCTTCCATTGCATAATTCCACCAACACCATCGGCTTTCTTTTGTTTCGCCATGTTTTAAAGCAGTGAAGGGAAGAGCTTCTGTGCTCCTATTGGTCAACGTCACAGATGTGAGGAAATTAAACATGCTAGTAGTGTTGTCAAAAGACCCGGTACTTCGGTACCAAGTCGGTACTAGAAAAATGTAAACGTCACGGTAACAAGTTTTCTTAAAGGTATAGCGGAGGATCTTTCCGAATTTTAGATAAGAACCGCCCTCTCCACTTTTTGAAAAAATGCACATGCGCAACACTCTACTTGCTCCCGAGAGGGAACGCCTATTAAACGTGTGCGAGGTTCTCCTCGTGCACGCTCTGTTTACAAGTTGCTGTCGGCATCGCTCATACAAGATTACTTTCCAAAAGAAGATTTGCACTTTTTCTCCAAATAGCATGCCAAACTTTACCTGTCAAGTAGAAACTTCGCGACTGAGGCATCAGTGGGAGGCCCAACCTGTGTTTTCAGCGCACGCCATCGTGTGAAACAATCTCCCAAAAACACTCTGATCTTGTTTCTCTCTTCTGAGGCCTTTCTCTTCTTCTCATACAGTTCGTACAAACTTTTTCTCTTGCGACCCTCAGACATTTTCAAAGGACCCGGTGAAACGGCGAGCTTCAATGAATGGCTGAGCTCTAGCTCACCACACATAAACACCTGAAAGTGCGCATGCGCAGAAAGCGAAAACTAAGGGACGAGCATGTACGACGGCCTTACGTAAACATATCACCAGAATGATTGACACTTAGGTGGACCAATAGTTTACACTACCCACCCGGAAAAAGAAAATCCTCCGCTATACCTTTAAGTACCGGTGGTACCGAGGACCCGTTCAAACCCGGTTCCTTGATGCGCATGCATGCACTGAGCACGTGCAGTTGCGCGTCCTCTTTATTAAAGCGCTGTGACATGGCGACCGGCGGTGCTGCTGATGTGGTGGCTGTAAATCCACTTGTTGATAAGAAAGGAGGAAAGAGACATATGGAAATATTTTGGATTAGGCTAATGTCATGCTGCCATAAATGGCCGTTCACATAGCGCGTTTTTTGCGCGTGCAGATTCGTTATTCCAAATGTAGGTGCGCGGCAAGCACGCTCATAATAGAAGCGACGCGGCGCGCTCGTTTTTCCAGGCGCACCTATGTTCATGGTTGCGTAGCAAAGACAGACGCCACGGGAGAGCAAGCGCTTGTGGAAAGGAGAAACTTGTCGATCTCCGAATGCAACGTTACATGAGGAGAGTAAAGATGGAAAGCTTTTAAAGATTAGTTCACGGATAATTTGTTGTTTTGTCATTAGTGAAAATCAATATTGACCTTGTATTTGAAAAAGGATCCTCATATAAAAACAATACTAAAATTCAGAGTCAGTTCATTCGCATTCGGAGATCGACTATTTTTGAAACGGTGCGAACTGCGCTCTCCATGATGACGAGGAAGTATCAGCAAAGAATTTATTGATTTCTAGCCCTTTGGTACCGAGAACCGTGGATTTTCACTGGTATTGGTACCGAATACTGAAATTTTGGTACCGTGACAACACTACATGCTAGTCTTTCTGTTGGGACATTGTGAAGCATCGGTGCCGGTTATCGTCCACAATGACACGTTATATGAGATAAAACGGCCAATTCTTACGATCTGACGGTCATTGTTGTTTACAAATCACCACAACATGTAGTCTGAACCTGGCTTACAGTTAAAATATTAAAGTCACCCTTTAGTCATTAATTTCATCCCTTAAAATTCGTCACCAAGTTAAGTATGTGTTCTGTTTGATACATTTCAGGGTTTTGTCCTTCAATATCCTGCCTTGTCAAACTTTAAATAAAACTAACTAACTAACTAACCAAAAAATATTTCTTCATGCCTATAAATATCTTGAATGTAACTGGACACCCTTGCCTCATTTAGTATGCGAGGTTCTATGAATATGCAAATGAGCCCCGCCTCCACTCACTCACTCAGCTCAGAGATCCACTGGTTGACGATCACACGTTGATCTGATTGGTTACAAGGTAGTTTGTGACGTCAGAAACACCAGCGATTTCAAAGCGTGTTTTTGAGACTGTCTTTGGTTCACTGCAGTTTTAAGGAGGAAATACTCGGCAATGGTGTCGACTTATGAATTTACACATGGTTTGTCTTAAAGCGTATTAAAAACACCACATAGACACATAAACTACATTAAAAGCTGGATTTTCACCACAGGGGGACTTTAAAAATATTTTATAAAGGAATGCAAACTGAATCAGCTTATTGGCATTCGTCATATCAATTTTGATTATGGTTTAAAATCACCTTTTTTTATATGACCACTTTCTCAAATTCTATGATTTATGAAAGCAGAACACTTTTTTATTTTCGCTGAATAAATGTAATTGGTCTAAGCTATAGGGTTCAACGCTGAAACTGACAGATTGTGCATAACATGTCAGAACAAATGCACTATATAATTTGTAAAAAAGCAACACGAATAAAATGCTCAAGCACGCCTAAATTAAAACACACCTGACATGTAGATAAACAGTCCTCATATTGATGTCAAAAATTGCAAGTAATAAATGTAGAATACTACAATAGTAGTCTGAGAGTTGTGGTAAAAGTTATTAGCATCATCATGAGAAGAAGTAACAGTGGATCATCAGCAACGGAACTGATTATTGTGTGTTTGTTTTGCACCACGTTAATCTCAGGCTCGTCATCTGATTCTTCTGCTGGAGTTTATTAGGATTATTGCAGTATTAAGGGTTTCTTCATCCCATAGTGAGAAGGAGACCTGGATAAACACACACCCCTGAGCTGCACTGGGACCAGATCTTTCCGGTCAGCTGACGAGTAAATCAATACATGGACATATCAGTCCATCCTCCAGTGTGTGTGTGTGTGTCTCAAAGAGAGACGATGCAAAGTGAACAAGCACACTGGATGGCACAAAATAAGTATGGAGCTTAACTTATGAATATTTAATATTTAAGATTTGGGAGACTCCTAGAGAGGGAACATGCCATTAATGCCCAGTCGGAATTATTTATTAGTTCAGACCACATAAAAGCAAACAGTTTAAGAAGATGTTGAGGGAACTAATCATTGCATGATATTTGAAATTCACCAATTTGTCAAGCTCATTGTCTCCGAACGAAAACTGTTTAGTAGAATCATTACGTGAACCGCACTAATGGCAGACTGGTGTATCAGAAGCCCTGTGCAATATCCCTTATCATCCCCCCCTCAGAAACACTCATCTGCCCAGCGGATGTCGAGAGATAGTGCAATTACACAATGATGAGGCGTTTTTCAGTAATGGACAGCATCCAGTCTTAGAGAGCTAAAAGGAACGATGCACTTTCCTTTTCATTAAATGGCTGCAAGTTGATCAGCTCCAACCAAAACTTGACATGCAATGATTTACAAATCGATAGTAAACCACATTTTTTACAACAAATTCTGTAGGGCAACCTACACCTAAATGTTATTACATTATGTTAGGTTATTTTACAGTGTGCTTGTTACATATGTTACATGTACTTACCATAGTAATAACAGTCAATTATGCATAATTACATGCAACTAACCCTCCACCAAACCCTAATCCTATAGTAAGTACATGTAGTTGCTTAATATTACTCAGTACTTAAATATATAATTACACTGTAACAATGACACATTAAAATAAAGTGTAACCCTTTATTTTAATGTGACGTTGTTATGTTGTACTTACTCAAATAAGTACTGAGTAATATTGATTAACTACATGTACGAGTTACGGTTAGGGTTTGGTGGTTTAGGGTTAGTTACTTGTATTTATGCATAATTGACTGTTATTACTATAGTAAGTACATGTAACTATGTCACCTTAAAATAAAGTGTCATTTCATTACTTTTTAGATGTTATGAAAATAGCATATATATTCCTCCTGTCAGATGACTTGTGCATATGGAAGCTTGCTTACGCCACCGAATAAAAATTAAGTCACAATTCTGACTTTTTTTTCCACAATTGCGAGCTTATATCATGCAATTCTGCAAAAAAAAAAAAAAATGTATTCAGTGGTGGAAATTTAACATTTTTATCTCATAACAAATTACAGATTGTTAATTTCGTAGTAAAAACACATTGTATATGGAGGACTAGTGATGAAATAAATCATTGTAATTTTTTGTATGAAAAATATCTGCATTTTTAAAACGTGAAATAATGATTTAAAAATGGATTTATTTCCATTCAATTATTAAATTGATAACTGATTTCATTTTCTGTGTCACTCCTAGTGCTCCATATATATTGACATTTTAGGTAAAGATGGTTTCACAACGATTCTGAACCGTTTTATTTTGATTACTTTCATTATTTTCTTTTACTTTAGCTGTGGTGTCTAAAGTGTTTTACAAACGTTGCACTGATACATGAATTAGGTGTGACCTCCAAAACTTCCATGACAGGAGATTGTGATTTTTTTAAAACACTGGTTGAGTTTTTAAAACCACAAATCTCAGGGTTATCTAGTTCTTCCTTGCAATACGATCCAATCAACTTTCAATGCAAACCTACGCCCTTGATGAAGAGAGAGAGAGAGAGAGAGAGAGGGGTTGGTGGTAACTTGTACCCTATTGGATGGAGGCTGATGGATGGATGAAATGCTGCATTATGGGCACTGCACCTTGGCACACGTTGCGACACGCCTAGTGAGAGCGAACCTGCAAAGCCGGAGAATGTGAATGTGCGAAAACCAAATGTAAATCGATGTGAGACAAAAGTCAGTGCTGCACGATAACAGCTTCTGAGACAAAAGAGAGAAGCGTTGGATCATCTGCATCCTACACCAGCATAATATAACACTTATGAATCACAAACCTCTTTAATAATGCATGCTTGCAGAGAAATTCTGCACTGAATCGGCATTCACTGGATGCAGAGGCTATATCATTAATGTCACTGGATCTGTAAGCTAAACTGTTATAATCATGGCCATGCATGTGCTGTACTGGAGTGTCTATCTGATGTCCAGTTCGGTCGGATCTTTGAAAGGCACCGCCCAGAATTCTGGATTCACACTCAACGCTGCATTATTATCCTCATGCATTATTATACTCTATTTTAATGAATGGCAGGCAGTGACACACACTATTCCCAAATAAGCCTCGTCATCATTACAGCAGGACTGTGACCTGTCAGTCGGTCCGGATCAACTTATATGGGCCTTTGGACTAAAGAACGTGCGCGCGCTCACTCAAATCGATTATGTCATCAATATAAGAACGTTGAAAAGATTCATAAAAAGAAGAAAGAAAGAACGCGCGCGCGCTCACGCGAAAATCAGTGGAATTTCCAGTGGCAATGCGACGAATGCATTATTATATACCACTGTACACGATATTGTGAGACAGTTCACTTCGCGTGATTATAACTATGTGAAGAATAGCCAAATTATAAATGAATAATGCATGTGCAGAATATAATGCATAAGTTGCACTTACCGATTTCATGGCAGAAGCCATATCGTCATATCTCTCCGCCTGCTCGGCCAGCCGGGCTTTCTGGACCAGCTGCTCGCGGTCGACCATGTTTAAATCGCGCTTGGTTCGGGTGATATGGGTGTATTTAGTGGATATGCCGTGGGACGCGCGCGAGCTCCTCTTGCCGCTGCAGCTGCTCGCTCTCTCTCTCCCTCTCTCCGCGCGTGCCGATGCAACACGCCCCTCCCCCTCCTTACGCTTTCACTGGATTGCGTCATCAGTTGTGAGGGGGGTGCAGTGACGTCAGGATCATGAGGGGTCTCGCGCGACACTGACTCGATCGAAAGTTATTACAAAATGTAAGTGATATTGAAGTAATTGTTCTCTTTGTAAACCGCATCCTGAAACTGTAGTGCATATTTGTAAAATGTATTGCAGTATGTATAACTATATTATTACTAGTCCCAGAATAATGATAATAATAATGTTTTGTTTTTTTAATTTGATGTTTGATTTTCTACGAAGTATTTTGCATCGCCGCTTACTTAATGTAAATCTGTTATGATAGCGTGTTTGCACTGTTAAAGTTTCTTCTGATGTGTTTTTACATTTTTTTTTTAAAGAGACCAATAAAAAAAAAAACCCAAATCATATTCAATCATATATTTTTAAATATGTTATTTTGGTGATTTTTATTTTGGACTTTAAACTGCAGCTCTTAATGTGGTGCTTTCTGTCTGTAGCGAGAGAGAGAAGCAACGCACACGGAGCGGAGAGAGCTTGAATGAAGGGAGTTTGGCTCTAGATACAAATATTAGAGGATAAAGCTCTGAAAGATCATACCGTCCGTAAACGACCCTGAACGCTTGTGGTGTGAAATGGTGAAATGGTAAAATGGCGCGGTCCGCCACCACTGCATTAGGGGCTCCGTACAATCTCAATAATAAAATGGTTGGTTATTTATTTATTTAATTAATTTGGTTATTAGAATATTGAGAGTTGCAGTGTTACTTGCTAGCCTTTATAGAGTAAACTTGGGCTAATTGTCATAAAGTTACTCCAGTGAATATTTTTCATGCTTGTTTTATTTTTAAAAGTCATTTTCTGTATAGACACCCCCTTCTTGGCTACAGAAAGGCTATTGAAAAAAGAAGAAAAAAAAAAAACATGTCAAAAGACCCAGACTCCCATTATAACTAATATTAAAATACACCTATTACATATTCATTATAAAATTAGAATATGTGAAATATAAAACACAGATGCCGAAACTTTTATTATGTAGAGCACCTGCCGGAAGAATAAATAATGTGCTGTTTTGTCTTAACAGGAGAACATTTCAGGAAACTACTTTAGTCCACCTTTAAGAATATATAATAGATTTATAGCACTTTATTTATGGGCAGAAAAAAAAAGGCAAAACATTTAGTGGTCTTTTAATGATCTTTTTTATTCACAAATCACTGGTCAGGAACTGCACACATTCTGTAGATATAGTCAATTAGCACAGAATAGCCTTGAAACAGCTAGATTAGAGTCAGTGTTGATCCACTCAACGGCTTCACAGTTCATGAGTATCTGAAAAATGTCTCAGTTCGTTTGAGTTTAATCTGAGACCAAATATTCACTATAGGGTTCAAATCTGGACTAAACATGAGCCTGATTCGTTCTCAAGCCACTTCTGAAAAATAACATCTCATCATTTCTCTTAAGATAACAACTTTTCATTTGTGGGAATTGTAACAAGCCATTCTGCAATATTCTCCTGTACTCTGAAGCATTAAAGGACTTGTTTGTGGTAGAGATGCATGTATTATTCAATTTCTCAGTAGATTTTCGGAGACGCTCGTGTTTCTTTGTGATTCATCACTCTCATATTCAGCCAAAAACTGTTTTTCTGGCTTTTTAAGTAGTCCATTGGATTAAATTTAGCTAATTTCCTGACCAATAATTTGTGGTTATTAAATTAAAAGCTTAGTGTTTAGCCCTTCTTCTTTTTCTTTTGCCCAGGAGTGTATATTGACGAAAAAAAGTCTGTACAGTAAAAAAAAAAAAAAAGTGATCATAAACATTTTCTTTTTTTCTTTTACCTTAGGTTTACCAAATGTTTATTTATATATTATATATAAAAATCTCAACATCATTTTTGGCCTACATTTCTTTCCTATCTTAATATACTATTATGCAATTAGGCCAATGACATGGTTTAGTTTCCTCAATACAAATCCAATATTACTTTTATCCCATTAATTTTCATTCTGCTAATCTACTCACAAATGATGGAACAGAGACAAAAAAAAAAAGACAGAAGGAAAGAAAGAAAGAAAATGAAAACATTTTTTAGCATTGAAACTATTATTTTTCAATAATAAATCAAACCAATCAAAATGGACCTGAGAATTATTATTTTTTTGATTCTGAGCAGACCAATTCAGACAAATATTTTTGAATAACGAATGATGTTTTGACATTCAATAAAATGATAAAGATATTCAGATACACTTTAAACTTTACAGTAGGATATGCAACAAAATTTATCATCAAAACAGAATTTTTTTACGTTTACCACTTTAAGTATCATCAGTTTTTGTATGGCATAATAAATTTGGTGCTTGCAGTCTACATCAACGCCTAAAGAGAGGAGAGTCTAAAACTTTGGTTTCCACTGTATATCAATAGCCTCAGCTTACTTATTCACCTATGTGTACACGTTCGTATAGTTTATAAAGTGCATAATTCGAATTTTCATTCATAATATTTATTACAGTTATTTATATAACAGTAGTAGCATAACTTATTTTTCATTTTTTCACACCCAAATAACTATTTCATCTTTAAAATCTATTATTCAGGGTTGGCGTGAGGTGTTATGTACAAAATTTATACAAGTCCTGTAGTCGATGCTATTCCTATCCCCTCCCTATTGGATCAGGCTGGTTGGCGTGGCTTGAGGTGGGCGGAGTCATTGGAGTGAACATGTGACGCTGGCATCCTCTGAATGGTCACAGTTGTGGACGTTCCATGCTATGTGAGAGCACCGAATGAGAGTATCTTCTGTGCCTGTGCATTTCAGGTTGTCCAGGTGGATTGTGCCACGACCGGGACCGAAGTAGGCCAGTACCTGTGCGGATCTAGGCAGCCCGCAGCCCATCTGCCTACACACCACCTTAGCATCTGTAAGATCCCAAGCGTCATCACACACCGTACCCCATTCCCCTCTCAGGTACATCTCCACTCGGCCCTCGCAGCGGTGCAGGCCTCCCACGAGCCTGATGGTAGCTTGAGGAGAGAAAGAGAGAGCTGGATAAGATGCGTGTTTGTTCAACCAAGCGACAACCTTCCGGTCTCGCTATTGAAACCAACTCGGGAGTGACTTAAACTGCAGTTCATCGACTGGCCACTAGAGACCGGCTGCAGAAGAGAGTCAATCCCATAGACCTCCATGTTAAAATGCCCAACTTTACAGCAGAAAAAAATGTGTTTACAGCCTGGTGCAAAAAGTGGTTTTGGTCTATACAGCTAATTTTGCCCTTCATGACGACTGTGAGGGGCGTGAATATTTTTTATAACTCATCCGTTTAAATTATATAAAGCCTTAAAGTTCTGCATAATTAAGGGCGTGGCCATTTGAGTGACAGGTGGATTGCCGCTGATGTCACTACTAGCCGTTTGTCTGCTGTCTGTTAGCGTCACGTCACCTCAGCTAATTTTCTGTTATCCGGGAGTGACACGCTGCCAAGATGTCGACGGTCGGCTACGCCCACTTTGGGCTTCAAAAATTACTCTTCAGAAACCATCGGGTGACGTCGCGGACACTACGTCCATATTTTTTTACAGTCTATGGTTCATATACTATTCAGTAAGTGAAAATAGAAAGTAGAGACTTGAAACTTTGAGGGATGGTAGTACCCATCCCGTCTACTATGTCACAGAGGCTCGCCCCAATTGGCCAGACGGTGGCGCTACAACAATCAAAAGTAGGAAAACGCTCATAACTCAAAATTTTGGGGTATTTTGGATTATTTGAAAAAAATACTTTTGCAAACTAGCCCTTGGTTTTTCACCTGATTGGAATTAAACCAATTCAAAAAGTTTCTCTGGAGTCTGATTGTCAATAATTATCAGAAAAGTCATAATTTCGATTCATGATCGCGGCAGGACGCCAAAACGTTTGTAGAGGGTGGGGGCCGCTTTTACTAAAATGGCTTTAACTCTTGAAAGAAATGAGATATTTTCACCAAACTCGGAACACTTGCCTCAAGAACCACTGCTGTCAATCAAATAATTTGTTAAATATTTGAGAATATTTAAAAAAAACTAGAACTGCGAACTAGTCCTATAAGTTTTCCACTTAACCTCAATAAAACCACTGTAGTACAATTCTCTAGACTCTCTAGGTCAATAATTATACATATATTTTTTAACTTTACCCTTTGGGATAGCTATAACAAGCTCATTTAGAATAGGGGCGTGGCAAAATATACTCAAAAGCCTATAAATCCTAAACGAAAACATGCAACATATGATTCTAAAGAAGCATGCAAACCTTTATAGAGATCGGAGCATAGGTGGCGCTGTTAAAAAGCTTTAAAAATGTCCTTAGTAAATTGACTGTATTGGTTGTGAATGGTCTTTTCCATCTATGATCTCTAGATGGTCACAGGCTTGCTAAATAAAACATATTTTTACTAATGTGCCTTAAAGTACTTGAACCCCAATAATTGCTGCTCAAAACTATATTAAATATAAAATACTAATATAATTTTGGTCCAAATTTCTTTCCAAGCTTGTAAAATAACCACCTAATATAATAAAGGGTTTATGTAATTAGGCCAGTGAAATGGTTTCCCATTATGGGCTCCATTCATGAGCACAACATCTGATGGACACATAAATCAGTGTGCTTCCATACACTGCGCTTGTGGATGTAGAAATGTTTCTGAAATGTCTTTGAGGATGTCAAAACTTGAGCGTCACCTTCGGTGTGCTTACCTTCCGCTGGTGTCGTGGTTGTAGTTGCAGTCGTAGTTGTAGTAAGTCCCTCTGTTATCCCTACGTTAAAGTCTCTTCCTAATACCTCAAATTCCAAAGGTGCTGAAAAACAGAAGACACAAAAACTTACATTAAAGATTCAATTATTTTGGTTAACTTTCGTTTACTGTGACTGAATAAACTCTTTTAATGAACCACTAACGTGTGGTTCTCGTTCTAGAATGTAAATCAATTTTTTGAAGTTGTAGAAACAAAGATTATTGGAGTATGTTATACAAGAAAATAATATTTCGGTCTTTCTACTTTAAAATTGCACTTTGTAATTTTTAGTGAAATATTTCAGAGAAAATACTACAACACTTTTTTATTTCAGTGTATGAGAGTACTGTAAATGTTGACACTTTTTGTATTTTTATCTCATGTTTATTTTAGTCTTTCCCTGTTCTCTTAAATGCTCATCTATTAGACACAGGCATGCATATATTAATGCGTTAGTGATGCACGTGGCCTGTGCGGAGGTCGACTTTCCCTGTGGGTCTGTGCTGACGATGATGTGCTCTGACGGGCCTCTTTATTTCTCATGCAGATATGGCCAACTATCATACAGAGGTTGTTGCTGATTGCAAATGCTGATCTTGAGTCAGTTTTGTGATTTCCCTCTCTCTCGATGGTTTACGTTGGGATTTCAAAAAGAGACAGTGGCCACATAAATGTAAAATGGATGTTAGTTTGTATGTTGTAGTTTGAGAGTATTGGTAATTTAAGTAACAGTGATATACGGATGTGCAGGTGTGTGTGTGTGTTCTTAGTGAAATGCTGGTGTAGTGAATTTTGTGAATAAAGGACACGTGCATGTTTGTGTGCATAGACTGACCTTTGAATATACAGTTGTAATCAAAATTATTCAACCCCCACTGCAAAATTTACAGACTTTCAGCTATATGCAATGAACAAAGCGATGTCACGCGTTTTTTTAGGCCGAAACATTTTTTGTCACATACAACAAACATCTCCTCACTATCCACTGGCTGCCTGTCCCCTGAACACACTGTAAGAAAACGCGGTCTCTGTAGACACCACAGGCTCCACAAACGGCCACAAAAACAAACTGGCCCAGCCTGGACCACGAAACATTACATACAGTGTTCCCGCCAATAACCAACAAGATTGATTTGGGGGTGGGGGGGTTAGTGCGCGTGCACATGAAGGGGGGTGTGGGGGGTGGAGGAGAGAGAAGCATGAAGAGGGAAGTTAGCTAGAGGAGAGATGTCCTAGACAACGACTAACGTTATAATTATATTCTCTTGAATTTTGATACGGCCGACACACGACCAAAGAGACAACGTTCCGATGAACAAATAGCAAAGAAGAGGGGAAAAAGGAGAAGGAACGCGTGAAGTCCCGAATTTACATCGGAAAAGCACGGTGGGAGGGGACGGGATGAGGAGGAGGGAGGGTCGAGCTAGCCTCCGTTTTGTTTGACAATACTTCGAACTTCAACAAGAAGTGACGTCACCCAACATCATTTAGATCACCTTTAAAGGTCCCGTTCTATGCCCCTTTTCACAAGATGTAAAATAAGTCTCTGATGTCCCCAGAGTGTGTATGTGAAGTTTGAGCTCAAAATACCCAACAGATCATTTTTTACAGCATGTTTAAATTGACATTTTTTGGGGCTCAGAAAAACGAGCCGTTTCAGTGTGTCCCCTTTAAATGCAAATGAGGTGCTGCTGGACGACACAGGGGGCGGAGCTTCATGAGCTCGCGCTCAGTCTGTCAGGAAAATTTCATCTCACGGAATGATAATTATGGAATGATATTCCGGACATTATTCAAAAGGAATTGCAAATTGTATTTGCAATTGCGTTTTCAAATTGTGGACGCATAAAATGTGACATAATCCAAACGCAAATGCAAATCGCGCATTACCGTTTGCATTTTCGTTTAAGCGAACGCACAGTGACTGCCAAATTTAAAATGGAAATGCAAAGTCTGTTTGCAACTGTGTTTCCCATATCTAACGAGTCTTGACCCTGTCATATTTAAATAGCAATTTCAATTACCACGTCTGCTTTTTCACTTTCTCAGCGTCGCGTATGTAGCCAGCCAAAACTCAAATGAAATCGCAATTCCCTTAGTATTTCCATTTCCAATGCCTTACACGGGAACCTGTCAATCAGCGTCAAGGGTGGGATTATGCTGTGGGGCGTGTTCGTGTTGGGACGTGACGTCACTCACAGTCGACGGTTAAGAGGTGATTCCCTGAACAGACAGACGCAGATTTATTTTAAACAATGGAGGTAGTTGGTGAAATTGTGGAGGACCTTATGATGCTCGCGCAGCAAGTTGATGACAGTACATCCTCTACAGATGTAGGTAATGTAACAAAAGTCACAAAATTCCATGACACTGAAATAAAGATTTGGTTTTGGTTTAGTTTAAAATGAATATTTCTTAAACCATCATGTTGTCTTTGGGTTCTGTTTGGATCTCATTTGATATTTTCCCCCCATTCAAAAAAACATATCTCCCTTATCTCAGTGTCATGGAATGTTGTGACTTTTGTTACATTATTTGTCTAAACACACAAAAAAACCTGGGTTTGATTTAATTGGTCTGAAAGTAGCCTATGTATAATTTTGTTTTTGTCCATTTCACAGTTGAGATTAATTTAAAATGATTAAATCACATAAATCTAAACAAATTGACTACACCATAAATGTAAAGTGGAACAAACATTCTCTCTCTCTCTCTCTCTCTCTCTCTCTCTCTCTCTCTCTCTCTCTCTCTCTCTCTCTCTCTCTCTCTCTCTCTCTCTCTCTCTCACACACACACACACACACACACACAAACACATTTTCTACTATGGTTTTGTACGTTTCTTCATTCGGATCTATTTGCGATCCATTCCATTCTAAACAACGCAGTTTACATGCTTCGTCCTTGTTACATTATTCATTAAGATAATAATTAATAACGCATAATTATCAGTGAACTTGATAAATGTTGCAGATATGTTTTACTATGCATGCAAACAAATGCCTTTCAACTTATGCGTGCAAAGTTCAGAATAAAATGAATGTGCAGCAATTTGTACAAAAAGAGAGTCTGTATACTATACGTGTTTTAGCCATTTAATAAGCTCATTTAGTTTCATATTTGTTAAAATATTATAATGTTATTTTTTCATCTGTTGATTATGAAAAGTGAACCGCACGAGTAAGATAGGATGCGCAATATATCGAGAGATGTAGGTCAGACATGATTTTGACCACTTTTTGTTTTGTAGAAAGCCTTTTTAAGTGAATTTCGTTTTGTATAAATTGTATCTTAATTTTAATAATTTTTTTATCAACCAATAATTTTTTTATTGCCTGAATTTAATAAGGAAATATAGCAGACAATAAAATCATGGAGGCGCCAGCGCGGTCATTGCATTGCTCGTGAACAGGAGCGCATCTCATCTTAACTTAACGAAACTCAACGTAGCCTATGCCTCACAGACATGAAATATATATTAAGAAAGCCCAAAATGTCTTTTTAACAATTTAAAACGAAAAGAAAAAGGCTACTCTCTGATTATGTAATCCATGATGTGCATTTCTCTCTATAGGCGCGTTCACTATACGGAGATGACGATCGTCAACTTCATCTTTACAGCTGTTGTTGCTGTTAATAAACTAAAAACATAATAGGCCTGTAATTTTATTAAACAATAAATTAAATTAAGTTGTAATTGTATTAAAAAAGCAGCAAAAAAATCCGATTTGTTTTTTAAACATATGCTAACTACGCATTAAATTCAGGTAGGCTAGTTAGTCGCTGTCCTCAGTGCCGCAGAAAAGCACTGAAACGGAGATGAAGGGGAACCCGTGTTTTTTTTTTTTTTTTTTTGGCTTATTTTAACTGGCCCATCCAGTTTTCTGGAGGCCCACCTACAATCAAAATCCTGCGCCGCTAGTGACACACACACACACACACACACACACACACACACACACACACACACAGGTTTAACTGCAACAGACAGCTTTTTTATTGAATTTCGCAAATTGAGAACACTTATTTGAAGGGGTGAGACCTAGCACCGACACTCATCTCTTGTGGTATGTCCAGTAAAGGACGTCCAGGTTCTTTAGTTGTCCTGTCCTTCACAAAAAGCCTATTATTAGCTACTTCACTGAGGTTGGCGAAGACAACATTATGATGTTGCTGTTGGTCAAGGCTACGAAAACATTTAACTTATCCAAAATGAAACGGCTTCTGAGTAAGAGGACATCTGTAGAGGATGTACTGTCATCAACTTGCTGCGCGAGCATCATAAGGTCCTCCACAATTTCACCAACTACCTCCATTGTTTAAAATAAATCTGCGTCTGTCTGTTCAGGGAATCACCTCTTAAACGTCGACTGTGAGTGACGTCACGTCCCAACACGAACACGCCCCACAGCATAATCCCACCCTTGACGCTGATTGACAGGTTCCCGTGTAAGGCATTGGAAATGGAAATACTAAGGGAATTGCGATTTCATTTGAGTTTTGGCTGGCTACATACGCGACGCTGAGAAAGTGAAAAAGCAGACGTGGTAATTGAAATTGCTATTTAAATATGACAGGGTCAAGACTCGTTAGATATGGGAAACACAGTTGCAAACAGACTTTGCATTTCCATTTTAAATTTGGCAGTCACTGTGCGTTCGCTTAAACGAAAATGCAAACGGTATTGCGCGATTTGCATTTGCGTTTGGATTATGTCACATTTTATGCGTCCACAATTTGAAAACGCAATTGCAAATAAAATTTGCAATTCCTTTTGAAAAAAGTCCGGAAAATCATTCCATAGATAATAATAACAGAGACTCTCAGTAAGGGCGTTCATTTCGAGAATGCCTACAGAGTCAGAGTGCTGTATAGAGATGAAACAGGTATGGTTTAGTAGTTTAATTACGGTTATTATAACGTATTTGTCATCTGCTTGTAGGCTATGTATCCATTATTTATTAATAGCCTACAAGTCTGCTGTCTGAATGATGATCAAACATGTACTGATGAGTTTAATAAAGTTTATTGTACATCACACAAAAGATGAAGCGTCAGTTTTACTTCAGAAAATCACCGTAAGAGCTGAGTAAACACAGTAGCCTAAGTTATAAGAAGTGCGCAAGTAGCCAGTAGAGTTGAGGGAGCATTCCTGTGGGCGGAGGTTAGTCAAGAAACGGTTCTGGTGATGTCACTAATGCAGGATGTAGAGGGGTGTAGTCCAATCGAGCCGTTTTTTGTAGTCAACTTCTGTTAAATAAAATATCTCGCTTGGCATTGAACTTTGAGCTTTATAATTTTACAGATATTATTTATGCTCTAACAGCAACATTACACACTAACTAAAGTTTGAAACATGGAATCGCATGCAACGGGACCTTTAAAATAGCTCAAACAAATGTTTCAAGTGGTTTCCCCAAATTGAACTGAAAATGCATCTTTTATTGACTTCTGCAGTCTCCAAATAATCGAACCCCCTGAATAGAATCCCTCACAACAGCACCAGTCTGCAAAACAGGTGTTGTCTCACTAATCAAGGGCTTCATTAGTTGCACAAGGTGTGATTGAGCTAGAACACATCATATATCTGAACTGGCTAGGTTTGTTGAGTGTCACGTTTGACTGCATGTTAGGAACATGGCTAAGTCAAAAGAATGGTCCAAAAACTACATGGACTGGGCAGAAAAAGGGAGCTATCAACGGCTGCAAACAGATTTCTGAGAAAGGCAGGTTCAGAAAAACCTGCAAAAAGACCTGCAGCAAGACTTGGCACTGAGGTTTCAGCTGCACAGTACAGTTTCCATGCCAGAACTCCAAGACGTACACCACTACTGACCCAAAAGCACAAGAAAAGTCGACTCCAATTTGCTCAAAATCATATAAATAAGCCACAGAGTTTTATGGGATTCTGTTTTGTGGAGAGATGAAACAAAACTGGAACTTTTTGTCTAGAGAAAGAAGAATGAAGCATATGCTGAAAAGAACACTCTGTCTACAGTTCAGCATGGTGGATCGGTGATGCTCTGCGGCTGCTTTGTATCCTCTGGCACTGGAAACCTGCAGCTTGTGGAAGGCAAGATTGATTCATTAGCCGCGTTTCCACTGTCGGGCCAGGGCCGGGCCGTGCTAGTGCGTGCCAGGGCCAGTCGCGTTTCCACTGTCACTTCCGGGGCTTGATCTGGGCTTACTCGCGCCCAACGGCCAGGATTTCTGGCCCGTCGAATACCTTGGGCCAAAACGGGCTAGAGGAGTGGTTACGAACAGAGGCGGAGTTTACCTGAGTCGGGAGACGGCAGCGCCGGATGATTCTGTCAGCATTAAAGACTTTTAAAATAATTTAACTCACGTTCATGTTTGAATGCCTTCTGTTTGTGATGCAAAAGACTATGCGCGCTAACCATTACCATAGTAAATGCTTAAAGATACGCATAGTAAAAAAACATAGTGAAGGCTTGAAGAAATCAGACCAATCATAAAGGCTATCACAATCATGTTTTTATTTTATCTGTCAGTAGCCTACGTCTCGTCTCTTTAGACCGGACTATTATAAAATAAAGCAACTTTTTTTTCGGGAGCTTCCTCTGTTTCTCAGACTGAAAATATCTGTATGGGAGTCGAGATAGTGCTAAAGCTCCTCAGGTCATATTTTGGTGGCATATATTTGTAGAAATTATTATTCTTTCTAAATGTGATGTAAATATGTCCTGTAACTACCAAATAAACAGAAACAGACGCGACTGAAGAAGTAAGTGTGTCCTCTTTCTTTTGTGAAATAGACCAAAAGGTCATTTATTTCTGTGTGACTAATGTGCAATTTTGACACAAATTAATTAATTATAATCAATGTATCACTTTTTATTGTAAACCTGTGGTAAAACATCGATGCTTGGGTTTTAAATATTCAAGTAAACAACAAAAATGCCAGCAAACGCTGGTCGCTTTTATCATGTTTGCTTTCAACGCTGTTTCCAGTGATTTCTTTCTGATTAGTTTTCTGATAAAACTTCCATTTGTTGATGAAATAATGGGTTAGTGTGACGTTGTTCCAGAGAGGCGTGTTTTAGTGAAGCGCTGTGGAGCTTCTGGCCCGACAGTGGAAACGCAGGCCCGGTGCTATTAGCCCGGCACGGCCCGTTTAAAGCCCTGGCTCGTACTGGCCCGACAGTGGAAACACGGCTATTGAAGTATCAGGAAATCCTAAGAGGAAACATCATGCTGTCAGTGAGGAAGCTGAAGCTTGGACCTTCCAACAGGACAATGATCCCAAGCATACCTTAAATTCCACCAAGGCTTGGTTGCAGAAGAAGTCCTGGAAGATTCTTCAGTGCATCACCATCACCTGACTCGAATCCCATAGAATATCTCTGGTGGGATTTGAAGAAGGCGGTTGCAACAGCAAACCCAAGAACATTCCTGAACTGGAGGCCATTGCTCATGAGGAACGGGTTCAGATTCCTCAGAAACGCTGCCAGAAGTTATACCCGGTTATACATTTCGTCTGCAGCAGGTCATAACAGCGAAAGGGTGTTCTGCTAAGTACTAAAGATGCTTGCCATGAAGGGGTTGAATAATTTTGAGACTGCAGAAGTCATTAAAAGTCATTAAATTTGGGGAAATTTGTGTGCGTTCATGTGTAAATTGCACGAGCTGTCTCAAAGAAATCAGGACAGAAGTGGTTGAAAGTGGACAAAAGAGACGGATAAAACACCTGGTGTAAACGTGAATGTGTCTCGCTCGTCTACTTGTGATCCGATCAACCACAACGCATCTTAATACCAGGTGTAAACAGGGCCTAAATGCTTTGTAATGTATGTAATATCTGCTGTCTTCTCTTACGTGCACAGATCACTCCAGCGTCTTCGTAGTGGCCACAGTTATGCTGTCCCCACCCCAGATTAAAGCAGTCGGTCAGCTTTTGCTCACGGCCACTGCAGTCGACGTTATCCAGCAGAATGGGACCTGAACCCTGGCCGAAGTAAGCCAGAGACTTGGCAGCCAGAGGCGGGCCGCATCCCAGCTGTCTGCAGACCACCAGAGCGTTGTCCATGTCCCATTCGTCATCACACACGGTCCCCCAGACGGTGAAGTAGAGAACCTCCACTCGGCCCTGGCAGCTGTCCAGCCCGTTCACCAGACGCACGTTTGGCTTCTCTGAAAGAAATGATGGACGCAGAGGATTAGAGAGATGATCGATCATCTATCTATCTGTCCGTCTATCTATCTATCTATCTATCTATCTATCTATCTATCTATCTATCTATCTATCTATCTATCTATCTATCTATCTATCTATCTATCTGTCTGTCTGTCTGTCTGTCTGTCTGTCTGTCTGTCTGTCTGTCTGTCTGTCTGTCTGTCTGTCTGTCTATCTGAGAGATGATCGATCATCTGTCTATCTGTCTTCTGTCTGTCGATCTATGTATCTGTCTGTCTGTCTATAGAAAAGCCTATCTCTCTATCTATCTATCTATCTATCTATCTATCTATCTATCTATCTATCTATCTATCTATCTATCTATCTATCTATCTATCTATCTATCTATCTATCTATCTATCTATCTATCTATCTATCTATCTGTCTGTCTGTCTGTCTGTCTGTCTGTCTGTCTGTCTATCTATCTATCTATCTATCTATCTATCTATCTATCTGTCTGTCTGTCTGTCTGTCTATCTGAGATGATCGATCATCTGTCTATCTGTCTTCTGTCTGTCAATCTATGTATCTGTCTGTCTGTCTATAGAAGAGCCTATCTATCTATCTATCTATCTATCTATCTATCTATCTATCTATCTATCTATCTATCTATCTATCTATCTATCTATCTATCTATCTATCTATCTATCTATCTATCTGTCTGTCTGTCTGTCTGTCTGTCTGTCTGTCTGTCTGTCTGTCTGTCTGTCTGTCTGTCTGTCTGTCTGTCTATAGAAGATCCTATCTATCCATCCGTCCGTCCGTCCGTCCGTCTCCTCAATTTCATTATTTCATAAATATCAAACCACAGTTATGAAATTCTGTATCATCCAGTCAAAAATACTAATGGTAGTTCAGAGATGGTCACTGCTGAGAGAACTGAGACTGTCATTGGTCAGTGTCTTTACTACCTTTCGTGGTTGAGGCTGCAGTGGACACAGTGGTTGTCGTCTCAGTAACTGGCCCTGGCATTTCTGTCACTGAAGAAAACAGAGAAAGGAGGAGAAAAAAAAAGAGGAACACAAAATGAGACCGAATACAAGGAATACAAGAAGTGCTGCACTGTAACGTCAGTGTCTCGGTGCTCTTCGGGTGTAGGGGTGGTTTCACTCATAAGAAAAACAATCCAAGGCACTCGAATATTAGTTTGTAGAATTATTTCATTATTTCATGGCTTAGATTTTAAAATCAGGTGACAAGACTGTTTTGAAAGCACGCCATCTGCTGGTGTTTAAGGGATTTAATATGCAGGACAATCCCGTGTGTGACAGATGGTCTGTTCACTACGGCCCACGGTAAATGCCAAAACGCATGGTCACGCACAGCAGTTAATAACAAAGAATTGGCTATTAATTCAACCGTGTATTATTGAAGATAGCAGGTGAAGTCACAGGCCCAGAGTACAGTATAGGCAGCGTTTATACCTGCTGTGGTTTCCGGAATGATGAATCCTCTGCCTAAAGTCTCCGTGTTGGACGGGACCATGGTTGAACTTGAGCCTGCAATATGAGAGAGAGTTAGATCTACAGTCACATTAATACAGTATTGGTGAATATTCACACACAGTGGGGTCTGAAAGTCTGAGACAACTTTGAAAATTTCTGAAATGCATGTACACTATCCTGGTCAAAAGTTTGGAATAGTTCAAATCTTTTAAATATTTTTGAAAAAAGTCTCTTCTGCTCACTGTGCCTGCATTTATCTGATAAAAAAATACAGTAAAATCAGTAATATTATTATTATTAAAAAATACAGTTTAAAATGACTGTTTTCTATGTGAATATATAGTAAAGTGTAATTTATTCCTGTGATCAAAGCTGAATTTTCAGCATCATTACTCCAGTCTTCAGTGTAATAATTCTAATATGATGATTTGATGCTCAAGAAACATGGGTTAGGTAACATAAAAAAAAGGAAAATTAATACTTTTATTCAGCAAGTACACATTAAATTGATCAAAAGCTACAGTAAAGACATTTATAATGTAACAAAATATTCTATTTCAAATAAATATTGTTATTTTGAACTTTCTATTTATTTATTTAAAGAATCCTAAAAAAAAAAAAAAATTATCACTGTTTCCACAAAAATATTTATATAGATTCTATTTCAAAATAAATATTGTTCTTTTGAACATTCTATTTATTTAAAGAATCCTTAATAAAATAAATTTATCGCTGTTTCCACAAAAATATTAAGCAGCAAAACTTAATATTAAAATCATTGTTTTTAACATTGATAACATTATTAATAACTCAGCACTAATAATAATTGAGCAGGATCATTTCAAACTGAAGACTGGAGTAATGATGCTGATGACATTTTACAATATATTCAAGCAGAGAAACTGTAGGCTAAATTGTAACGATATTTTGTAATATTAGGCTGCTGTGTTATTGTATTTGCAATTCAATTAATTATTCAATTAAATAACAATTCAATTGTTATTCAATATTGCAAAATGGAAGCATTTCACTCGTGTTTTCAAACTTTAGGACTCTTACTGCATCAGCTTTATGAAGTGAGCAGTATACTGTGAGAGATGCCGTACCCACCTGAGCAGATGGCACCGGCGTCCTCGTGATGCCCGCAGTTGTTCACCCCCCACCCCAGGCTGTAGCAGCTGGTCAGACCGCTCTCATGCCCGTTACAGTTGACGTTATCCAGCAGGATCCGGCCCGTGCCGTAGCCGAAGTAAGAGTTGGTGGGAGCGGCGAGTGCTTGTCCACAGCTGATCTGCTGACACACGACTGACGCGTCTGCCAGGCTCCAGTCATCGTCACACACCGTTCCCCAGCCGCCCTGGTAGTAGATCTCCACCCGACCCTGACAGCGGTCCGCCGTGCCGGCCAGGCGCACGACCCCGTCCCCTACAGCAGAGCAGCGTCAGGCAAGCGCACACAATACACACTCTCTGGTGCAGGATGCAGCATTTACTGTTTTTTACGATTGCTAACACACAATTTTGCAAACTAGGCTGGTTTATCAAAATACTGAACACAAAACCACACTCCCAAACTGCAAAATACTGAATATACACAGTAAAAAAATTGTTTAAAGTTGTGTCCTTCATTTTTTACACTTCAATCAATTGGATGTTTAATTCATTACAACTTGAATTCATCAAACTGACTTAAAAAAATTAGTTGAATCTTGTATAAATTAATAAAAAAAGTTGAAAATTGCTTAACTTATTTTGATGAGTTAAAGTAATGTAAAAACATATCTTGTCATAACTTATTGATCATATATATATATGCTAAATGAAGCACTGCAACCAAAACTACATATAGCATTATCAAAATCAAACTTTTGCATGAAATGGCACACACTTCATTCATATTAGCAGATTTGTGTCACACTGTTGGCCATAATGAAAAGCACTATTATCTTCAGGATGCTTTGCCATAATACTAAAATAGTTCAAATTGTAGAAAAGTCTTCAGATTGTTCACATGCACAGAAATATTTGCAGATACACACACACATGCTGTTGAAACATTACAGTTTTTTTTATTTTTCACCAAACAAGCAGAAATATTTACACTGGACTGAACACAAATATGCTCACCAAAAAAACAGTAAACTGAAAAATACTGAAGTGTTAAAAGTTAAGCATTGAGGTGTTTGGTCAGGTGACGCATGTATCGGCCAATCAGATCTTGGAGTGTCATTTTGAATGGCAGTGTTTTGAAATGTGACTTTATGTCAGATTGTAGTGTGTTATGCAGAGAACCGTGTTCAGTGTGTTTAAAAAGTGCCATTTTGAATTGGAAAATGTGTTCAGACTTTTGTAGACTTGAGAAGAGGTTTTGCTCTGTGTGTGTGAGTGTAAATAACTGTGCTGTGTGTGTCAGTTTAGTGTGTTAGCAACTGGAAAAACTGGAAAATGACTGACAACTGTGGAGGATTTGATGTGTAACTCGAGAAATACACCATTTTGGAAAGTAAATCATTCTTGTTTTGAAGTAAGAAGGTTTCACAGACGAGGCTTAAGCTAATCCCAGACTAAAACACATATTTGAGTTGTTTTAACTGAAAGCATATCTTTAAGTACGTCGGTGTCATTGTTGTGTCAGATACACACCAGTAATGTTGTTTTGCACGGTTATAAAAACTTAAATGTCCTAATTGAACTAAGGCCTAATCCTGGCTTAATCTAAACTCTGTTTGTGAAACCAGGCCTAATATTAATAATTCATGCATCAAATGTTAAATAATTATAAAAATATTTTTTTAACGAAATCTTTTTACAAAATATAAAAAAGTTTGCCTAGTGTGTTTGTGTATCATATAGAGAGTGTTTGCGTGTGCGTATAAAAGGTTGGTGGTTATATTGTTTGTTTGTGTGTGTGTGTGTGTGTGTGTGTGTGTGTGTGTGTGTGTGTGTGTGTGTGTGTGTGTGTGTGTGTGTGTGTGTGTGTGTAAAAGGTTGGTGGTCATATTGTTTGTGTGTGTGTGTGTGTGTGTGTGTGTGTGTGTGTGTGTGTGTGTGTGTGTGTGTGTGTGTGTGTGTGTGTGTGTGTGTGTTTGTTTGTGTGTGTGTGTGTGTGTGTGTGTGTGTGTGTGTGTGTGTGTGTGTGTGTGTGTGTGTGTGTGTGTGTGTGTGTGTGTGTGTGTGTGTGTGTGTGTGTAAAAGGTTGGTGGTCATATTTGTGTTTGTGTGTGTGTGTTTGTTTGTTTGTTTGTTTGTGTGAGACAGAGTGTGTGCGTGTGCGTATAAAAGGTTGGTGGTCATATTGTTTGTGTGTGTGTGTGTGTGTGTGTGTGTGTGTGTGTGTGTGTGTGTGTGTGTGTGTGTGTGTGTGTGTGTGTGTGTGTAAAAGGTTGGTGGTCATATTGTTTGTGTGTGTGTGTGTGTGTGTGTGTGTGTGTGTGTGTGTGTGTGTGTGTGTGTGTGTGTGTGTGTGTGTGTGTGTGTAAAAGGTTGGTGGTCATATTTGTGTGTGTGTGTGTGTGTGTGTGTGTTTGTTTGTGTGTGTGTGTTTGTTTGTGTGTGTGTGTTTGTTTGTTTGTTTGTTTGTGTGAGAGAGAGTGTGTGCGTGTGCGTATAAAAGGTTGGTGGTCATATTGTGTGTGTGTGTGTGTATGTGTGTGTGTGTGTGTGTGTGTGTGTGTATAAAAGGTTGGTGGTCATATTTGTGTGTGTGTTTGTTTGTGTGTGTGTGTTTGTTTGTTTGTGTGAGAGAGAGTGTATGCGTGTGTGTATAAAAGGTTGGTGGTCATATTGTTTGTGTGTGTGTGTGTGTGTGTGTGTGTGTGTGTGTGTGTGTGTGTGTGTGTGTGTGTGTGTGTGTGAGAGTACGCGTACGTGTGTGTATAAAAGGTTGTCACATTGTTTGTTTGTTTGTTTGTTTGTTTGTGAGTGAGTTTGTGTGTGTGTGTGTGTGTGTGTGTGTGCGTGCGTGCGTGCGTGCGTGCGTGCGTGCGTGCGTGCGTGCGTGTGTGTGCGCGTCATATTTGATACATCAGGCTTTGATGGCTCATATATAGTGAGAATATGGAGGGGGAAATGTATTTAGAGACTCAAAAAGAGCAAAAATATTAATTTTGGTGCAGATGCTGATATTTCTATGGCCAAAAAGAAAAACTGATGCTTGTAATGTAAATCAGTGAGATCTTTATAACAGTATACAGCAGATACTTACATTATATGCATATAAATATAAATATCTGCCAATAATATGTTTTAATATTATTAATTTTATGTAATAATATTAGTTTTATGATCAAAGCTCGGTAGTTTTAAAACATATAATGCAATGAAATACAAAAATGACTGAGAGATGAACAAATAAACCTTCTTCAAAAGCCAAACATCATATTTTTGATACTCGCATTTGAACATGATTTATGATGTTTGGATAAGCAAGTTAACGTAAGTTGCTTCAGTCCAGTAAATGTTCAACTATTAAAGGAAAACTCCGACTTTTTGGGACTTTAGCTTATTCACAGTATCCCCCAGAGTTAGATAAGTCCATACATACCCTTTTCATTTCTGTGCGTTCTGTAAGTGTTATTTGACGCACCCACCGCTAGCCTAGCTTAGCACAAAGACTGGATGTAAATGGATAATGGTAGCATACTAATCCCAATAAGTGACAAAATAATGCAAACATTTTCCTATTTACATGTTGTGATCTGTATAGTCACAGCGTGTACAAATAACAAGGCTATATGAGACAGAGACCATTTTTAATCGTATAAATACTGGGAACTATATTCTCACTAGGCGTAGGAGCACAGCTAAATCAACAACAGGGCGTCTCGTGTGCTGCGCTAATCACTCCGCCCAAGTAGCCACTCCGCCCAAGTAGCTGTGCTCCTACGCCTAGTGAGAATATAGTTCCCAGTATAAATACGATTAAAAATGGTCTCTGTCTCATATAGCCTTGTTATTTGTACACGCTGTGACTATACAGATCACAACATGTAAATAGGAAAATGTTTGCATTATTTTGTCACTTATTGGGATTAGTATGCTACCATTATCCATTTACATCCAGTCTTTGTGCTAAGCTAGGCTAGCGGTGGGTGCGTCAAATAACACTTACAGAACGCACAGAAATGAAACAGGTAGGCCTATGTATGGACTTATCTAACTCTGGGGGATACTGTGAATAAGTTAAAGTCCCAAAAAGTCGGAGTGTTCCTTTAAAATATAATAGTTATACTTACATTAACTTAACATGTAGAGCTTTAAATATTCTATGTGAATGTCATATTGACTTCGCTGTTATTGTTCTCATTTACTCTGAAACATTATGAAATCGGCTGTATTTTGTCCAACAGAAACCCTATAGTTTACCTTCATCTGCTCTTTGCTCTCAGAATTCATCTAGTTTTTTATATTTGTGGGCCGGATTATTGGTCATTTCAGCTCGGCATTGAATATGATGCAAACGCAGGGCTACGGTTTCAAGCAAACACACGCTGATATTTCTCATATTGTTTTATTGATGCTGAAAGCCATTCTCATATTGCCAGAGGAACAAAGACCCAAGCGATGATTCCATACTATTAAACTCCCCAGACACATTCCCATAAGGCTTTGCTGCTTTCTTTAGCCACATATGAACTAGATATGGGTTCAGCCCTGATGACTGAACCAGGACACGACAAACAAAGACAGGATGAACACGATCGTCTCAGAAACCCTTCCGCTCTCATCTTTACTATAATCAGCGTTATTACTAAAACAGCAACACTTTAAAATAAGGTCTCATTTGTTAGCATTAGTTAATGCATTAACTAACATGAACTAACAAAGTTACAGTAATTATTAATCTTTGTTAATGATAGTTAATAAAAATACAGTCGTTCATTGTTTGTTCATGTTAGTTCACAGTGCATGAACTATTAATAAATGTTGAAATTAACATTAACTAAGATTAATAAATGCTGTAGAAGTGCAGTTCATTTTTAGTTCATGTTAATTTAAGTAGTTAACTACTGTTAACTAATGAACCTTATTGTAGTGTTGCCACTAAAACAAAAAACCAAGCATAAAAAAGAAATGTTTACTGAAATTTTCAAACTTTTCAAAGTTGCTTTGAACATTTCTAGTTTTCATTTAGTTCAACTTAATAAGCTGAAATAGCTAAAACTTAAAGAAAATGAATAAAAACTATATGAACGTGTTTAAAAGAGACAATAAACATGATAAAACACAACAAAATTACTATAACTAAAACAAAAATGGAAAATATATTAAAAAATAATAATAAAAAAATCTCTATTAAAATATCACTGACTATAATGAGACACTGCACATTAGTTTTGATTCAGAACTTTTGTGTCACTTTTTCTCTAAAAAGTCCCTAAAATGTAACATTTTAGGTTATTCACTAATATGCAGCACATCATACACATCTTAATATATTGAATAAAATATTAAGAATTAATTTAATTTAATTATTAAAACAAATATACATCATAAACTTAATATTTAAAATATTTGAAGTATTAATCAACAAATCACAATGAAGTAAATATGAAGGTGAACTTTAAATCATTTCCCTAACAATTTATATAGTCATAAATTAATGCTTTTCCTTTGTTTCCAAAATGTCATTGATATCACTTTCCATTCCATTTCCATTCTTTTGTAAAGTTCTTGCGAATGACATCATCCTCCAGGAAGTGACATCATTTTGGAGGGAAGTCGTGAATATTGCGTACATTTATTCTTATTATATTATATTCACTACATATTGGGACTCTGACAACGTCCTCGTTATACAACATCATCATATTTATGAACAACAGCAGAACTCATATCTTTATATGTTATTTTTTAATGTTATTTAAAGTACATCATGATAAAAACTTTGCTTGTTACATATACGTGTATATAAATGTTTTTTTTAGCTGTAAATAAATTATAAATGTTGGCTAGATTATGTTCAGTACCTGTCTAGCGATGTACACTTATGCTGAAATATAATTCAATTATTATAATCGCAAATAATCGCATCCAAAATAAAAGTTTGTGTTTACATAATATATGTGTGTGTACTGTATATAATTATTTTGTATATATAAACACACACACATGCATGTATATGTTTAATATTTGCATGTATATACTGTATATATATCTATACATAATTTATATTATATATAAATATTGTATATATTAATAACACATTTTTCTTAAATATATACATGCATGTGTGTGTATTTATATATACAAAATAATTACACATTAATCGCAATTAATCATTGGCCAGCACTAAATTAAATAATACATCTATCGTGTGTCATGTATAGTGAGTTGGCTCACGTGATTTATGTTTCACGCTTGAGAACGTCCGTAGTGAGCACGGATGCACCCTAGTTTTCGCAGTGCATTATGGGACTTTTAGGGAGTGAGCGTGTCAGTGCACTGGAAGGATTCTGTGATTGACAACTCACTGAACTAGGGAGCAGATTGAGAGTCTCTCTCTCTCTAAAACATCCCATCCTGATTAATCCAATGATACAGATTAGTTTGAGAGGATGTTTAAATAAAACTTCAAGCTGATATCCTCATGTAAGAGTTCAAATAAACTGTTAACTTACTTATACCAGAGACCAGACGGGACGGGGTTGTTGGCTCCAGGCCTCGAGATTCCACCACATTATTGCCTGTGAGAAACAAACAATACATAATAACTCGTCAATCATAATTAATTATCACCACATATTAGTACCAAACATGCCAGAAGTTCTCCAGTTTAGTGCAGGCGTTTAAATAATGCATGCAAATGTGTCTTAAAACAGATCCACTTAATTTCTCCTTAATGTGACTTTCATCAGCAGTGAGTGACAGAGTTCATGGACGCTTGTGGAATAATGCCACTTTTTATCTCACAATTCTTACTTTTTTTTCCACAATTGCGACTTCAATTGTGGAAAAAACAATTCAGACCTTAGTGCAAGTTTATATATTTCGCAATTGCAAGTTGTAAACTCAGAATTGCAGGTTTACATATTGCAGTTCAGACTTTTTTCTCAGAATTGCAATTTTACTTTTAATTACTTTTTTTTTTCTCTAAGAATTTTTTGTTGTTGTAATAAACTGAGATTTGCAGCTTTACATATTGCAGTTCAGACTCTTTTTTGTTGTTGTTGTTGTTGTTGTTGTTGTAATAAACTCAGAATTGCAGGTTTACATTGCAAGAAAAAACTGTGATGATGTAAACTCACAACTGCAAGAAATAAAGGATTGTGCGATGAAAAGTCACAATTACTTTTTTATTTTTTTTTATTCCATGGCGAAAACAAGCTTCCATAAGAACACGTGCTATGTTTAGAAATAAAAGTAGAAGTAAAAATAAGTGGATGGAAACTATTTTTATGGACTGGTTTTATGGTGTTTTGTTTTTTTTGGAGCCTGATATGCATTCATCATGTGAAAAAAAGCGATGTGCTATTTCTTCTAAATCTCCTTTTGTTTCGCACAGAAGAAAGAAAGTTGTACAGGTTTGAAATGACATAAAATTTAATTAAATTATAACCACATTTTTTATTAATAGATGAACTATTATTTTAAGTAATAATACGACAATGCGAGATCCGCTTTGTATGGAAGCTTGTTTCCTCCACAGAATAAAAATAAATAAAAATGTTAATTGCGACTTTCTATCTCACAATTCTGCCGACTCCACGTACCTTTACAGGTGACGGCCACGTCTTCATAGTCACAATTACTTTTTTTATTTTTTTATTTTTTACTGTAAAGCTTTACTTCTTTCATTTTTTTTTTTTTATCATTTATTTATAAACTTTTTCAAAGCATTAACAGAAAGTTTCATACAATTTAAGTTATAGCGTTCCCCCCTTTATAACCATTTCCTGCAAAATAATTACCGATACATTACATTAAGGTTAAGACAATAATAATACCAATAGTAACAATTTAAATAAAAATTGAATAAATAAAAAAATAAAAAAATTATATATATAATAACAATAAGAAATATATTATATATATATATATATATATATACACACACAATATATCAATACAATATATATATATATATATATATATATATATATATATATATATATATATATATATATATATATATATATATACACACAAATACATAGCCAATAATACAATTTCCTGACATTTTCGTGGTCTGTACACAATTATAAAACAAAACTCCAATTGGTGATTAATATTTAACATTGATCAATAAGTGGGAGAGTCTTCATCTTCTCAAAATATGTTATCATGGGTCACCAAGTCTTATAAAGATTTTGAAAAGATCCTTTCATTAAATATTTAATTTTCTCTAATTTTAAGTATGATACTAGATCACATAACCATACTCAGGCTTTAGGCGGGCTTGTTGACTTCCACTCCAATAATATTCTTCTTCTCGCTAATAAGGTGGCAAAAGCAAAACCTTTTTTTACTTTGTTTGTCAGTGATACTCCGTGTTCGGGTACTCCAAAAATAGCAACTTCAACACTGGGTTTTATTTTTTTTTTTTTTAAATTTTTTACTTTTTTTTATTCCAAGGGGAAAACAAGCTGTCATGTTCTCTTGCGTTCGGATGCTGTTGTTTGTGAACACACTCGTGTGAGACGCTTCTGGAGGGAATTAAACCCAATCATTCTGATGACAGACTTTGACTAACCAACATCTGAGATGCTGCGATGCGATTGGTCCGCTGGTTAGTCCAGTTATCCAATCACAGCCTCGGCTGAAGCAAAGTCACGTCAGTTTCTCATTGAGCATTAAGGGATTTATTCGGCAAATGTGTTTCCATATAAAAATATGTGGATGGAAACACAGCTAATGTTGACAATATTGAATAATTTCTTGATACCTCTACAGGTGACGGATAGTGGTAGCGGTTATGGATAGATGAACTATTATTTTTAGTAATAATGCGACAATGCGAGATCAGCTTTGTATGGAAGTTTGTTTCCGCCACAGAATAAAAAAAATAAAAAAGTTCATTTCGACTTTTTATCTCACAATTGTGCCGACTCCACGTACCTTTACAGGTGACGGCCACGTCTTCATAGTGGTAGCAGTTATGGACGCCCCATCCCTGATTCCCACACTGACTCAGGTCCATCTCTCCCCCTTTACAGTCCACGTTATCCAGCAGGATTGGCCCGGATCCCTGACCGAACCTGGAGCTGCTCCCCACGGCCACGGCCACTCCGCAGTCCAGCTGTCGGCACACCACGTTGGAGTCCACCATGTCCCAGTCGTCGTCACACACCGTCCCCCACGAGCCGTTGTGGAGAACCTCCACTCGACCCTCACACTGGTTCCTGCCGTTCACCAGTCGCACTGGAGGGAGAACACACGTTTCTAAAGACGTCTCTTCTGCTAGAACCAAAGCTGTATTTATTTGATCTAAAATACAGTCAAAATGTGAAATAATATTACAATTTAAAATATCTGTTCTCTATGTGAATATACAGTAAAGTGTAATTTATTCCTGTGATCAAAGCTGAATGTTCAGCATCATTACTCCAGTCTTCAGTGTCACATGATCCTTCAGAAATCATTCTAATATGATGATTTGATGCTCAAGAAACATTTATTTTTTCAGAATTCTTTGATGAACAGAATGTAAATTTGGAATCTTTTGTAGCATTATAAATGTTGTTAGTGTCACTTTTAATCAATTGAATGCATCCTTGTTGGATAAAAGTATTAATTTATTTTCTTTTTTCTTTTCTCTTTAAACTTTTTCCTGGTAGTTTATCATGGGTTACACAAAAAATGTAAGCAGCACAACTGTTTTCAACATTAATAATCTGAAATGTCGAGCAGCAAATCATATTAAAACGATTTCTGAAGGATCGTGTGAGAGGTTTATTTGTGTTTTTATGGTTGTCTTTATGTGTTTTAGATATTGTACAGCTCTTTGTTCAATGGTCAGTTCTGTAAAAGTGCTTAATAAATAAAATAAACGAAACATTTCACATTTTTACTGTATTTTTTTTATCAAATAAATGCAGCCTTGACGAGCAGAAGAAACTTAACAAATAATATACAAACAAATAATAGACTTCAGGAAATAATTTGGCACCGAGTATTAATAGAAATACTGTGTTCTTTTTACATGTGTTTTATTCTCTGTGAACTGTGGCAGTAACATGGTACTGAATGATGAACTTATACCATTGATATGTGACCCTGGATCACGTCACCAGTCTCGAGTCGCACGGGTTTATCTGTGGCAATCGCCAACAATACATTGTATGGGTCAAAATTATCCATTTTTCTTTTATGTCAAAAATCATTAGGATATTCAGTAAAGACCATGTTCCATGAAGATATTTAGTAAATTGCCTACTGTAAATATATCAAACATGTATTTGTGTGAGTGAATGCTGCACAATCGCCAACATAAATGAACAACTTTAAAGGAGATTTTCTCAATGTTTCGATTTTTTTTCACCCTCAGATTCCAGATTTACAATAGTTGTATCTCGACCAAATATTGTCCCATCCTAACAAACCACACATCAATGGAAATCTTATTTATCCAGCTTTTATTTGGTGTGTAAATCTCAATTTAACATTTTTTTTTTTTTTACCAATGTGACTGGTTTTGTGGTCCAGGGTCACATATGTATTATATGTCCATTAAATGGTATTACCATGGTATCATGTCCAAAAACGACACTCGTGAATATAAAGGTTCTTTATTGGCGTTGAAGGTTCCATGAAGAATCTTTAGTGTCTGTAGAATCTTTCCATTCGTTTCTTTAAAGTGCAGAAGGGTTCTTTAGATTTTCAAAATGTTCTTAACAAGAACTGAAAGGTTCATTTAAAATGCTTTGAAAAGCCCTTTTTGGAACCTTTATTTGTAATGAGTGTACATGTCCAAAAATATGATGTTACCAAAGGATTATATCCGAAAAAAATGTAGTGTCCAGTTGAAGGTCATAAGTCTAGTGCGCATGAAATCTACTCTGGCTTCTGAATAAGTCGAGCTCAAATATAATGATATAATGAACCCAGTAAGAATGTTCCTAATCCCCTTCAACTTAAGGCACAATAATAAGTCTAAATATGACATATGACTCCAAAAAGAAAGAGAGAGAGAGAGGACGTGGCATAGCGGTGGAGAAGGGGATTGTGTAAACTGAGCAAGAGGAAGTGACCCGTCTTTTTTTCTTGTCCCTTTGGAGGAAATTATGATCCGTTTTCTCTCGGACGGGCGACGGCAAACTTGCCTTTTCTTTAAAGGGTGTGTTCTTGTTTAAGGACAGAAAGGGTGAGAAAGTGAATTGCGAAGACGCTCACCGTCAGACTGTGTTGTCACTGGGGCATTTGTAGTATTGGCTGTGGGAGAAAAAAAACAGGAGAGAAAGTCAGAGAGAGAGAGAGAGAGAGAGAGAGAAAACAACGATTGTGGTGAAATGATTTGTTGAAAGGAGGTTCTTGGCCCTCCGCAGCTACAGCCCTCTATATCTACTACATCTATTTTCCTGTAATCTTAGACTCGGTGAAACAGGAAGACTGTGAATTCTGTTCAGGCTGTGATTCAGACAGACAGAAATATGTGGCATGGCTCAATAATAATAATGCAAGATCAGATATTCAGATATTCAGATATTCAGATGTGCGCTGTGAGTCTGATTCAGCTGACGAGCCAGTGGATATTGAATCTCTTCAATAAATAAAAAAAATCAATAATTCTACTTATGTTTTCTTGCAAATTGTCTGCTTTAGACTTGCGAGACGCATTAATGAGCCTCTTGAGAGACGTTTTCTGAAAAGTTATGTATGGAATATATATAAATAGTGTTATTATCTCATATATTAACTAATGAGGCCTTATTGTAAAGTGTTATCAAGTTTTCTTTGAAATCCTAAATTATACATTTTCTATATTTATATATACAGTTGTTATAACGTGTTTTACCCCCCCCCCCCCCACACACACACACACACTTTCAATTCTTTTACTTCAATGAAAGGTTAGATTTTTGCCAGTTTTTTAATGAGAGATCAAAAGGATAAACAATGCAGATTTATTTTTACAGCCATCTTTGATCATATTTACCAGGGGTGCCAATAACTCTGACCACAACTGTGTACAGGTATATACTGTATATATTGAAAATCATAATATATCAATAACATCAATAATATATGCATAGTTTTTTCATATCTTTAATGTTTTAAGCTTGAGATACATATATGATGTCAATGTCAATGATATATATATATATATATATATATATATATATATCAATATTAAACATAAACATTTTTTTTAACATTAGATAAAGATAAAAGTTAAGCATATATAAAAACAATAATAAAATAATGTTTTAATCTTTTTTTATATATGCTTAACTATAAAAGATTAAACTATAATAAAAAGTGACATTGAAGAGTTTTATATATATTTGTCTGTTATATTAAATTGTAATAATATTAGAAAGTATTTTATTTATTTATTTATTTATTTTTATCAAATAAATGCAGCCTTGGTGGACTTAAGAGTATTCTTTCAAAAACTTAAAAAAAAATTTTACAGACCCCAAATTATACTGTATATATGTGTGTCTGTATATATATATATATATATATATATATATATATATATATATATATCATATATATATATATATATATATCATATATGAATATATGAATTAGGCATATATTTGACATATTCACACATTAGAGTACAATATTTCTAGATGACTAATCAAATGTATTGTTGGTCTTAAAGTGTATTTATATATAGTTCCAATTGAAATATATTTATAACTCAACATTTTATGACATTTGACATGTTGGCTAGACTTGGGTGTGTTTGTTGAGAAAGCTCTGGTGTTTTCTCTTCGCTCCACACACACACACACACACACACACACACACACACACACACACACACACACACACACACACACACACACACACCCACACACACCCACACACCCACACACACACACACACACACACACACACACACACACCCACACACACACACACCCACACACACACACACACACACACACACACACACACACACACACACACACACACACACACACACACACACACACACACACACACACACACACACACACACACCCCGGTCTCTAGCAGTTGATGTTTTGTTTGTCCTCTGTTTTGCAGCTGTATTGAGACAGCTAATGCCAGCGCCTACACAAACTATTGTATTGAACTGTGAATCGATGGTGTAGGATTTCATTACTCACAAAGACTTCTTCTTCTTCTCTGCTTATTAATACGTATGTCACTGAAACATCAGTCGCTCTGAATATAACCCTTCAGGCACTTTATGTTCGTTCACACATACTGCACTTCTGAAGCGTTAGCATTCATATAAAACATGGTGACAAATAGATTTTTAGAATGTACGTTTTCAAACTGTTTCAAATGTTCTAAGTTGTTCTAATGTTGCTACATTATTGCAATGTTTTTAGAATGTTGCTATGTGGTCGTTAGGGTGTTGCGACTGACATCATTAAGGTTGCTTATGAAAAGTCATAAACAAATATAAATGTTCAGTTTCTAATGATACTTACTGGAAACTGATCTTCGTTCGAGTTTGAGTTTGAGATTGAGATCTCCTGCACACAGAAGAGATCAAAACAATTAAACATAAACCAGACATCGTCATCATTAAGTAACTTAAATATGCAATTCTCAATCAGAAGAAATAATATTATAACCCTTGGTCACACTTTAGATTAGGGTCCAATTCTCACAATAATTGCCTCAATAAACACTGCTTATTAATAGTTAATAAGGGCGTTGTTAAGGTTAGGTATTGTAGGATTAAGGGATGTAGAATATGATCATGCAGAATAAGGCATTAATATACTAATAAACAGACAATATCCTAGTAAGATACATGATAATAAGCAGCTATTAATAGTGAGAATTGGACCCTAAACTAAAGTGTTACTATAACTATTTTTTTGAAGTTCTCTTATAGACAACAGTCAGTCTGTGACACACTACACACATTATCTCACGTCTTTGTTCGTGTTTGCGTCACTGCCGATCATTTGTACGACTGATGGGAAAGCACTGATCTGCTGGGAGTTCAGGTGTGTCATGTAGAGGAAACCACCTTTACATACACATCTTCTCAGGTGTCCATGTCCTCATTACACCTTTAGTTCATCTGTCTTTTCAAAAGTTTGTGTTGAACTAACAATGAGAAAGTAGTGTTGTGTTCCACCAGGATCCATTAAGCCTGTACCGTAAAAACTAATTTGTTCCGTTTACATAATTCAATTGTGCAAACTCGATGCCTTAATTTAATTAAGCATAACTTAATTGCATCAAGTTCTTCTTACGTAATCCATTTAAGTTTTGTCCACTTAATTCTATCTGTGATCTGAGGAAGTGTACTCCCAGAGTGCATTGCGGCATGAATAAATTAATTGCTTTGTTTTACTATTTTTGGCTTTATTTTACCATTACAATGTTATTTGCCATCGTTATTGGGGTTATACTGACATAAAATTGTAATGGTCTAATTAATTAAATTAATAATAAAAATAAAAACTTGTTACCATTGTTGTGGTTTGCATGCTGAATGTTGAAGTCTGTGTGTGACTTACAAAAATGCAAGATATGTCACAAATATAGAGGGATTATATCAACCCAGTTAAAAGATTATGCCTTAAGTGTTAGCAATAAAATGTTAAAAGATCATTATTATACATGAAATATAGTTATGTTATATATCATTAATACATTCATTCAAAGCATGGAAATAATTTAAGTATAAATATATATAATATTTACTTCACTTCCTTTGAAATCAAATAACTGTGATTTCATGTTGTATTACTGCATCAATTGGAAGAGAATTACAATGATATTAATGAAGTGCAAGTGCCCAACCAAAGGGAACACTAATCACAATAATGGTGAGTAATTTTAGAAAATCAACATGAATTTATGAAGTCAACTTATGTGACGTTCTCCCAAAATGTTTAGTTGTATTGACAATAACATTAAAGATGAATGGAAAATGAGCTAATGCAACTAAGACTACAGAAGTGGAAGAAATTAGTGAAAAGTCTATTAAGAATTGCCCCGCCTCAAAAACCATTTGCCCCGCCTGTTTATTTTTTTCTTTTTTTATTTTTTGCTTTGGCAAAATGGTACTCAAACCAGTCAAGTAATGTTCACTTGGGTTTCCTGAGTAACGAAGGCAAACAGTACAGATTACTAAATTGTTTTAAGTAAGTTCAACAAATTATTGGACATTAAGTAAAGTTAACTAAAAAGTCTTAGTAAGAACAACTGTTAGATTGCTGTTGTCTTTGATTTTGATTATTGTTCCCATAAAGCAGATGTTTAAAGACAGTGATTTAATACTTGATGGCATGATTTATGGTTAAAACCAGGGTTATTATACAGTAGTTAACTTTATGTTGTTGTTGTTGTTGTTGTTGTTGTTGTTGTTGTTGTTGTTGTTGTTGTTGTTTTAAAAAAAAATTAATAAAGTAACAAGACACCTGATGTGAGTTTCCATTAATGTTAGTAGCACAAATGATCTTGACTGAATTATGCATCAAAGTTTAGTAATGCAAATATGTAGTTTCTCAGTTTGAGCTCATAAAACCTGCATGCATTATTATATTATATTATATTATATTATATTATATTATATTATATTATATTATATTATATTATATTATATTATATTATATTATATTATATTATATTATATTATATTATGTGGTTTACTGCTGGATTCAAAACAAATTGCCCCCAAAGTTGATCTAGAGCCTTTATTATATGATTAGCAAAATGCTAATATATATCATACACTACTTGTCTAAAGTTTGGAATAAATCAGATTTTTTAAAGTTTCTTATGTGCTCAACAAATAATGTTGTGAAATATCACAATATTACGATTTCAAACAGTGGTTTTCTGTTTGAATATATAGTATATAAGTGTAATTTATATCCTGTGATCAAAGCTGAATTTTCAGCATCATTACTCCAGTCTTCAGTGTCACATGATCCTTCAGAAATCACTCTAATATGATGATTTGATACTCAAGAAACATTTCTGATTATTATCAATGTTGAAAACAGTTTATATCTTTGAGAAAATCATGATACATTTTTCCAGGATTCATTTATGACTAGGAAGTTCAATGAACAGCATTTATTTGAAATAAATAATAAATGACTTTACTTTCACTTTCGATATGATTAAAGGATTAGTTCACTTTCAAAAAATTTTTTTTGCTAATAATTTACTCACCCTGATGTCATCCGAGATATCCATGTCTTTCTTTCTTCAGTCGAAAAGAAATTAAGGTTTTTGAGGAAAACATTCCAGGATTTTTCTACACAGAATGGACTTCAATGGCAACCAACTATTCCAATGTTCAAAGAAGGTTCAAATGTCCGTCTCAGTGCAGCTTCAAAGTCTCAACACAATCCCAGCCGAGAAATAACGGTCTTATCATTTTCTAAAACACAATTTATATATATATATACTTTTTAACCACAAATGCCCGTCTTGTACCATCTCTGAGATGCGCCACGCATTACGTCATTACGTTGGAAAGGTCACGCGTCACGTCATCTGTCTAAGTTATTTGTCTGTGTTCTCCGGTTCAGAAAGGTCGGGAAGGGCGAAAAACTCCATCTCATTTTCTCCTCCAACTTCAAAATCGTCCGACATCTTTGTTTTAATTTATTATTATTTTTTTGGTTTTCGTGACCTTTCCAATGTGATGACGTAATACGTGGCGCATCTCTTTTTATATACTTAAAAAATATATATATATAAATTGTTTTTTAGAAAATGACGATCGTTTCGCTAGATTAGACCGTTATTTCTCGACAGGGATCGTGTCGAGACTTTGACGCTGCATTGAGACGGACATTTGAACCTTCTTTGAACATTGGTATAGTTGGTTGCCATTAAAGTCCATTCTGTGTCAAAAAATCCTGGAATGTTTTCCTCAAAAACCTTAATTTCTTTTCGACTGAAGAAAGAAAGACATGGATATCTCGGATGACATCGGGGTGAGTAAATTATCAGCAAAACACTTTTTGAAAGTGAACTAATCCTTTAAGATCTGTCTTTGCTGAATATATGTAGGCCTATACATACAATATTTTTTGATCCCAAACTTTTTAATGGTAGTGTATCACAGTTTCCACATGGTTTCGATCAAATAAATGCAGCCTTGGTGAGCATAATAGACTCAAAATGAAAAAGTCTTAATTATTAATAACTTTTGTCTAATAGTGTACATATCTACATATCTAAAAGCTTCTCACTCACTGTGTGGACGAATGATGGAGACGGCGATCAGAAACACTGAAGCCAGCAGGCCGGAGAGGATCCAGACGGCAGATTTACAACATCTGAGCTCACAGTGTGACACTCGCTGACCTTTCATGGCACCTGCAGAACACACACACACACACACACACCTTCAGTGAGGCCCTTCAGTCCCTGTCTGTCGTTTACTGTCGCTTATTCTCGACACCAGACGCGAGGTTATTACAGTAACTGGTCCACTACTGAATCTGCTCGTCCGTGATTGGACAGATTCTCCTCATAGTATGTTATGTAAAAAACACACCACCACAACAACAAATGTGGAGCCTGCAGGCCACAGGCACTTCTGGACACACACACACTCACACACACACACACTGACACGAGAGCAGACCGATCGCTCTGTGCCTTGTGCTTGCTGGTTGGTTTGTGTGGTATGTTCCAGAGATTTATAATAAAAACATTGATTATATGTTAACGAGTTATACATTTTAGTGTTTTAGTGATTATGTTTAGTGTTTTATGTTTTCAGATTAATTTACACGTGCCAGCTCCAAGTTTTTGAACCATATGGCCGGACTGCCATATACTGTACATGTACAAACACACACACACACACAGGCACACACACACACCGTTGCTGTCGGGCGGAAACCTGTATCTCCATATATTGTCATTTTGATTTTATTTTTTCATAAATCATTACTACCCTTTACATCTTTCTGTGGGTTTTGCTAATAGCTAACCACTGAAAAGTATTAAAAATAGCTTGTGACTAAATCTCGCAACTCAAACTGTCAGTCAACAGTAGCTGATATTACAAAAGATTAACTTTGCATTTATTCAAATAAATAATAATACATTAAGTAAGTGTTTGAAGGGCTGAAATGTTTAACGTCACTCATCCGGTTTCCTCACATGTTTAAAGTACATTTAACCATAGCTGGATTTACAGTGTATTATCCTTTTTTTTTTTAGTTTTTCCTAAAACCCTCCTGACCTTACCCTGGAATGCGTGTAACTGGTGGGATAGGGCTCAGGATCTGGGATCTGGGGGAGAATATGATATTCCGCGGGGAAGATAGTGAACATTCCGGGCCTCGGTGCACAAAAAGACATTTCTGCTGTCTGTGGTCGCCATCGCCAGCAGTTAAACGCTCCTTCCGGAGAATCTGTCACTGGGACTGTCCTGAACCTCGGGCTGGGGCGCCGGGGGGGCGAGAGGGGGGAGGAGGGGGGCAGGAGGGCTGAAGGAAAGGCTGGTTTGCCCTGGTACCGCGCGAAGACTTCAGATGACGCAAACTCTCAATCAACATGCACCAATGCTACCTTTTTCTAAATGTCATAATCATTTGTGACCCTGGATCACGTCACCAGTCTCGAGTCGCACGGGTATATCTGTGGCAATAGCCAGCAAAACATTGCAAGGGTAAAAATTATCCATTTTTCTTTTATGCCAAAATCATTAGGATATTAAGTTTATATCATGTTCCATGAAGATATTTAGTAAATTTCCTACCGTAAATATAGGCCTATAAAAATATCTATATTTTTGTGAGTGAATGCAGCACAATCAAGAACATAAATGAACAACTTTAAAGATTTTCTCAATCTCGGCCAAATATTATCTTATATTAACAAACCATAGCTACATCAATGGAAAGCTTATTTATTCAGCTTTCAGATGATGTATATATCTCAATTTCACACAGAAATTACCCTTATGACTGGTTTTGTGGTCCAGGGTCACACAGGGTCAAGTATTCATTACTTCAATGAGCTCATTGTTTCTGCATTAAAATGATTACATTGTTTAAATTAATACCTTTTTCGCTAGAACTGCGATTTTGTATTTGTATATTTCTGAAATGCATAACTTAGACAGTTCCCTCTGATAACAGATCACTGTAACAGCTCTAAATGATTGCTAGATTGTTTCCATGGTGATATTTAAAGACTACTTGCCAGTCTGAGTCAAAACATCCCCTTATCTCTATAATGTTCTGATCCAGAGATATCCCTCGTGCCCTTTTTCAATGGAAGTTTTATGGGGGGGTGGTTGCTAGGGTCCTGTAACTGGTTGCTAGGGTGTGGCGAGGAAGTTGAAATGTCCCCATTTATAGATACAATGATCTGTCCAATGTTAATGGGATTTTTCGCCCGCTGTACAAACATCATACACAATCTCTTATAATAGTCTGTAATAGTCAAAGCTGTGTTGTCCTCAAGACACATGATTTGACACCTCGTTCATGGGTCTACGGCAAATGGTGCTAGACGATTTCTCAATTTCATTTAGAATATATCATATAAAACAAAACAAAAATTAAGAAAAAGGACAAAAATGCAACAAAATTACTAAAACTTGTACTAAAATGAAAACGAAAACAGGCCATATAAAAATAAAAACCCATTCAAAATATCAGTATTATTATCTAAAATAGCCATAAATGGATGCTCAGAGGAAATTTGTATTGTAAGAGATCTCATTTGTTGTTTTCTCTTCCACAGGTGCCTAAAAAACAACCATAAACCTGCACGAGCCAGAGGCAAACAGCAACAGAGAGAAGCATGTCACCCACCGAGAGACACTTTAACCTCCCTTTCACACAGCTCTGCTCTGCTTGCTTTAGAAGAGCTGAACCCCTGTCGTCCAGAAAGCTCACTGTGCGGCCAATTACAACATTAACCAACGCAAACGCTGCGAGCCTGCAGACAAAATGGTGCGGTTGTGAGGGCCTGAAAATTAATCTAGTCACCAATATTATGTTTTTCAATACTCCATTCATGGCTGGATGCAGCATGGGTCCACGAGGGAATAATGTTGCCTTTTGTGTCGCCTGTGTTTCCCCTCCCTCTCCTTCTCACACTGACAGATCCCAGGCGCTCGCGAAAATACCCCCTTAAAGTCCCAGATTAACCGGGAGAGACTTCAAAATTCAGTTTCAGTGCAATTTTGCCTTTTTAAATTTCTGATGGTTAAAATAAGATGTGATATTTTTCCCCCTCTAAATATCAAAACACAAAAATGCAACAGGTGAGCCTTAAAGTCTAAATAATCAATTAAAAGAGCATGCATTTGCGGAATAATAATAAATAGCAATTAAAAACTAGTTCCAGAATTGTAGCAGAAAATTAGCAAAAATATATGCTATTTTTTAAATATAATTATATTTTATTTTGCATAAAGCATCTAAAAAAACAAAAAAAAAAAACACATTTCCTGTAAAATGACTTTAAATGACGCCCTATAATGAGAATTATACATAAACATACCTTTGATGGAAAGTAGCAAAATTATTATTATTTTTTTCAGCCAAAAGCAACAGTCCACAGTGAATTCAGATGTAGCTCACAGGACACTTCTTCAGCTCTCTCTGAGTTAGCTGGGGAAAGAAAAAAGTGCATCCGGCTGAAGAGCAACGCACTCTTTCATCTCTCTCACCTTGTGAGTCTATACGTGCCAGGCTGCTCTAGAACCTATTATGTAAAAAAAGAAAAAGGTACCCCAGCATTGTATGTTAATGCCCTGACACCTCGTCCCGGCCTGGCTCATGAATGAAGAGGAAACGGGAGGAGGGAAGAAGACAGTAAAGCCCAGCCCTTCACAGCATCTCTGGTTTCAGGTTGCGCTCACAAAAGGTGCGGTTTGGATCATCCAAAAACAGTAACATGAGTGTGTGTGTGTGTGTGTATTACCTCTGTCCTTCACATTTTTTCCACATTTAACCAGCATTTTTTAATAATCTTTATTAACAGGCCATCAGCCTAAAGCAGAGCCCGCTGGATCAATAGTGTTCGAGTTCAATCGCTTTGATGGTGTTGAAGTTTGGACAGCTTCCATAATCATTATCGCCATTGCCTTTGACACTCTGTGATTTCAATCTATTCCCTTCGTGCTATAATTCACCAAGTAATACTGGGTTTGACAACTTAGTTGCTGTTAAAATTATGTTCAGTGTTATTTGAATTTTTTTTAAATCTATAGTGAGCGTCCTACACATTTAAAGATGCTCTGGACACAAATGTCTGAATGCAAATGCAAAATCTAAGGTGGCTTCTTATGCATCCTTTGTGGAGAGGGCTGTCCCATAATGCAATGTGCCAAGCTCAATGGGGGAAACGCTTTAAAGGGGTGGTATAATGCCTTTTTCACAAGATCTAAAATAAGTCTCTGATGTCCCCAGAGTGTGTGTGTGAAGTTTTAGCTCAAAATACCCCACAGATATTTTTATATAGCATGTTAAAATTGTCACTTTTTGAGGGTGAGCAAAAACGCACAGTTTTGTGTCTGTCCATTTAAATGCAAATGAGCTGCTGCTCCCGGCGCAGGGGGCGGAGCTTCAAGAGCTTGTGTCCTTTTACCTCACACACACATGCACTGAACATTTCAAAAACTTTTAGTCTTTTATGTTCAAACCGGAGTCAGTCAATGATAGAGAGACTCGAGAAGAAGTGACAACATGTAGAAGCAACAGGACATTTCTGAATGGTTAGTTGATGAATTTATGAAGCTTATGTGTAGTTATCTTCTAGTCATTGATTGGCATATTCTGTCTTGATAATCTATAATCGTGTTCAGGGGGCGGGGTTTATGTAAATTCTAGGGTTGGTGATGTCACTAACCCGGGAGGAATGTGGTGTAGTCTCTACCAGCCGTTTGTTGTAGTCCTTAAAAAGCGATTTCTTTAAAAGCAAATATCTTCCTTTGCTTTGAACTTTGAGCGTTGTAACTTTGCAGATGTTGTTTATGATCAAACAGCAACATTACACACTAACTAAAGTTAGACAAGTGAAATCATATTCAACCACCCCTTTAAAGATGTTGCTATAAGCAAAATACATACTGTTTTTAAATATTTAAAGGGGCTATATCTAAGAATTTTAATGTATTAATCACTTTTTTATTGCCGATGTGTGAACAGAACCTAACGAAACAAAACTTAAAAACGAGACTTCCTCGCTTGTCTCTGAAAGCCTGTCGACTGATTTTTATGTTTAGGACTCGGGAATTTTTGTCAGGAAAATCGCAGATAGACCGAGAGCCTCTCTTCTGTTCGCTGACACATGAAACTAATGCTTATACAATGTTCAGGATAATGCTGAAAGAGCCGTTCTGGACTGTAATGTCAATGTGTCGTGTGAAGAAAAGAGATTCATTCAAACTACAGTCTCGCATAGTCAGATCTATATAGTCTATAGTCTCAAATATACTTTATAATCAAACTATCATAACAGTGTGATATTAATGAGCTCATCTGTCGAGAACATCTCCACATCTCTATGATCAGACGCTTTCTGAACTGATGTTTCTCATTTCTGTGTGTTTATTGTGTTATTGAGAGGAAAGAGCAGCACATATTCACATATTCATCTACACGTCGCTCTCAGCAGTGGACGGCGTTGGGATATTCGTTAACAGTAAATCACTGCTAAGGTATTTCCAACTTCTAAGCGGAGACTTGAATCACGCTCAGTCTCTTGTGCGTTACGTGATCTCGAGTGCGAAGCTGCTGCAGTTTCACTTCACGGCCACTGGAGTCGCTATTAACAAGAGTTTCTCAATTCTACATAGAGCACCTTTAAAAATCAATGTTTATATTGAGTAATTGAAATTGAAATTAATTCGATTCTAGACTGAATTTATATATAACAATACCAAAGTGTATTGAGATCAAATATTTAAGCAAAAGAAGTATTCATTTTAAATGTAAATAATCAATATTTAAATGTACTAATTTACATTAAATATTACACTGATTTTGTGTAATTCAACACCAAAGTGCATTGAGGTCAAATATTTATACAAAAGAAAAATATGAATTGATTTTAAATACTTTATGTACTTATATTTAAAATTAATGTTTAAATTGACTTATTTAAATTGAATCCAATTCTATATTAAATTGATTTTATGTAATTCAATACCAAAGTATATAAAATATTTTTAGAATCTGTTTAAAATAATGTATTTTTATGCCTGATAGAGTATCCGATAATATAATTTGAGGACAGTGAGGAATAAGGAAAAAATAAGTGTGGTGGTTTATTAATTTATTGCAGTTGAACGTCCAGACTTACATATCATACTTGATATTTACAGCGGAGTCTCTTTCATCAGGATAATCTGCTCGATTTGGGACGATGCCTGAAGAAAAGAGTAGTGCAAACGGGCCTTTAAGGATCATTTTCTCTCATTAGGCCTATACTTTCCAGGAGAAACTATTGAAATACGAAATCTCATGCTAATTTTTCCTTCCTAACAGCCACAAGGATACAAAAATATAGCTATAAAGTTTTAATAATCCACACCACTATACCAGTAATGGCACAGAGGAACGAAATCGTTGGAATCACTTTTTAATATTTGTTGCCACAAAGTTGTTTCAAGCTGCAATGCATGCTGGGAACTTGCACAACATTTTTCAGCGTAAAATTCTTTGCCTCAGTTTGGAAAGTTGTGAAAAAACACATTATATTTGCCTTCTGATGCATGCAGGTGATCCAGTCAGATGATTCAGTCGAATTTTATTTCTGAGCAGCAGACAATCAAACTACTAAATGAAGAGTAAAATTAATTCTTCCATAATCAGGATTAAAAGTTTAATAAATAAACATAAATGAACAGTTAAAATCACTTCTAATATTTCTAAGTAAAATATAATTCAAACACTCTGAGTATAATATTCTTGCCTAAAGATAAGTAAAGTGGTTGAGAGATCTCTCTCTAATAAAAAAAGCATTAAACATACATTTCAAATGATAATAATGGTAATCACATCAAAATGATAATAATGATTTCTAAAAATATGATGATTACATTTGATTAAATTATATTTAAGATCTAAATGATTAAATGATAAAACATAAGCAAGAAATATTTGTATTTTATTTTTCTGATTAATCAGCTTCTAAATAACTTCTTGTAGTATTCTTGTTCAGTTCACACTAAAAAATCTTTGTTAAAGCTACTTTTGAAATATTTGTTAGAAGAACAATTTGCAATTTGAATGTTGAAATCTGATAAATAAAAGCTTTAAATAGAATTATTTGAACAAAAGCTTGAATTGCAAGTTCAAAACATTTTATATGAAAAATACAGATACAGAGAAATATTGACAGCTGACCCAAATAGCTGGAGTTTAAAATCAATATAAAAATCAATATTGACCCTGTTCCAATTCACATTGTGATTTTTTCTGTCACTTTGATTTCACATTTCCACATAATTGTGTTCAAAAATTTTACTCGTGCGTCACAGTGTCAGTTACAGTATAATATAATTTCCCCCAGTTATGAAAATCATTTTTGGGGAAATATCAATATTTTATACTTTGCAAGATTTTTAAGAAAGTGTGAGTAAATAGATTGCAATAGATAGTGTGTTTGCTTTTTATGCTTGTTTTCTTAGACACTAAATAGTTGTACACAAAGGCTTTTACAGCACTCATATGCTGCTGGTTGTGCAGGATTTTACCGGTTCGGTGTCATTTGTTTAGTCAGTATTTAGGTTGTTGTACAATATGCTGGTTAGATCAGCATTTGAGAACTATCTCAACTGTTAAATAACAGATATAAGAATAAAAAAATATCCGACTTGTCTAAATTTAAATAAAATAAAAATTAACATAAACAAGAAATTTACTTTTGCCATGGTTAAATAAATGTTCAGTGATATCTTCCAAATATTTCTGAAATTTTCTATATATAGTGTTGATATGGCAACTAGTAAATACACCAAGTTTCGTCATGCTGGCACGTTTGGAAGTATTTAAAACAAGTGTGTTTCAACTGGTCCCGCGTTAGGTTGTGCCCCGCTAACCTCTATTATGTGTGGTGTTTTAAATCAATACCAGTTGGAACTCCAAATCAGAGGATCAAATTAATTACAGCCAGGTGGTGGTTAATTAATTAAATCAACGAGATGAATGCGTTCCCGAAATATTAAGAGATATATCGCTGTCGTTAGTGTGGATGATTTAGAGATCCTGCAGTAAACAGTGAAAGCCTTCATCGTAAGAGAAGCTTAAAGGTTTCTGAAAGAGAGGCTTGGTTTAGGTTTAGTCTTCGGTGATTTCTCCTCATGGCTGTGAGGGAGATTTGTATTTGGAAAGGGCTCATTTTAGCCCTTTTTCTCTTTGCTGTTGATGGACGTAAAGTACAAGGGCCGTAAGTATCATTAAATACTGAACAGAAGCATTCAGTTATCTGTTCTTACATTGGAGTTGTTTACTAAACTTTATAGATGGTGAAACTAAGTTTTGTGAACCATTGAAACTTTCCTTCAATCCCATTACTACTTCGTTCGATGCCATCCAGTGATCGAATGGATGATGTCCTGTGGTTTCTGAAACTAAACCTCTCCACAGGTCATTCATGGTGACTTTCCCTGCAGTGATTGAGTCTGGATCTGACTCCAAGTTATGCATGACTCTTCTGCAACCCCAAAAGAGCCTCACAATGACCATTTCTCTGCTTGATGAGAAGAACAAGAGGACTCAACTTGTGAAGCATGTTTCTTCAATGCCGTTTCACCGCTGCTTTTGTTTCCAGGTCTGTCATTAGACAAATGTGGCTCTTTTTGTCTCGTTGGTTGTATGCTAACTGAAGTACTCGACAGACTCCTCGGGTGGATGGAGAATCAGTGCAGAAGCTGAAGGTGGAAGTTCAAGGGAAGCACTTCAGAGCAACCGAAGAGAGCAAAGTCATGTTTAGACGTTACCTATCTTTGACCTTCATCCAAACAGACAAACCCATCTACAATCCAGGACAAACGGGTGAGCTGTGAATGTGAATGACCCTTGGTTGAATATTAGAGGTGTAGAAAGTCCGTCACACTAAAAGTTCTGATGGTCTTCAAGTGCAGTATGCAATAAATGTGAGTTTATTGGTGTCTCTTCAGTTAATTTCAGAGTTGTCACCATGGATCCCAAATTTGTGCCTTTTGATCAAATGGTAAGACCAGATGTTTCACCATATTGAGTGGTTTGACCCTAAATGTAGGTTCTTTTAAGATGCTGAAATGTCAACTTTAGTGACCTCTGCATCATTGTGTTTGTGCTTTTAAATGTTTAATATTCCTGTCTTTGTGTTTTGCAGTACGATCTGGTCGTGGTGGAGGTGAGAATTTGCTCCGGTGCAAGTCTTTGAATGGCGCCAATGCAGCGTTTTGCACTTTTCTTTGTTTGCAGATTTTCTCTGAGCTGTTAATTGTTTTAATAGGACAAAGATAATAACCGGATTGGTCAGTGGACAAACGTCTCCTCAACGGGGTGGATATTGCAGCTTTCTCACGAGTTAAACCCAGAGGCTCAGATAGGGATGTACATGCTAAAGGCTTTTATTGCCGACCGAGGAATTTCTCAAGTTTTTGAGGTGAAAAAATACGGTAAGTTGTTGTATATGTGCAGCATTTCAGTGACCGATCTGAGGTCTAAACCTAAAGCGCTTTGTTTCTGGTTTAGTTTTGCCCAAGTTTGACGTGACCGTAAACACACCAAAGACATACAGCATTGGAGATCTGGGACTGAAAGTTGAGGCTTGTGCCAAGTGAGTGATGCTTTATCTTGTCTTGTGGTTGGTCAATTCTTTATCTCATCCTTTTTGATGTTTCCCAGATATACATATGGCCAGCCTGTACCTGGTCAAGCCTTGGTGGAAGTGTGCCGTGATCCATTTCCATACACTGTGCTTAATTTGACAAGACAGTGCCTGAATCAAACAGCAAAGGTGTGCGACTCCTGCCTTAACGCTGAGGGTTTTTCCTCTGTTTGTGCTTAAATGTGACTATCTTTGTTCTGCTACCAGATTAATGTCACGGGCTGTGCCTCCCTTACCGTCGACACAACAGTGTTTTTCAACACCAAATTTGAAGACTACATGCAAGACACATTTCTTGTAAATGTGAATGTTACTGAGGAGGGAACAGGTGAGCTATTGGCTGATCTGAACCACATTCTTTATCATCTTCACAAGACATCCACTTCAAGGCACATGCCTAATTGATCTTCACTGTTTGGTTTTTCTCTCATGCCCCCCCCCAGATGTAATGGTGTCAAAATCTGCAGTGGTGTCCATTACTTTTGAAGTCGGCAACGTCATGTTTCTGGACCTCCTGGTTCCTTATTTTAAACCCGGATCGATGATAAATGGAAAGGCAAGCAAAACGTCATCCCTTATCGTGGAAGCCTTCACATTGGTTCCCTTTCCTAACCTTGATCATTCCCAATAGATATCCTTGACTCGTTTTGATAAGACTCCAGTTGCAAACAAAGCTGTCTATCTCCTGGATGGTAACAACTGGCCCAACAAACTGCTGTTGAATCTAACCACAAACAAGAACGGACTGGCTGCGTTCTCCCTCAACACTGCTAATCTTCCTAAGGCTGATCTGAATCTGGTGGTATGACTTGTATTGTGAAATGAAGACTTTTTTTTTTTTTTTCTTGCATGAAACTGATTCAATTCATTGTTCCCCAGGCGAGTGCGACTCCAGAGGGTTTTAATAATTATAAAGTGCCATACTTCACTACAGATACAAGGGTTGTTCAGCTTCTCCAACCTGTTTCTCCCGACAACCCATCGTTTAGTGAACTGACTATAGTGAAGCTCAAACAGCCGCTCCAATGTGGTGCTTCATTTCTAGTGACCGTGGAGTATTCATTTGTTGGAGAGGCTGGTAGATACAGAGCTGACATAATCTATATGGTGAGTGGACACTAGTTTTGTAGCTTTTAAAGTTTGCTGGTCTGTGTTCAGCAACTTATTCACCTACATATCTTCTGTCAGGTCTTATCCAGAGGAGTGATCGTCCTCCATGAATTTCAGACGGTCAAAGCAAAGGCTTGTGATAAGGTCACAAGTGGCTCCGTGACGTTCCAGCTGTCTGTCAGCGTTGACATGGCTCCAGCAGTGCAGATTCTGGTCTACAGTGTTCTTCCCAGTAGGAATGTAGTTGCTGCTAGTGTGTCATTTGACACGGATATGTGTTTCCAGAACCAGGTACTGTATGATGTGTATTTCAATTAGGGGAATGGTGGTGTGTCCTACAGCGTGTTGGTCCTCGTTCCAGGTGTCTCTGCAGTTCTCTCCAGGTACGGCTGTTCCTGCTGAGGGAAACGTTCTGACTGTTTCTGCTCAAGCTGGATCTCTGTGTGGCCTCAGTGCTGTAGATCAGAGCGTCCGGATCATGGAGCCAGAAAGACGCCTGAGTGCTGAAAGGGTATCTGTGTGCCTCAATCAGATTTCTTGTTTGGGCTTTTAATCTGAATATTTCTGTGTACGGCACATCTGATTAGACCTGCCACTTCAGTTTACTGCATTCAACTCTAGTAAGGAAAACCCTGATATGCCATGACTGGACTACTTGGATTAATGAAGTAGTCCAGTTCAATCAACACAACACTGACTTTAGTCTTGTAGTAGTGGAAAAAAAACCCACACAAATGGAGGTCTTCAAGGAGCACTTCTCTCTGTCAGGTGTTCAACTTACTCCCAGCGCGATCATTACCAAATTATCCATTTGAAGTTGAGGATGAACAGGAATGTCTGCGTTTTCGAGCCCGTCGAGATGTTTCTGCAGACCAAACCTACGAAGCCTTCAAGGTAGTATCCTGTGTTTTACTAAATGCTACTTTTTTTGGTTCTGATATTTATTTATTTTATTTTTTCTGACAGAGTGTGGGGATGAAGGTCACAACTAATTTGCCTATCAGATTACCTCAGTGTCTGAAGTACAAGGGCCTGAATTTTTATCGCAACTCCCATGATGGTATGTCCGTTAGTTTGATTCTTGCTCTAGAAATTGCCACACAACTTTATAAGCTACCAACTATGAACTTAAGTAATGTGACCTGAAACTGCAAGCCATTGGATAAACGTTAATCTCTTGCGTTGTAATGGTCTATATTGGCTTTTGTTGCTGAATGTGATCTTCAATGTGCCATGTAAAGACAATCAAAATGTTTAAGGCTACAACTGGCCAGACCACGCATAAATTTGAAATTTTGAACCCTGTGTGTTCTGCGGACATGAGGACGATTGAGTATCTGGTTGTAAAATTGTCTCTTTCAGGGATGGATTTTCATCATACTTTTTTAGCCAAGGCATTAGCTTCTCCAGTAGAAGAAAGTGCTGGAGGCGACACTTCCTCTTTTGATGTGACCGTCAGGACTTACTTTCCAGAAACCTGGTTCTGGCAGCTTGCTCAAGTGGGGTTCGTATAACTCCTTTTTGTTCCATCTAAAGCTACTTGCCCACAGTTTTTAATTCTGCCCCCCCTCCCCCCTCGCTTTTTCTGGTGACCTTTCTTCAGAGCTACTGGATCCACACAAGTTCCTCTTACGGTTCCTGACACAATCACCACATGGGAGACGGAGGCGTTCTGCCTGTCCTCAAAAGGTTTCGGCCTGGCTCCTCCTACTCTGCTGACGGTCTTCCAGCCCTTCTTCCTGGAGCTCTCCTTGCCGTACTCTGTCGTCCGTGGGGAGTCTTTCGATCTGAAGGCCACAGTCTTCAACTATCTGTCCAAGTGCATCATGGTCTGCCATGGTTTATTTTCATTTATAATGGGTCTATATAGAGTAGGCCCTGTCTATGCTCCATGTTCACTGTTTTGTTCACAGGTTAAAGTAACTCCAGCTTCATCCACGGCCTTCACGCTTAAACCGTATACTGATTCATATTCATCCTGTCTATGTGCCAATGAGAGAAAGACCTTCAAATGGGTTTTCTCAGCTGCTGTTCTCGGTCAGTTTTGGGAATGCCTGCTTCTAAATCTGAAGTGTACGTGGTGTTGCTCACTCTGTCTGTCACTGCAGGAGTTGTCAATGTGACTGTCAATGCCTCAGCTGAACCATCCCGGACTCGATGTGGCACTGAGGTCGTGACCGTGCCGACGAGAGGACGCATTGATGCGGTCACTCGAAGTCTAATTGTCCTGGTAAGTGTTGACTAGCTTTCTGGAGTTTGATCATGGAGCTTATGCTGCTTTACTGATGTGTTTTGCCTTTATAGCCTGAAGGAGTTGAAAGGACAAGCGGCAAGAGTATGTTACTGTGTCCAAAAGGTTTGTACTCTGATACCCAACACATTCTCCCGCTACAGCCTAACACTCAATGCTGGTCCTTTCTGTTCGGTCCCTAGGAAAAGCTCTTTCTGAAGACGTGACTCTATTTCCAAAAAATGTGGTTCAGGGGTCAGACAGATGCTCCGTTTCAGTCCTCGGTAAGCATTTTGAGGAGAAACTGACGTGATTGTTTGGTAGGATAAGTTTCTGATGTGGGTTCTATGCTTGACCTCTCGTAGGGGACATAATGGGCCGTGCACTGAAGAATCTGGATGGGTTAATACAGATGCCATCTGGCTGTGGAGAACAGAATATGATTATTCTTGCTCCCAATATTTACATCCTGCTGTACCTTGAAGTCACAGGGCAACTCACCGCAGCCATCCGAGCGACTGCCACCAGCTACCTTCAGAGAGGTATGGATGACCAAATCTGCTTTAAATATGTAGGAGTCTAAATCCTATTGCTTCTCATTGAAGCTGTCTAGAATCCCTAATAAGCCCCCCTCCGATATGTGGTTTTTGACTTGAACAGGATACCAAGGACAACTAAACTACAAGCACAGTGACGGATCATACAGCACATTTGGTTATGATGCATCCAATACATGGTGAGTTTCACTACTGCTATTCTAGTCTTGTGCAGCCTTTGTCACCAGCGGTTTGTAAGTTCAGTTGTTTTAACGAAACTTCCTGCATGGCTAGGTTGACTGCCTTTGTCATGAGGTCTTTTGGTCTAGCAAAGCGCTTTGTCTTCATCGATCCGAATGTCCTTCAGAGTGCAAAGGACTGGCTAATAAGCCAGCAGGGTTCAAATGGATGCTTCATACAACAGGGAACTTTGTACCACAATGAAATGAAGGTACATTTTTATCAAATGGACCTTAACCCATAGACTGTCCAAGACTGTTTTTAATCATATGCTGGTGTGTTTTAGGGTGGAGTTGGTGATAACGTGACCATGACTGCCTACATTGTTGCATCGCTACTTGAACTTGGCGTCCCCGTCACAGTAAAAACCGTAATGTGTATGAGCTCCTTGCAGATGCCCTTCCTGTTCTGCTGTTGAATGATATCTGCTTTTATTTTAGGATCCCATCATTACCAATGCTCTATCATGCTTGAGGCCTGTCATTGGGAACCTGGGAAACACTTACGCCACGGCTCTGCTGGCCTACACTTTCAGTCTGGCTGGAGAGACCACCACTCGATCACAGCTTCTAACCACCTTGAAAGACCTTGACATTAGCGAAGGTGAAATTTACTAGCGTCTTGTTTTGAGATGTTCATCAGGTTCTTTGGCATTGACTTTCTCCCCTCCATCTCATCCTAAGCAACTAAGGTTCACTGGTCTCAAACTACATCTGGTAATACTCTGGCGGTGGAGATCAGCTCTTACGTGCTGCTAGCAGTTCTTGCTGTTCAACCTCTCACGACAGCTGATCTAAGCTATGCTAATCAAATTGTCAACTGGCTGGTGACCCAGCAGAATCTCTACGGCGGCTTTTCCTCCACCCAGGTGCCTCTGACTACCAAACATGAGCGCGATCCTTTATGAGGAGGTTTTTAATCTGGTGCTTGTGTTTAGGACACAGTGGTGGCTCTTCATGCCCTGTCTCTGTACGCTGGTCAAGTCTTCAGCTTGGATGGCTCCAGCACTGTTACTGTACAGTCCTTTGGAGTAGGAGGAGAATCTTATAGCTTCAATGTGAGTCGGGACAACCGACTGCTGTATCAGGAGAAGCCGCTGAAGAAATTTCCAGGCAAATATAGTGTTAAAGTGACCGGAACCTCTTGTGTTTCTGTGCAGGTCTGTATCTCCACTCCCTCTTTTTCGGTGGTGCACATCCACATCTTACTGATTTGTGTTTTGATCTGTGTTTGTACTGTAGGTTGCATGTTTCTACAACATCCCGACACCTGTTAAAGACAACAAGACTCTGAGCGTTGAAGCAAAGGTGACTGGAGACTGCCGAACACTTGCGGCCAATCTCATGTTGAACTTCACTGTGACGTAAGAATAGCTTTGGCTTTGCGTCCTGAAACCAGCTATTGTTTGACTCTTATGAAAGGAAGCTGTGTTCTTGCTCATGTTGACTAAACCTCTTTACTCAATCACCCTCATTCAGATACAATGGCGTAAAAGCAAGAACTAACATGGTTCTTGTGGACATTAAGCTCCTGTCGGGCTTCACGGCAGATACATCACTGGTTCGTATGTTTAAGATGACTAAGTCTCAAGATGCTTGAGGCTCTTTAGATGTAATTGTGCATGTAAACAATGGTCTTTTCTCTCAGCTTGGTTCTTCAAGCCAATCGTTTGCTCCGCTAGTGGAGCGTGTTGATGCTGTAGATGATCATGTCCTAGTGTATCTGAAAGAGGTGAGACGCTGTCCACTGGGTATATTCGCTAGCTGCCCTATTGAGTGCTGTTTGTTCTAGTCATCCTTTTTGACTCGCAGGTTTCCAAAGGTGTCCCCATGAGTTACGGTCTGCAGCTGAGACGGGTTCTTGATGTGAAAGATCTCAAGCCAGCGGTCATCAACGTTTATGACTACTATCAGACAAGTACACTTTCATCCTAATCATGCTTTGCTCTGGCTGAATTCACTGTTGAACATGATACAGCTTATTTCTGTTCCTCTTATAGGTGATTCGTTTGAGACGACCTACATGTCCCCCTGTTTATGCAGCCAGCATTGAATGGCTGCAGGCCATGCAATTTAAATTAAAAATATTTTATACAAATCAGTCTTTTTTTTTTTTGTAGTCTGTTCATCTGATAGTGGTTTGGAGTGGGAAGTTGAAGTGTTCATGAGCTTATGTTTGTCCAGTGACTTCAAATCCTTTCATAACTAAAATGGAAGTTCACTCAGGCAGTGGCTATTAACGTTGAGCTTTCACTTTTTAGAGTTGTTGAAAGTTGGACTCTAGACTGCAACTTTGAGATCAACTGCAGTTGCACTTAATTTATTTGTGGACTAATCGGTTAATTCATGGGTTTAAATTTAAAACTGATGTGCTTCACTTGCAGGTGACATTCATTACCATGCAGATTTCAAAACCTCTACTTTTCCAATCATAAGAAATTAATGTATAAATAAGTATTCAGTTATAGACTATCCAGTGTAGCCAGTTGTTTTACTATAACAAACCAGAAAGCAATAAATGGGCAATACTGAATAATATAGCCTCAGTGAAGCACTTTATTTTTTTATGAATATTGTATATTTAAAAGCATGTTGGATACATGCAGCTCTTAAAGTGACAGTGGCCTAATAAACCTACTGTTGACTTTGTCCTTAACGTTCATCTAACAAAAGACCGAAATCACCTACTGCTCTTGATTGGATGACTTTGCATAGTCTTCACTGTATAAATTAAATATAGATTAATCCTTATCAGTGTTTTTACATTTGATTACTTCATTCGATATCTGTACCTGAAAATTGTTTATTGAAAAATGTGAACCATGAGCCCAACTGTGCCAGTAGAGAAATCCTTAGTGTTGAGCCTTGTTGGAGCAGCTCTAAATATCTACTCTGCTATTAAATGACAGATAAAATATATTCAAGAAGCTTTAATATATTCATTAATAACTGATGGAAATATCTTTTGCTAAGCAAATAAAGCCAACTAATTTGATTCATACTTTTGGTGTCACTATGCATTTTTTATTTTTTTTATTACAAATGCAATGAATATACAGGTATCAAGTACCTCAGAAATATTTCTAAATTGTCATGCCTGTCATTCATGCCCAGCTTATGTGAACGGTAACCCCCACCTTTTTTTTATTCGATTTAGCCAATCTTTTTGACATTGACAAGTGCTGTTGGACCACTGAGACAGACAAAAAAAAAATTAAATGTAACTTAAGCAAACAGTGTAGTGTGTAATGCAACAGAGGCATTGAGAATATCTTTGGGATTTGTCTCCCTCAATGTTTATGGTAGTTACGGCTGTGGTTAAGCAGTACAGTATAATCCACAATTATACTTCAATATAACAGTGGTGGCCAAAACATGCACTTCCCACACTGATCAGACATTCCTCTTTTAATACAATAAGTATCAATTGTATGCAAAGTCACCAACATTTGGTTATTAACCGCTAAAAATGTGTACAATTTCCTCATGGAGCCACACTAAAATCGCCTTATCTCTCGTAATAAACCATTAGGGCCCTAAAAAAAAGATCCCAAAAGAAAAGCATGTTAAGAACCAGAATCTATGGTATAGCAGTTTTTATGTGGAAAAATGTACAGAATTGAATCAGAATTTTATTTTATTAGAAATGCTAACTTTTTTCTTAGGAGATATCTGGACGTTGAATTAAACATGCAACATAAAGTTCTGTTACGACAATGTAGCATACTACTGTAATGTATATCAATAATGATACTGTTTCACATAATATATATATTTTTAAATAGTAGGCCAATCTTCTATTTTTCCCTGTTAACCTTAAATATGATATCATATATTTCTTTTGCACGGCATATCAAATACACCTTTGATACTATTATGTACCAGATGCATGGATGACCTGATGCTTGTGTTTCCGGAAAGAACACAAGAGCGGCAACTTATTCTGCAGTTCATGAACATAAAGAAGCGAATTAGAAAGGGACGGACTCGAGTGTCTTATGTGAGAGATCACAGCCTGAAGGTTTCGTTGGAGTCGGTGAATGTGAACTTCTCTGAATTAATACCGATAATTGAAGCTGCTCTAGTTTTTAAAGATCATGTTGTAGCTTCTGGGCTTTATTACTGAGAGTGAAGTATCAAAACCACACAAAAATACGAGCACTGTGTAAACAAATATATGCACTTGGCTATGTGAGAAGTGTTTTGCTGACAGTTTGAAGAGATCATGTGTTATTTGTGTAAATATTTTCTATGTTTTGTTAAACTTCATTATGAACTGGAGCTTTAAAATGCCACAAATAGATTGTTGCATCTAATGGGGTAATTTTGTTCTATTTTCTATTCTTTTTCCCTTCTCTCTTCCTGTTTACTTCCCGTAAGCAGGAAGTAATGGCTACAGCTTATTCCAAAGATTCCAATGACACATTTCTCATTGTAATTGGTGCTTATGGCATTCTTATTTGCTTGTATATACTCTTATTTTTCCATGGTAACAATGAATTCCACTGTAAAGCAGCTCTAAATAGACAATAGTAAAGTCCTTATTCAGTTGAAATCAGTTCAGTGTTGATTCAGTTCAACTGTGTAAAGTTCATTATTATGAAATGATTTCAGTTCATCTATAAAGCAGTTCTGCAAAAAACAGTGATGTCATCGTCCAGCTCAGTTCGGTTCTCATCCAATAGGGTGCAATTCAGCAATTGGGTCAAAACACGTCGAAACCTACGCCTAGACATGACCACAATGCCTGATGTAGTCATGTGATTTCAGTAAACGAGTCTTCGTTACGTCATAAATGTTGCAAAATGTCAATGAGAACTTGTGTGTCTACGAATTATTTTTTTACCCGGTCTCAGATCAATTTTATAAATTTGTAGACATTTAATGCAATGAAAACTATTTAACTATTTTCACTCTGCAATGAGCCGTTTTAGTGAAATGTATTTCTTCATTAGTGCAATATGTATAAATACTTGACTACATCAACTGCTTACTTTTTGTACTATATGTTTAATATGTGTGTGGTATGTAATATATGTTTTTGTTGTATATGTATGTTTTTTTTTTTTTTCAGGCACCAAGGCAAGCACTTTCTAATTTCGTTGTACTTGCAATGACAATAAAGGCATTCTATTCTATTCTATTCTATTCTATTCTATTCTATTCTATTCTATTCTATTCTATTCTATTCTATTCTATTCTATTCTATTCTATTCTATTCTATTCTATTCTATTCTATTCTATTCTATTCTATTCGACTAGTAACAAGCTGAATGTGACTAGTAACAAGCTCTAAAATGGATAACATTTGAATGAAACATTCAACTCAAATTAATGACATTTCTAATCTATAGACCCATAGACTTTTTTGGAAAAACTATTTCTAGTTATTAAAATACAAATTGTGCACATAAGTACCAAATAATTTAACCCTTTAATGCATGAATTATGATATCCTCAGTCAGGATTTTTTTTCCTATGTGTTTTTATTGCTCTTAGGGCATGAAAAACAAGAATTGATTTTTATTTTATTTTTTTACAAATTTTTCAAAGAGATCTTCAGATGTCCACTTGAGTGGACAGCATGCGTTTGGTTTAAACTTAAGATATACTAGATTTAATATAAGACAATAATCAAACACATAAAGTATGTGAATTTAACGAACTAATCAATACAATTATATCAAATCATGTGAAAACTATAAAATATATACAAAAAATATAAATGCAAAATATTGCAAAGGCTTCATACAGCTTCATACAAGTTGCACTTCGCGTATCTTTGATATCAGAACATGAGGACGTGATTCCATCAGAATTTTCTACAGTCTGTCAAGGTACAACTGTGGAAACCACTCAGATGCTCCCTCCAGTGCACCAGAGTATGGAGATTTACCCTTATTAGCTGATAATTCTGATTATGTTCAAGATGGACATGCACATTTCTATCATAGCCCTCCTCTGAGAAAACCTAGCGATACGTTTTTTCAATCTCATCTGAAATGATCAGTGTTGAGGGTAACGCACTACAACTAACATGCATTACCTAATCAGATTACTTTTTTGATGTTACAAGTAAAGTAATGTGTTACAAGTAACATGCATTACCTAATCAGATTACTTTTTGATCTAACAGGTAATTAACTACAAGTAATGTGCATTACCTAATCAGATTACTTTTTTATGTAACAAGTAAAGAAACGCATTACAAGTAACATGCATTACGTAATCAGATTACTTTGTGATGTTATGAGTAAAGAAACGCATTACAAGTAACATGCATTATGTAATCAGATTACTTTTTGATGTTATGAGTAAAGAAACACATTACAAGTAACATGCATTACGTAATCAGATTACTTTGTGATGTTATGAGTAAAGAAACGCATTACAATAATGCATATTACATAATCAGATTACTTTTTGATGTTATGAGTAAGGAAACGCATTACAAGTAACATGCATTATGTAATCAGATTACTTTTTGATGTTATGAGTAAAGAAACACATTACAAGTAACATGCATTACGTAATCAGATTACTTTTTGATGTTATGAGTAAAAAAAAACACATTACAATAACGTGCATTATGAAATCAGATTACTTTTTGTATGTTTGTGTCATTGTGTCGCCGTGTTTGTATCACTGTGGCTGTGCTTCATTGTGCTTCATTGTATCTGTGTGTCATTGTGTGTGTGTCTTAAACATCCTTTAACATTCTAACAGTTTCCTCTGCATATTTCTGAGTGACAAAGAGGTTTTGATGTTTTTTTTTCTGATGCATAGTTGAGATCCAGCATGCATATCACAGTTAAACCGATTCGTGAAAATATTATTCTGTGTGTAAAATAAAATAAGTTGCCAGCTATCTTCGAATATGCCTAATGACAACAAATATATTTACATGATATTTTTTAACAGGCATTTATATACACACCATCAGTCAAGTTTTGAGACACTTGTTAGACAATTGTTTATCATCAATTTAAATGCCATTTAATCTAAAGGTTTATGCTTAAATGTTTGAAGTAGGTTTGTAGACATATAAATTCTGCTGAAAATAATACATGTGCACAAATAAAATGTCTGTAAATTGTCATTCATCACATGACTACATCATTCCCATTTGTATTATTGTATATAGCTTACTATTATTATTATAAAATTTGGAAATTAATTGTAATCGAATGGGTGTGTCCAAACATTTGACTGTCAGAGTTTTTATTGTTAATTTTAGGCTTGTTTAGTTTAGTTTGTTTAAACTAGTGCAGTATTTACTGTGGCCTGTTACATGAAGCTAGTTGAACAAACTCTTGAGTTCAGACAAAACCAAACAAATCCAACCTGGTTTACATCAGGTTCTGCCAGATCACAATCCCCGATATAAACAATCTCTGTCAACTTAAGGTTTATATATATATATATATATATATATATATATATATATATATATATATATATATATTAGTAAATCGTCCACTGAGCTAATCAGTGACTCATTGCATTGTGCATCAGTTTGTTTGTGCATGTGATCATAAGTTTTCTTTCTTAAAGTGCTTCTGTTATGCTTTTTCGGGTATTCTCTTTCATGCTGTGTAATACAGCTGTTTGTGAATGTAAAAGCTCTGCAAAGCTTCAGAGATCAAACGATAAATAGAGTTTTTGTCTCCCAAAAGAAAGAAACGATTCTGAACTGCTGAAACGAGTCGTCAGCAATTCCAGTCTTGCACGGACCTATGTAACAATGTAACAAATTTGCATAATGCCAGTCTGTGCTCTCATTGGCTGATCAGCATTTCTTTGCCCCGCCCTCAAACACTGTAGTTGTATCTGAGACTGGAAGAGTTTGGTTTGTGTTGTTCATGTCGAGAAGACCAAAGTAAATCACTGACACAAAAAAAAACACATTACAATAACGTGCATTATGAAATCAGATTACTTTTTGATCTAACAAATAAAGTAATGCATTACAAGTGTCATACATATGTAATCACATGACTTTTTTCAATGTCAATGAAAATTACTTTCTAATAATACAAGTACATTTATTTACAGTAAAAAAGTCACTGCAGATTAAGTTTTTAAGTTTTAAATTTCAAAAACAATATTCACATTATAATTCTGAATTGTAGCTGAAATAGCAGTTGATGCATGACGTCCACTACAGTGGACATGTGATTAATCAGAGTTTTCTCTCAATCTAAAATCAAAACTTGAAAAATTTTACTGTGATATGACTCATTAGATATTGCTTGATGCTGCAATATTTTTTTTATCTACAAGAGTCTCCTAGATTAGGAGGAATGGGTGGATATTCTAGAGCAACTTGGCATGTCTGACTGACCCTTGGCCATCTTAGTTTGGAGGGGGAAAAAATCGAAACACAAAGGCTTGCCACTTGGTTGCAATTTATAGGATGATGCACAAGGGTCCAATGAAGAGATTGATGTGCAACTTTGCCATAAAAACCCGTGCAAATTCAAGAAAATGCATTTTTAATAGCTGTCCACTGTAGTGACCACTATGCGTGAAAGGGTTAAAATATTAGGAAAAAGTGCAAAGCAAAATATTACTGATTTTAATGTTAAAATATATGTTAACACTTTACAATAAGGTCTAATTTGTTAGTTAATGTATAACATGAACTAACCATGAGCAATACATTTGTTAAAGCATTTATTAATCTTTGTTTATGCTAGTTAATAAAAATCCAGCTATTCATTGTTTTTTCATGTTAGTTCACAATGCTTTAACTAATGTTAACAAATACAACATTTGATTTTAATAATGTATTAGTAAATATTGAAATTAACTTTAATTAAGATTATTAAATGCTGTATAAGTATGGTTAATTCTTAGTCCATGTTAAATAATGTTAACTAATGAAACCTTATTGTAAGTTGTTACTAAATATACAGTATATATGGAGGACAAGCCCAAAAATAGAGAAATTCTGGCAAATATCACCATTTAAAACACCTAAAAATTAGGAAAGTTACACTTAACAACACTAAAAAGTTTAAAGTTATGATTATAAAGGGATTACATAAAAGTGCCCCTAATAAAAATAAATAATCACCCATGTAAATAATAATAAGTTCAATTAAATTCAATTCACATTTATTTGTATAGCGCTTTTCACAATACCCATCGTTTCAGAGCAGCTTTACAGAAAATGCATGAGTCCACATTACAATTTAGAGTGATCTGATATCACAGGTAACTGTCTAAGTTATGAATTTAAAAAAGGTAAATATACAAAATCACAGTTAGCTAAATCGTATTAATTTAAACAAGGTAATAATTTAAGGCAGAAACAATGAGCTCATATAAGTAATTGAGCAGAATGAGAGTGTTGTAGTGTCGCCGAGTGTCCAGCAATGGTCGCTGTGTCCTCAGAGAATCTGCGATGTCCAGATCATCAATAGCCGGACACTGACTCACTGAAGCAACTGGTGTTTAAGACGCGACGCACAACGACAAACATCGCGCTGACGCGGTTACGCGAGGATTAACGCCCGTTTAAACGCGTCTTTCACGGGTTTCCAGTGGAACTAGAGGAATATATGAAGCCCATCTTGAAGTTTTCATGCGGAGAAAGGTCAGTGTGTTTATATCCTGCGTTCATTAAAGTCTCTGCGGATAATGACACGCGTCTGAGGAGAGAAACCGCTCGCGAGACTTTTACATTGTTACAATAATTTTACACTGACACATGTGTGTTTGTGTTTCATCGCGTTCTGTATGTTTGTGTCATTGTGTCGCCGTGTTTGTATCACTGTGGCTGTGCTTCATTGTGCTTCATTGTATCTGTGTGTCATTGTGTGTGTGTCTTAAACATCCTTTAACATTCTAACAGTTTCCTCTGCATATTTCTGAGTGACAAAGAGGTTTTGATGTTTTTTTTTCTGATGCATAGTTGAGATCCAGCATGCATATCACAGTTAAACCGATTCGTGAAAATATTATTCTGTGTGTAAAATAAAATAAGTTGCCAGCTATCTTCGAATATGCCTAATGACAACAAATATATTTACATGATATTTTTTAACAGGCATTTATATACACACCATCAGTCAAGTTTTGAGACACTTGTTAGACAATTGTTTATCATCAATTTAAATGCCATTTAATCTAAAGGTTTATGCTTAAATGTTTGAAGTAGGTTTGTAGACATATAAATTCTGCTGAAAATAATACATGTGCACAAATAAAATGTCTGTAAATTGTCATTCATCACATGACTACATCATTCCCATTTGTATTATTGTATATAGCTTACTATTATTATTATAAAATTTGGAAATTAATTGTAATCGAATGGGTGTGTCCAAACATTTGACTGTCAGAGTTTTTATTGTTAATTTTAGGCTTGTTTAGTTTAGTTTGTTTAAACTAGTGCAGTATTTACTGTGGCCTGTTACATGAAGCTAGTTGAACAAACTCTTGAGTTCAGACAAAACCAAACAAATCCAACCTGGTTTACATCAGGTTCTGCCAGATCACAATCCCCGATATAAACAATCTCTGTCAACTTAAGGTTTATATATATATATATATATATATATATATATATATATATATATATATATATATATATATATATATATATATATATATATATTAGTAAATCGTCCACTGAGCTAATCAGTGACTCATTGCATTGTGCATCAGTTTGTTTGTGCATGTGATCATAAGTTTTCTTTCTTAAAGTGCTTCTGTTATGCTTTTTCGGGTATTCTCTTTCATGCTGTGTAATACAGCTGTTTGTGAATGTAAAAGCTCTGCAAAGCTTCAGAGATCAAACGATAAATAGAGTTTTTGTCTCCCAAAAGAAAGAAACGATTCTGAACTGCTGAAACGAGTCGTCAGCAATTCCAGTCTTGCACGGACCTATGTAACAATGTAACAAATTTGCATAATGCCAGTCTGTGCTCTCATTGGCTGATCAGCATTTCTTTGCCCCGCCCTCAAACACTGTAGTTGTATCTGAGACTGGAAGAGTTTGGTTTGTGTTGTTCATGTCGAGAAGACCAAAGTAAATCACTTTGATGAGATTAATACGGTAAAACCCAAGCCATCGTTCAGGTACGGTAATGCCGTTTGGTTTCTGACCAAACTTTAAGCGGTAAGCGGTTGACCAGTCACAACAGACTGAGCCTTCTGACCAATCAGAGCAGAGCAGGCTCTCAGAAAGGCGGAGTTTAGGGACGCAGAATCCTTTATCGAACCGTTTCAGACACTGTGAGAAAAGAGCTGATGCTGAATACATGTTCTGAGAAAATTAGATGCATTAGATGCATGTAAACCTATTGTAAATTAGGAGCCTTTAAAAGAACACAATAGGGGCACTTTACATAAGTTCTGAATCTTTCTGTTGGCATGCTGATAATCATCTTTCATCTCTGCTCTTTTCAGTAGGCATGTTGACTTGTGTGTGCGATGCATGCTGTCATCTGTGTAACATCATCATTCTCATCCTGCATCTGCATGCTTTCTGTCGGACCTGAGTTGACTTGTGTGTGGCCTCCATTAACGGCATCATGGACGAACACTGTGATGACTCTCCGATTCTCTCCTCCAAGAAAGGCCCGTCCTGCATTAGGTCCAAGCGTGACTCCGGTCCTGATCTGAGACGAGATGTGGAGCGTCTCCGAGTCTCGTTAGAAGTGGAGCGCAGTCGAAACCATCAGGCTCACCGGCGCTTCTCCCTGGAGCTGCGTAGGCATCGGGACGAGGCCCGTGAGGAGCAGGAGCGAGCGCTGAGGGATCTGACGTTTCGACTCGAGCAGCAGAAGACGCTGGAGCTGCTACGACAGCGGGAAACCCTGGGACGAGAGCGCGCGGCGGAGGTTCGTCGTCTGTTGCGCTGGCGGAGCCGGGACGAGAAACATACGGAGAATTTAACGCTCAGACAAACGCAAGAAGTTAAGCGTCAACTGGCTGATGAGATTGCTGGAATCGGCAGAACCACCGGGGTACAAGGACTCAAACCTGGATGTAAAGGTAATGGTGACAAGGTAACAACCTAGCAACCGCATAGCAACCACCCTGACAACCACCTGTGTACCCTAGCAACCATATAGTAACACCCTAGCAACCACTCAGAGTACTCTAGCAACTGCATTGCAACATCCTAGCGACCAGCCCGAGTACCCTAGCAACACCATAGCAACCACCCAAAATACCCTAGCAACAACTCAGCAACCACCCAGAATAGCCTAGCAACCGCATAGCAACAACTTAGCAACCACCCCAAGTGGTCCAACTATTTCAAACTTTTAAAACTACTGAACTGAAACTTAAAATAATTAAAACTGAAAGGTAACAACCTAGCAACCGCATAGCAACCACCCTGACAACCACCTGTGTACCCTAGCAACCATATAGTAACACCCTAGCAACCACTCAGAGTACTCTAGCAACTGCATTGCAACATCCTAGCGACCAGCCCGAGTACCCTAGCAACACCATAGCAACCACCCAAAATACCCTAGCAACAACTCAGCAACCACCCAGAATAGCCTAGCAACCGCATAGCAACAACTTAGCAACCACCCCAAGTGGTCCAACTATTTCAAACTTTTAAAACTACTGAACTGAAACTTAAAATAATTAAAACTGAAAACCTTCAAACTTCAAGCTTTTAAAAGGGAACTCTTTTGAAGGTAACGGTGAGGTGTATCTCAGACTCGAGGAGCTGCTGAAGACGCTGCTCGCGCAGGCTGATGGGAAGCACGTCCATTTACTCCAGCACCTTCAACAGGAAGTGGATCTAGAGAAGAGCGTCTTCCTCTGTCACCTTCTGGAAGCCCACAGCAGACCCTCAACCCAGGACCACCACCAACACAGAGAACTAGCTTTTACTGTGAGTGAGTGAGTGAGTGAGTGTGTGTGTGTGTGAGTGTGTGAGTGTGTGAGTGTGTGAGTGAGTGAGTGAGTGTGTGTGTGCGTGCGAGTGTGTGCGTGCGAGTGAGTGCGCGAGTGAGTGCGGTCAGTGCGCGAGCGAGTGCGCGAGTGAGTGCGCGAGTGAGTGTGTGAGTGAGTGAGTGAGTGAGTGAGTGAGTGAGTGTGTGTGTGTGTGTGTGTGTGAGTGAGTGAGTGAGTGAGTGTGTGTGTGTGTGTGTGTGTGAGTGAGTGAGTGAGTGAGTGAGTGAGTGTGCGAGTGTGTGTGTGTGTGAGTGTGTGAGTGAGTGAGTGAGTGAGTGAGTGAGTGAGTGAGTGTGTGTGTGCGTGCGAGTGTGTGCGTGCGAGTGTGTGTGTGCGAGTGAGTGCGCGAGTGAGTGCGGTCAGTGCGCGAGTGAGTGCGCGAGTGAGTGAGTGAGTGTGAGTGAGTGTGTGAGTGAGTGTGTGAGTGAGTGTGTGAGTGAGTGAGTGTGTGAGTGAGTGTGTGAGTGAGTGTGTGTGTGAGTGAGTGTGTGAGTGAGTGTGTGAGTGAGTGTGTGAGTGAGTGAGTGAGTGAGTGAGTGTGTGAGTGTGTGAGTGTGTGAGTGGGTGAGTGAGTGAGTGTGTGAGTGAGTGTGTGTGTGAGTGTGTGAGTGAGTGTGTGAGTGAGTGTGTGAGTGAGTGAGTGTGTGAGTGAGTGTGTGAGTGAGTGTGTGAGTGAGTGTGTGTGTGAGTGTGTGTGAGTGTGAGTGAGTGAGTGAGTGAGTGAGTGAGTGAGTGAGTGAGTGAGTGAGTGAGTGAGTGTGTGAGTGTGTGAGTGAGTGTGTGAGTGAGTGTGTGAGTGAGTGTGTGAGTGAGTGTGTGAGTGTGTGAGTGAGTGAGTGTGTGAGTGAGTGAGTGTGTGAGTGAGTGAGTGTGTGAGTGAGTGTGTGAGTGAGTGTGTGAGTGAGTGTGTGAGTGAGTGTGTGAGTGAGTGTGTGAGTGAGTGTGTGAGTGAGTGAGTGAGTGTGTGAGTGAGTGAGTGTGTGAGTGAGTGTGTGAGTGAGTGTGTGAGTGAGTGTGTGAGTGAGTGTGTGAGTGAGTGTGTGAGTGAGTGAGTGTGTGTGTGTGAGTGAGTGTGTGAGTGAGTGTGTGAGTGAGTGTGTGAGTGAGTGTGTGAGTGAGTGTGTGAGTGAGTGTGTGAGTGAGTGTGTGAGTGAGTGTGTGAGTGAGTGTGTGAGCGTGCGAGTGAGCGTGCGAGTGAGCGTGTGTGTGAGCGTGTGTGTGAGTGAGTGTGTGAGTGAGTGTGTGAGTGAGTGTGTGAGTGAGTGTGTGATTGAGTGTGTGATTGAGTGTGTGATTGAGTGTGTGTGTGTGTGTGTGAGTGAGTGAGTGAGTGAGTGAGTGAGTGAGTGAGTGAGTGAGTGAGTGAGTGAGTGAGTGAGTGTGTGTGTGAGTGAGTGTGTGTGTGTGCGAGCGAGTGAGTGCGTGCGAGTGAGTGAGCGTGCGAGTGAGTGAGCGTGCGAGTGAGTGTGCGAGCGAGTGAGTGTGTGTGTGTGAGTGTGAGTGAGTGTGCGAGTGAGTGTGCGAGTGAGTGAGTGAGTGAGTGAGCGTGCGAGTGAGTGAGCGTGCGAGTGAGTGTGTGAGCAAGTGAGTGTGCGAGCGAGTGTGTGAGTGCGAGTGAGTGTGCGAGCATATTGTGATTCACACTAGCCCTTATGGTTTTGATCTGTTAAAAATGTTTTCCTTAAATTCATCATTAGAATCTCGTTTTCCTCACTCAGAGAGGGCGACACCATAACGACCAGCAAGAGTGCGTCACAAAACCATCCAGTCCGAGGTCAAACAGTGGAGTCGAGGAAGGAAATCTCACACTCCTCTGCTCCCGCTCTCCATCCCGAAGTGAATCTCCTCAACGAATGAAGAAGAAGAACAAGCTGGACAGTGCAACGCCTCCTCTCAGCTCATCTTCAGATCTCCTGCTGGAGGATTTACCCGAGCCGTGTTCATCTGATGAGGGATCGGAGAAGAGCTCGACATCCAGATGTTCAGAGAACAACATGGATGATTCGGTAAGAACCTTGTTTTATAGCATTGTTTGTGTTGTTTCCTCTACCTTTTCTTTAGCTTGCTTCTTAATAAGGGATGCAAATTAGGGAGAAAATATGAACATTTTGGCAGATATGATAACCGATAATTCTTTATATTTGAAAGCCGATAACTGATATATTGGCCGATAAATCTAAATCCAACTTTTAATATAATTTTGGAGAGTCTGATTACAAAATAGCCAAGTCCCAAGCACACAACTATAATGTTCTCATGATCATTTTATGTAGCCTATATGCACTCTACTGTGTTTTACTTTTTTGAAGTGATTCCAATCATATTTCAAGCAATTTAAACCCATCATGTTGAACGGTGTGCATCTGAAGAGTCTCAGCTGGAGGAAATAATACAGTATTTATTAATGCATTGCGAGATATTTCTTATCGGGCCGATAACGATGACATTAAATATGATCATATATCGGCCGCTACTGATATGGAGGCCGATATTTCGTGCATCACTATTCTTAATCTAATTGTCTAATAAGCCTGGTATTATATATTGGGGAAATTGTTGGCTCTTTGATCAATTGCTTTTGTTCCTAAATCGCTTCGGATAAAAGAATCTGCTAAAGGCATAAATGCATTAATGCATATCATTTGTTACTCAGTGCAAGGATGTTTTGCATTTTCAGCATTGCTGTCAGTTTTCTCCTTCAGGTCAACTGGAATATGGAAAATCAATTCATATAGAGCAGGGATTGAAAAAGCCAGTATTAGCATACTTGTGTAGAAGTTTCTGGCTTTACTTGCTTGGTTCCAGGATAAACATGGGATTTGTTCAGTTGACCAAGCTTGTCATGTATCCAGCTATTTTCAATATTATATTGGTTCAAAATGTTGATGTTGGTAAGATTTCATAGAAAGTGTTATGTTCACCAAGGCTATTTATTTGATCAAAAAATACAGTAAAAACAGTTTGAAATATTATTACAATTTAAAACAGCTGTTTTCTATGTGAATATGTAATCAATTTGTATATTTACTCCAAATCATTCTAGTATGCTGATTTGATGCACAAGAAACTTTTCTGATTATTATCAGTGTTGAAAACAGTTTTGCTGCTTCATATTTTTGTGGAAACCGTGATGCGTGGTCTTTTCAGGATTCTTTGATGAATAGAAAAAAAAGTACATTTTGTAAAGTTAGAAATAGAAATCTTTTGTAACATTTATAAATGTCTTTACTGTCACTTTTGATCAATTGAATGCATCCTTGTTGAATAAAATATTGATTTTCAAATCTCACTAACCACAAACTTTTAAACAGAAGTGTATTGCATTTCTACACAACTAATTGAATTATATTGTGCATTTGTATAGGTTTATCAGAGCAACAGATTTTCACACTTCCTGTAAACAGAATAAACTGTTATTGGTGCAGTTTGGATCTTGCTGGCAGAATCTGGGATTAGATCAGTGTAGAAAGGCACATTTCTGAAGAGCTGCTGAGTCTTTATCTTTCTTTAGATGTGATCGATTGTGACTGTGAATGCAATCAGTTAGAAAAATGTTCCCTATCTACCATTAAAACACTAGCTATCTGTTTTCTGATAGACTGTATTACCTTCAAAACCTTCAAACTTTAGTCATTAAAGTCCCCCTGTGGTGAAAATCCAGCTTTTAATGTTGTTTATGTGTCTATGTGGTGTTTTTAATACGCTTTAAGACAAAGCATGTGTAAATTCATAAGTCGACACCATTGCTGAGTATTTCCTCCTTAAAACTGCAGTGAACCAAAGACAGTCTCAAACACACGCTTTGAAATCGCTGGTGTTTCTGACGTCACAAACTACCTTGTAACCAATCAGATCAACGTGTGATCAACCAGTGGATCTCTGAGCTGAGTGAGTGAGTGGAGGCGGGGCTCATTTGCATATTCATAGCACCGCATATACTAAATGAGGCAAGGGTGTCGAGTTACATTCAAGATATTTTAAGACATGAAGAAATTTTGTTTCAAGGAAAACATTTTTTGATATGTAATTTTGATGATTAAAGATGAATTTTAAGGGATGACACGATTTACTAAAACTTTCAGGCCAGGCTTTCTCTTGACATCCTTTTTTGTCTAGATTTATTGTGCGATGCAAACCATAAGGAGAGAGCGAACAAATGACAGACACAGAGACCCCCTCCTGCGCTGATACTGCGGTATGAATAATTCACAAGTACAGAACAAGCGCAGAAAATAGCCGTCTACTGCCACTGTGAAACAGCAGACTGAACCTGTGTCACAATGTTGTGATTGTTCAGACGTTTTTAGTGCCCTGAACAGTTAGTGGCTTAAAGTTGAACTTCTGGACATTGGCGTTGTTTATGTAGGCTTCTGAACAGTTTTGCAAGGGCTCTTATGATGTTTAAGCTCTGGATTATGGGGTTTTAGTTCTATTTTTCCCAGATTTAATTCTGTTTAAAAGAGGGTTTTACTCAGTTGGCTTTATTACCTCACTCACAGACTACGTAACAATGATTTAGCCCAATGCATTTGTTGTCTGCTGGTATAATGATGGTTATGTGCACATTTCAGGTCGAGGGTCTTGATGTTGCCATTGGATTGCAACCGTACAATCACACAAATCAGATATTTATTGGCCAGTCAGTAAAAAAAAAACAAAAAAAAAACAGGTCTAATAAACAAGTGTAACTATTATATATGTAAACATATACAGTTTGTGGGTAAAAAGCTGTAATTTCGTAGCTGTTATTTTAGTTTAATTTATAGTATTTAGTCATTTTTATTTTTATTTTAGTAAATTTGTTATGTGCTTTTGTCATTTTTATTGTTTTTTTATATTTAGCTTTAATGACATGTACAGCACAGCATTATTTTTATAACCTGATTTATTTAAGAAAGTTATTAACCCCTTAACTGCTCTTGGCATGCTTTTTTATTGCTTTTTTCCCTATCACGTATTTTAATAATCATCATAAATTAGGTATCATTTTGAAATAGTAAAATCTCAAAATTTATTCTGTGAAAACAGTTTTGAGATTGGACTTTGCCTTACCATTGAAACCGTATTTTAAATCCTTTTTAGCAGGCTCCTCCCCCTAGTGTGCGGTGTCATGTTGCATATTACCAACATTTATTTGAATTATTTTGATAAATTTTTTCTAATTTTAATAAAACGCATATCATTGGAAAGGTCTGAGACTCAAGGTTCCATATTTGGTGACTGTCTTGTGATAGAAGTTAAGTTGTGACATAAATATTAATTTGTTACAGCAGGACAACTCATCAAAATGCAATGGAATATGAGTTTCACCTGGTGGCTATTTTTGGTATTACGCCTACACAAAATTTACATTTTTGTGATATCAACTTCAAATTTGGAACACAACTTGGTGAGACATATGATTTTGATTTTATAGCAATTTCAGAGTAAAATTATTTAGTAAAATACATATTTTGAATAAAAATGTTTAGTACAGTACAGTACATTTGGACTTCTATAAGTTTTTAACTCTCATTTCTTGAAGTGCTTTCACTTCAGCAATAATCTGCAGAGTGTCTTCTTTAAAAAGAGTCCAGTCTTGGTCTATATATTCCAAAGCATTCATGAATTACAACCATTTAAGTTTGGATAGTGCATGTTCACGTCTATGCTCAAAAAGGGTGGCAGTTAAGGGGTTAAATAGCCTTGAGAATACTATGGTATTATAGGTATTCAGTGCAGCTGTTGGGATATAAGAAGCCCACTGGCATGTGGTGTGTGTCTATTTTGAGGAATATACATTGCCATTCATGTGTTCCTGTTTAACCTCTGGTCGTTCACCTCAGATTTGAAAATGACTCAAGAATTGGACGTTTAAAGCTGTGAAAAGTGGGAGTGTAGAAGGTGGCAAGCAACCAATAAAACACAGGCCTACAACTAAGCCTGTTACGATAAGTACTTTTTGTTAGGCGATATACTGCCCCAGAAATTATTCATTTAAGCAATATTATTGTAATTTTATGACCATTTCATGCCACTGAATAAATAATCATAAGCAATTGCACATAAGGCACTTATATGGAGATTTTCCATCTACAGATTTTTCCCTGACCTTTCATCAGTAATGGTGCAGTCTATTGCTGAAAAAGATTGCAGATGTCCATATGAACAAAGGCAGAGATCTATTTTTATAGAGGCATGGTTTTCAAAAGTTGAACTTCTTTTAACTTGAGCACCAAAAGTGAGGTTTTTGTACTGGAAACGCTGCTTTATTCGTATATGTTTTATACGATATCCCAATTTCTCACACAAGTTAAATTCACAGCTTTAGACAGAAGAATAGCTGCTGATGTATTTTATGTCACAGAATAAAGCTTGAAAATATCTTAAAGGGATGGTTCGGAGTAATTTCAACCTAGGGTCCTTTGCACCATGACCTCGAGCCAAACCCCCCCCCCAGAAGCCTTTTTCCCTTGGTTGAACATTATTAAAGTTAGAGCTTATTTAGAGAGATCAGCCGGATGGTTTAGTGCAGGCGCTAATGGATCCAAGGCTGTATCTGGTAAATTACCGCACTAATAATGCCCAGAATGGACCAAACTTCTACAGTAGCACAAATAGGTTCTGTACTCATAAAACGAGGCATTGGAAAGTTTGTAAGTACATCAGGAGTTTATTTAAATAACACTTGCCTGACGGCTAATGCTACCACTAACCCGGACGTCGACGTCACTTCAGTGGTTTGGGAAAAGCACGTAAAAGTCCTGGCAGAAAGCGATGCATTTTTTATTATTTTTAAGTGTTAACTAATAATTGTTGCAAACTGGTACTACCAACAAACTATTAGTGCATTCCTGGAACTTGGCGTCGTTACACTACATCCTTATGCATCGCTTTCTGCCGGGACTTTTACGGACTTTTCCCAAATCATGGAAGTGACGTCGACGTCCGGGTTAGCGGTAGCGTTAGCCAAAAAACACATGACTTCAGGACGATGGAACCAGAAGTGCTAAACTTATTTCCGGCCTACAAAATTATCCCTGCAGCACTCTATTAAATTTCAGATGTTGTTTTCCTCTTCCTTTGTTTTTCCCAGATCTCTTTGACACAATGACATATAATATTTTTTAATTAGTAGATTAATGTACATTTTTGCAATTCACCGATATGACAATTCTGTCTGATATTGATAACCGATAATTTGTCATATTCGAAAATAATATATAATTGAGATATTGGCTGATAAATCTAATTCTAAATCCAAATTTATGTATAATTTTTCAGAGCCTGATTGCAAAAACAAAAGTCTTACCATTAAAACAACCAATCTGAACCTAGTTTTGAAGTTTTAAAAGTAATTTTGCACTCCTCCTATGGCCAACTTTCTTTACAAATAAATAAAATTCACAATATTCCTTTACAGTTGTATTCTCATTATAATGTTATGTGTCCTATATGACAGACTTGCGTTGCACATGTTGCACTGAACTGTATTTTCCTTTTTAGAAGTGATTTAAATCATATTTCAAGCAATTCAAAACCATCATGTTGAACAGTGAGCTGAAGAAAATAATCCATTATTTATCGGTTTTAATATATCGGCAAAACTTTCTTATTGGGCCTATAAATATAACATTAAAAATGAACATATATAGGCTGATACCGACATGGTGGCATCCCTAGTAAATGTGTGTATATCTATGGCTGAATATTTATTATAAATCAGGGTTAGTGATTTATACATCTCTTAAAGCTACAGTTCCTCTAAAAATGTTCATTTTGTCATCATTTACTCCCTCATGTTGTTCCAAACCAAACCTCTATGACTTTCTTCTGTGGAACACAAAATAAGATATAGTAAAGAATGTATTAGTGTTTTTGCCCATATAACTAAAGTAAACAGGGTCCAGTGTGGTTTGCACCTCATTTAGAATCAAAATGTCTTGTTTTGTGTGTCACAAAAGAAAGTTATACAGATGTGGAGCACAAAAACACACTCAACAAAATATTGTTTTTTACAGAATCACAGAAAATATTGAGATATAATTTGTTGTTGTTGCAGACTCCTAATTCCAACTATTTGGTTGGTCGCTGAGATTGTTGTTTTGTGTGTTGCTTATGTTTTATTTTGAGCTAATAGAGTCGCTGGGGTCTGTTTTTGGCATAACTGGGTCACTCCCCCCACTTTCCTCCCCAAAACTGGTGCGAGGTTACACCGAGCAGCTCTGAATTATTGATATTAGCTTGAGATCAACCCAAACAACAGTGTGACAGCGCCAGACGCACGTTCTCTACATGACAAAGACCCAATAGATCATTCAAGCTTAAAAAGCCACGGTGTGTCTAGAAGATCTGCTTCTGAAGTTCGCGGCTCTTTTATGGTTTTGTCTTGTGTAGTTTTGGTTTCATGAATCTGCTAGAGTGTGTTTAATGGAGCCGGTGGAGGCACTGTGTGAAACCAATGTATGTTGTTTTGTGAAAATGTTTAAAAATGCTGGCGAGGAAAGAGTTAAAGTCCCCCTGTGGTGAAAATCCAGCTTTTAATGTTGTTTATGTGTCTATGTGGTGTTTTTAATCTGCTTTAAGACAAACCATGTGTAAATTCAACAGAATTGCTGAGTATTTCCTCCTTAAAACTGCAGTGAACCAAAGACAGTCACAAAAACACGCTTTGAAATCGCTGGTGTTTCTGACGTCACAAACTACCTTGTAACCAATCAGATCAACGTGTGATCGTCAACCAGTGGATCTCTGAGCTGAGTGAGTGAGTGAGTGGAGGCGGGGCTCATTTGCATATTCATAGAACCGCGCATACTAAATGAGGCAAGGGTGTCGAGTTACATTCAAGCTATTTTAACGCATGAATAATTTTTTTTCAAGGATAAAATGTTTAAATATGTCATTTTGATGATCAAAGATGAGTTTTAAGGGATAACATTTTTGACTACAGTATCTGAGGAATATTTGTAACTTTTTTTGCTAACACATTTGTGTTTTTGTGCACAAGTCTGTGTTTTCTCCATATAAGTAGGTTAACCGTGTTGGATGAGTGTGTTTGATGCCAGAGAGCAGCTCAGATCTGAAGACTCATTTCATGTAGATGCAACATGTTACGCTGTGTGCTGTGGCCTTTCATTGATCTTAATTACATTTATGGTCTGGCACAGTGAGTAAAATAAACACCACTGATCTGTTTAGTGAAGGGTGTGTGTTGGTGTTTGTATAGAGTGAATTAAATGTGTGTAATCCAATTAGATCATGATTGAGATTACAGTCATTACTCAAGACTGTCTCTCATTTTGTATAATATAGTTACATTGTGTGCTATATAGGATCGTTTAATGTGAGTAATACTGTGTGTATGCAGATATATTTTATATCCAACTTTATTTATTTTCATTTGGTACATGAGTCAGCTGGTTTTAGATTATTTGGCAAGTAGTCACTGCTGATATAATTTAGATAATAACCCTGAGGATATCTCATTAACAGTCAAACCAAAATTTATTCAGACACCTTCAACATTTCTTACATTATCACAGTTTATTCACTAAAATGGTAATAAAATATGACAAGAACTCAGTTGATATTTCACTGGTTTTGTCCATCCTTCTGTTAGACTGTCTCACACATGAATTATGTTGAATATCTGTCAGCTGTTAAATTTAATCACACAATTAGATAATACCAGTTTAGCTCAACCAGTGACCAAGCAATGCTTCATTTTGTTCAGTCTGTGTGTAAAAAGAGCATTAGCAATTAAAGAAAAAACACTGAAGAAAACATGATCAGCTCAAAGTGTCTGTATCATTTTGGTCCCAAATTTTTATAAATGTTACTGGTAGTCACTGTATGAAGAATTTTTGGGTATAATATGTCACAGTTTACTTATTTTGCAATCCTCACTTACATAAATGAACTATATCAATTTATGAACAATATCAAAAATTACATCTGAAATTTTTTTAGTTTGACTGTATATATGAGAAAGGAAAGGGAAAATCTCCTGCTCTTGGTTTTGCGAATCAAGTTTGACAGTGTTCCGATTGGGAAAATCATTTCTCAAAAACGTATAAGAAATGAGGACCTTGTTAACTTGTGCCACTAGTGAACTCCCTCAATATTTCTTCATTGCATGAACCACCCGAGCAGTAAAATCCGTCTGAATATAAACCCGTAATAATTGATGAGGCAGCCATGAGCATCGCTGCCACCCCATGAAATTGTGTCTCTTTGTGTGAAAACCTGACGTTTAATGAGATGTTAATGGAGCGTGTTTTACGTCCGTCCGACACACACACACACACACACACACACACACACACAAACACACACACACACACACACATGCGGGGGGTTTTCATCGGCTCTGAGTTCAGT
>NC_138225.1:2858071-2865571 GCF_964197995.2 Scardinius erythrophthalmus
TATCAAAACGTCTACATCTCTTGACTCTTGACGAAGTGTGAGTATTAGATGTACAGCGCTTGAGAAAAGTGGGATTTTTTTCCTCCATGTCCTTGCGAATATACCCTTCTGGAGGCTTCCTTGAAACCTGTGGGAAATGGAGTAATGCATGACTTGTGCACTAGGCCAGACCCGTCCGAACCTCCTCAACACGGTTCACCCATGCCGGAGATGAGCCGCGGTGAACCCGAATCTCCAGCTGGGCCTGGGCATCCCGACAGAAAGAAGCCAGAGCTGGGATCAGATGCGCTGAGCGGGATGAATCTGGGATCCTCCACGACTAATGGAAACGCCAGTGTTACGGTGCCACCCACTGTTTTGGGAAAACGGCATCATTCCCTGTACGAGGGGCTGAATGGATGTGAGGCGGGAGGCTTTGGAAAGGTTCGTTTCTCTAAAAATACAGTGTCCGTGTGCAAATATTCCTGCATCTTTGCGGCCCAATCATAGTCTTTTTCTCATACAAACAGATATTAGATCGTTTTTTTTTGTGTGCCATTTTTAACCCTGAATTAAAATAATATTGTATCTTGTTTCATATTTCACACTGTTTATCTTGAGTAGTCAGGTTTGAGAAATCCCGAGTTTCATTTCTTATTGGCATATTTCTGAGGTTAATCATAAGTAAATGTACATATATAATGTGCATTGATCATGCATTCTTATTTAACTACTCAAATTTCCACTACAAATGTGGAAATCATAGTGTGTTTGTTTTTAGTAAAATTTTTAGCTTTTTTTCTCAGATTCTGAAACTAAACGCAGTGAGTTTCTGTACAAATCTCATTAATATTTAATGAGGCATGCATTAAGGCAGTTTTATGATTGGTTGAGTTTTCTGAAACTTGCTGTACTGCATTCTTTCACTGTTTTTTGTTTTTGTTTCAAGGGCTAAAGCAGTTGCGAGATGTAAAACGTAGGTTGACCCAGGGTTAAATGTTCCATAACCCAGGGTTAAGCCTAGTGTGAAAATCCCTATAGTATTTCACCCTGTTGTTCTTGTATTTATTTGCTGTTGTGTGTCAGAGTTCAAGGTCTAATCGAATCAGGACACCATTCAGAAATCAATCATGTCAATCACGTACACACGCAGAATTGAAAGTGCTTACTAAACTGACTCGGGGTGTTTTTACCTTTAGGTCGGCAGATTTTCTAGCCTTATTAGATACATTCTTACATTTAATCAAATTAAATCTGAATAATCAGACTGGCTATTACCAATGAATTGAAATCAGTATCAACAAAATAAAGTTAGTGGCACAGAAGCTGCATCTAAAGCAGTGTTTAGATGTATTTACATTGCAAAAAGCATAAATAATGGAAAATGTCATGTTTAATTCAAGAATTTCAGAGTAAAAAAAATGTTCTTCACCAATTTTTTTCAATGTAGTTTGATGCCAAGTCACTATGGTTTTGACTGAGTCATTGAATCATTCATTCAACCGATTCGTTTAAACCGCTGATTCATACAGAAATGGAGCGAGTGTCTTTCTGAATGGATCATTGTTCAAAAACATTGATTCATTCAGGAACGAATCACAACTGTGTGTCTCCAGGCCAAAACGGTTCTGTTGTGGCTTTTTTTAAACTATTTTCATTAGTGAAATTAAGCAAAAACACACAATATTGACAATACTGGATCTAAAATATAACTCACAATATTAATTTCTTGTTTTTTTAACTGTTTTATAAAATCAGAATCACATTTACAGTCATGCTGATATTTTGGAAAAACAGCATGTTTGCTTGGTTTGATATTGCTTTACTATATCATAAAGAAATAGAAGAAAAAATCTCATGGAAGGTCAATTTTAACCTCATTTATTGAATTTTAGGTCGTTCTTATTGCTTATTACTAGGCTACATCATGCAGTGAAAGCATGCACTATAAAAGCAAGTGATACTCTATAATGTCAGCTTCCATATTGTTAAAACAACAGTTATGATACATATCACACACCCTTATGTCTTGCCTGTAATGTGTTTGTCAGCAGCTGAATTCAGATGCAGTGTGTGACCGTCCTCAACCCATTTTCCCTGCTTCAGACTCAATGTGGGACAGTGCAGGATTCACTTAATGCGGCATCATTGAGAATCAATATCAGCGCTGCAGGTGGTCTTGTTCCTGTTACTGACCTCAGTGGGCAGTGTGAAGGTGTGAAGGCGTGGCTTTGGTGACGAGCCTAACCTCGCATGACCTTGACCTGAACATGTGCTCTTTTCTCATGTGCACACAGTGTTAGGGAGAAAAGCTAGTGTTCCTTAACTGTGCTTTTCGTAGCTGTTGTCAGAATATTCTATGTTTTTCTACCACTGAGACACAAGTTGCAGCGTAGCCTGACAAAACATGAAATTATGGTCTTTTGTCACAGTATATATATGATTTATTATTATTATTATTATTATTATATTAATAATATCCTTATATGTGCCTTTTTCATATACATATATACATGCATATATATGTATGTGTATATGTATGATTTATTATTAATAATATTATTAGCACTAGTGTCATTAATATGGTAAAATGAGTTGCAATATCTTAAATATATTGTAATTTTTTGTATTTTACTTTAGTATATAAATCTTTTATTATAAAAAAATAAGTATTATTGCCCTTTATATATAAATATATATATTTAATTAGTACAATTACTTTGTATTACATTATTAATTTTTATTTTTAGAATGTTTTTTTTTTTTACCATTAATAATTTTTGGTAAATATTTTTTTTCCTCCATTTTTATTATTAGCATATGGTAAAATGGGTGGCAATATCTTAAATAAATATAGATGTAATATTATATTTATAAAAAAAAAATTATATATATATATATATATATATATATATATATATATATATATATATAAATTATTTTATTTCTTTGTATATAAATATATTGTAAATATAATAATAAAAAAATATATTTATATAATATAAATATATATATATATATATATATATAGACACACACACACACACACACACACACACACACACACACACACACACACACACACACACACACACACACACACACACACAATATAATATATAATTAATAATATACTATAATATATTTACAATAGATTTATTTTTTACCATTAATTTGTAGCCTCTGTCTACTTTTTCTTAGTAGCTTGACAGTTCTTTAACTATAAAGCAAGCAGCTTTGGAGGCTAAAGTTTTAAAGGGTGCACAACAGATAATCAGTGTTATCCATCACACCGTTTGTTGTGAACATGCATGCAGTCTTCACATTGGCATCTTCTGTGTTTGCATTACAGTTGGTCAAGTGTGCTTTCCCTCAGTTTGGGTTTAGAATAGTGTCTCTCAGCTGTACGTGTGGATGCATGAGGTTTCTACTCAACTGTCTGACTGTTATACTGTGATATTTCAGCAAATAAAAGCATGCATTTGGACCAGTTTTTAACACTTTTAAAGACTTTGAATATATTGCACAGTTGCATGAGCTACTTTTAAGATACTTTGCATTGCATTTTTAGATCTTGACGGACCCTGCTCGCGATCTGCTTTGTTGTGCATTTGGTTTAACATCTCCTTTTGTTTCGCACTGAGGATCAGACAGACTTGAATGGCACGAGGGTGCCTTTTTGTGATCGATTTGCACTGTCACTGTGAGAACATTAGTGTCAAAATCAAAAATTCTCCATGTTGGTTCTCATGACATGAGGGCGAGTAAATGAACTGTTCCTTTAAAGGGCTGCGAATTATAAAGGCTGGAGCTCCAGGGCCAGAAATAGAAATGAGGGTTGAGAGTAAGATTGGGACACCGAGAGGGAGGAGGGCGAGCTCTATTAGAAGGGCTCCCGTGGGATGCTGGGAGGAGAAATGGATGGATGGATGAATAGAAAGATGGATTTTGGCTCATGCATGATTGAATCCGTGGTGGTGCCCTTATATCGCCCGTCCCGCTGCTCCTGACCGATCCGTGACACTCTCCAGCCCAGCGGGGGCAGACACGCTTCAAACACGGGATGATAATTAAAAGGCCTTTCGGAGGACGTCCAAATTATCATCCTGTCTCAGTCCATTTGGATGTACACCGGTTATCCTTTGTTGTCCTCGTGCGAACCCACTAATCTGGGGGTATTTTCTCCGTACACGATTTCTTCAAGTGTTATTGTTTTCTGCTCCGATACAGACCACAGTGTGGTGAAATTGTGTTTTATACACATTTGCAGTGAGTTTGCAATGATAATTGTATCATTTACTCATCGACTTTCTCCTTTCGTGGAAAACAAGAGATGTTTAGCCGTTTTCTGTTTCGTGTCGCTCGGTTGCAATGTGATATCAAGCCCCAAATAAGTCTTCTGAAGCCACACATAATGTAAAGTTGATCTATGAACCACTGAGTTCAAAGTTCATGTGCATGTTCTATGGTATTGTGTTGCGTTTCCGAATGCAAAAACGATTTTAATTTCTCCTGGATAATGTTCATGATTTAAGTCTTCATGTTTCAGGACATTCACAATAAACGTCAGAACTGTGTTATGCAGGTTCTTCTACAGTGTCTACTGTACCGTGTTTCTGAATATACTGGTTCAAATATGTTAATAAAATGTTCTTGCATGATTTTCAGCAAATAAAAGCATGCATTTTTGGCCCTATTGCATGACTTTTGAAGATTTTAGTTATTGCGCTCTTGCATGAGCTGTTTTTAATGGCACTTTTGCATCATTTGTTGTCATTTTTGGAGCTTGACGGCCACTGGCTCTCATTCTCCAAGTCCGAAATCTCCACTTCAGTTGCACCGATATACACCAAACTTTCCAGTCTTGTACCTAGTTATATTATGAAGACATTAACAGAGGGATTTGTAAATATATTATTCCTAGCCTGATTTATATAACATTTTATTCCAAACAACATGGCGAAAATCTATTTTTTAAGGCTATTGACAGTATATTCTGATTTACAGGATAACAAAAGTAGATATCCATACATTTTTAGAATTTTTCCATCTAATATGTGAACACAATGAAAAAAGAATTTTGAACCTGGCTTTATCCAATACTCAAATTGCAAAATATATGCAAATTAGCGCACAATAATTAGATAATGCCTAATTTGCATATTTAAACATAAAATTACAGAAAACTTGTAATAGATTTTTTTTCTCATCTTGATGAAGGTAATCAACTGGGAAAGTTTCATGGTGATATCTGCTAGTTAAAAATTTTACCCTATTCACCTGTAGTGTCTCACCTAACTGGTGATTTACAGCAGCTCGTAATTTTTGTGTGCAAGATGCATCTCAGCCGGCTGTATTCTGTTGAGTATTTGGCTATAGAAGAGAGCTGTGTGGATTTGCTCATGTTGTATGTATGCTAGAACAGAGCAGGCTTGAAGCACACACACACACACTCTCATGCGTTGACACACTCAGCACCTGTCAGATCGCCAAACACCCGCCGTCTGCACTGGGTGGCCAAGGTGACACTTTAGCACTGTAAATCTCCGACTGAGAGAGAGAGAGTGGATCTGACGTCTACAGTCCTGTCTCGCACTGCAGACTCCTCACACTGCGCTCGCGAATATCACACTTGTCCATATTTTACCCAAACTTGGGTTGAAACGACCCAGCATTTTTTAGAGAGTACACTTTTGTAGTTTGTTGGTCTTGTTTTCCCCCTTTATGTTCACTTATGATTAGTCAAGATTCCTTTGCTTGAAAATCAGCCGTAGTTTTCATGATCATTTTCATCCAGTCTGTTTTTGCTACTGTACCTTTAAGACGTATGCATGCATTAGCATTGACAGACTTGTTTGCACGTGCAAGTAATAGCATATGCATCAGTACTTGCACAGGCATATGCAAAAAAGTTTGTCAATGTTCATACATATTTACGCCTTTAATGCATATGCAAATATGAGTGGTAAAATGTTAATGAGCATGTGGTTGTGATGTCGTTAACTAAAACTATTAACGTAAAATGAACTTTAATTTAAATTAAATAAAATATAAAAATTTAACTTGTTATTGTTATTAACTTGTTATTGTTTAGCTAGTTACATTTCTCATTTTTCTTTAGTTGAAGTATAAACTAAAACATAATTCAAAACTATGTAGACATTTTTTAAAACAAAACAAAATATAATAAAAATGGCAAATATAAACAATAAAATTACTTTCTTTAACTGAAATTAAAATGAAAAAAAAGTTCAAAATGTTATCAAATTATAATAGTATATCTATAATACTAAAATATCGCAGGTTGTAATTATTATTTTCTTTTTACAAGCGATTTTTTTTAATAATGCTCTCCATATTGCATTAAAGAAAATGAAGCTTATTTTTAAGGCATCAAGATCTCATTAATGTAAAATATGTTTTACTGTTTCTTTCATTTTAGTGGTAAAACTTGACCTGCAGATATTCTTTTCCGGTTCCACAATATTCAGCACATAGTAAACAAATCTCATTTAATAAAAGAAGAGCAAAACCCTGTTTGCCATGAGAAAAGCTCTTGTGTAAGCGTTAATTCTCGCAAATCTTCTTTGGCTGTTGTAAAAGATCAATAATTCGAGAATGGATGAAGCTCTTTGAGAACATGTTATCTGATTAATAGCACTGAGCTGGAAAACACCTCTGGGAAACGTGTGTGTGTGAGGGAGTTTTGACAGAGTCTCGACCCTCTTTATATTGATCCGGATTCTCCATTCTCCTCTCCATTCTGTTCTTCCCTACTGGAGCTCTTAGAGAAGATTGATTTTTAGCTTTTCCAAAACGCAGTAGATGTATACTAGAGTCTGGCATGATTATCTTTAATGTCTTCACGTAGGACAGGCTGAGTTCAGTTCAGGACAGTGTCTTTTGACATCTGAACAGGATGGTGTTTGATAATGAGTCGTATTTAAGGTCATATTGAGTTTCTGCTCACACTATTATGGGCAGCTTCTTTCTGTTTAGTCTCTGTGCTGTGGGACATTACATGACAGAAGGTCCGTTACACAGATACTTCAGGCTTAAACCTTATTGGGTTCATTCTTCAAAAAGTGTGTCTCTTAACTTTGCAAAAAATGCATTCAACTGATTTCTTTTACCTTTTGATTTGGAAAAATGTATCACGTTTTTTTTTTTTTTTTTTTTTTTTTTTTTTCAGAAAACGACTGTAAAAATGCTACTGTAGAAACCTACTGTAATTGATTAAATACCAGATACATGAAAAACCATAAACAGTGAAAAATTGTAAATGAATAAACATCACAATATATGGAATTTTACTTACTTTTACTAACATTGGGAACATTCCCAAAAGTCCTTGCACGACATCACATATGATTGTTTTATTTAAATAGTTTTGTTTTTTTCTAAATTTTGTTTCGATTCGCCATGTGGTTTCAATTTTATCACCTGTATATTATCAGTAAATTTAAGGCACAAAGCAGATTATAAAAGCGGCTTTTGTCACCGTTAATTTCCAGCAACCAC
>NC_138225.1:2868071-3000571 GCF_964197995.2 Scardinius erythrophthalmus
TATAGCTCTTTTCTGATAAGTGTGTCTATAAGGCATCAGAATATTATAAACATTTGCGACATGATTTTCCGTAAAGCTGCTTTTGAAACAATGTGTAATGTGAAAATCACTACACAAATCAGATAACATATAGCCAATTCTGATGCATTGAGACGTATGTGTTATGCTTATTATATCACATTGTGAGATAGTTGCTGAAACCCTCGTGCACTCATTATACAGTGTGTGCACATCTCATGATTGCAAAATTCACACAGCCTAATACTTTTCAGAAAGGATCAAAAGACTCGCAGCATTATTTATTTATTTACGTGCCACATCAGAATGCAGCCGTATGAATATTAACGACACGTCGCTGTGTGTCCTGATATAGTCTCTCTCTCTCTCTCCTTCTCTCTTCTATCATCCAGGCGGCTGAAAAGCCTGACGCGATGCTTTTGTTCAGTTGAAAACATCACGTTTGATGGGTTGAAATGCTTTGAACAGCATGAGGAAATGAAACGGCATTGTGTGTGTGTGTGTGTGTGTGTGTGTGTGTGTGTGTGTGTGTGTGTGGCCACATTCACACCGCAGATAAACATGGCTGTTGCTTCTCTCCGGAGAGTATAATCTTGTTCCGTACACTCACAATTCTGTTATTGACAGTTATATTTCTGTGGTTATAAACAGCACATCACGCTTGCCATCTAGACTTGTTTTGAACCCGACCGTTCCTTTAATTATATTCATGGTGTGGGGGCGTGTCTTAAAGTGGGCGGGTCGATGATGGATCAGCTGACCTCTTGTTTTTGTCACTCATTTGCTTTACTCAAACTTAAGTCTGTCCTCCACAGCGTTCAATATTTATAACAGTTTAAGTTGGAAATTAAATTTTCAGGTCTATGCTCAGACAGTGAATAAATGGATTTTTAATACAGTGTAAATATAATTTAGGACCATAAAATCCAGTGAAAATACAAAATATTACATTAAAAAAATAAAATAAAATATATTACATTAATTTAATTGAAATAAAAAATACAAAATTCTGTCATTTTTTTGACCGACACATGAAGAGCACCAGAGGGTTAAAGTGGGGCTGTGAAGGGGGCGTGTCATAAAGTGGGCGTGTCGATGATGGATCAGCTGACCTCTTGTTTTTGTCACTCTCATTTGCTTTACTCATGATCTCTGACCTTTACAGAAGTCCAGCACACACACACACACACACACACACACACACACATTCATATTGAATGTAGGATCAGTGACAGATCGCATCCTCTGAAAAATGTGCCCTGTCTCTTCCCGTCCTTGGATATTAATCCGTGGTCGAGCGCTGACTTCAGCATCAAGGTCTCGCGCAGCTGTCGAGTCTTTGGGTGTGTTTGAAATGACTGCTATTTTTGCTGTGTGTTCCTGACATGCTTGGATAAGCTACATTCCAATTATGAAATGGTCATGTGATTCGTGAGACTTACATCAGTATAATTGCTGACCGTTCGTTTATTTAACAATTTCAGGCAATGTTGATTTTACACATTCACAATTATTTTTTATTTATTTAGCGCTTTATACAATAAAATACAGCTTCGCCGTAATGAACAGGAATATAACACGACTGTGATTTTAATTATTGTTTAATGTTGAAAAATTATAAAACAAATAATGTAACCAATTCAAACACAGAAGGTAATCGTGTCATTATTCAGCTCAATTTAGTTTAATGATTTATTTTAGTTCAGTAACTGTGCAATATTTTCATCTTAAAGCCAACTCTCGCCAAAATGCAACCCAGGCTCTTTTTGTTAATCTACCCGAGGCAAACTTTCGTTTAAAAGCATAATTAGAATGGAAACGCCACTTTTAAGTTTGACCGTATTTTCGTTTTCAGTCAAATTGCCTTTTGAATGCCTATGATAGCATCAAAATTGCTATTTTTAAAACACTAAGAAGGCTCGACACAACATGAAACTGTGCTGAAGTATCACCAGCGGCTCTACACATGAACTCCCTCGTTTACAACATTGTTTGTGTACACAGAGTTTACTAAAAAGAAAGATTTTCAACAACTCGCTGTAGCTCTTGTTGTTTCCGTCCGCCGGCATTTTGTCATTCAAAAATAGTCAATCCTATCCTAACCCTAACCCTAACGATATGCATCTGTTCATTCATTCCTGTCAAAGTTACCAGCCGAATTGACAACACGTTGACATCAGACGCACGTCCGTTTACAAACCAATCAATGTGTGTATGTAAAGTTCTTTAGTGCGCTCGCATAATTGCAAAGTGAAACCAAACCAAAACTTACCGAATGTATAAAATGTATCAAAACATGAACTTTGGTTCGGACGTTCAGGTGTGAAAGCGCCCTAAATCACAGGCTGCATGAATATACTGCTCAAGCATGTACACTAGTGTGCTATGGTCTTAATTTAACATCATCAGACGTTATTGGTCAGCTCCCTCGTGGCTAATTAAAGGTCATTAGTGGGCGAAGGGCATTGATCTGATCTCTTATGACCGCAGCGAGATCATGTGATGCTTCTAGATCTTACCAGCGTTTTGTTGAGTTCTGTTTCGTGCGTAATGCGTTTCATAGCTTGTGTGTATTGGTTGGCACAGTGCTAGCTCTCTCTCAGTGATTATTAATCAGAGTCGTGCATTTGTTCAGCCTGTTGGGTAAGATTAAGTGGCTGAACATTGTCCTCATTTGTAGAGATATTCAGACAGACCCTGTTTAGTTTTAACTAGAGCTGCACGATTCTGGGTGAATTGAGAATCATGATTTTTTTTTGTTTTTTAAATAGAGATCACGATTCTGAACAGACACTAAACAAAATAACAGAGATTCTGATAAATGTTAATTGCTAAAAATTAACGAGTCAATGGTTCATTGACTCACTCTTGAAGACTTCACTTGTTTCATTACTGGATGAATCAGCATTTTTGAACTAATCTCTTGAGTGACTGATTCAATGATGAATACATTTTTTAACAGGCACTTGTCGCCACCTACTGGTGTAAAGATGTAATCGATACAATCGTTAAAGTGCCTCTATTATGCTATTTTAAAGTTTCCTAATGTTGTTGTGGAGTCTCCTACAACAGGTGTACATGCATCAACGGTAAACAAAACTGTTTAATTTCCTCATAATATACATTTGCACATCATCACTTTTTTAATAATTCTCAAATGACTCATCAGATGAATCAGTCTCTCTAAATCCCGCCTTTCCGCGAGCTACTCTGCTCTGATTGGCCAGACAGCTCAGTCTGTTGTGATTGGTTTACTGCGCGCGCGTCAAAAACAAAAACGCCCATTATCATAACAACGTCAGCTCTGCGTGTCCTGAGGCTTTCTACACTGTAAACTAAACACAGTAACGAACAATGACGTTGATTTTACCATATCAATGCGAGCGCGAGTCCGATGATGAAACACTGGAAGAACTAGTTATTCAACCCGAACCTCCATCGCAAGGACGACTCGAGCAGGACTCAGTGTTTCTCAGTGATACACTACTCAGTTTGAGGGACATTATGAGATGTTGCAACTGTAATTCCTCACCATCAGCATTAACAAGAGCATGTCCATCAACAAACCGATTATTTTACTTGTACTAATTTATTTACCGAGTATTTTTCCAATATATTGCGGTGAACACGTGGAAACTGTATCAATAACAGTGCAATGTATACATTAGCCGAGCTCTAGCGTGAATGACTGATGTGACATAAACGATGGTAAAACAAATCTTGCTCCATGATTAATCTTTCCTCAAAGTAGTGAGAACGACAGACAATCTGCATTAAAGGAGAACTCCGGTCAATTTTAACATTGAGCTCATTTTTTTGTGCATTTGGAGTGCTGTCAGTACAGAGAACAACGACAAAAATCGGTGTTGCCTACACCGAGTTATTCTATTTTTAAAATTTGCACCCTGTTGACTTCAATGGGGCAAGTTTTAAACCTGCTTTTAGCCTCTTAACATCCTTGATGTGTCATTACAAGTGCACAGGTCATGTGAGTGATTCCTTCAGTGATCACGGGTGAATCTGACTGCAGTAGATGTGAAAGATATGAATAAAAATTATGTTTATTCAGCCAGCGCACATACCTGTGTTTACATCCTGTTTTCGGTCGAAGGCCACAGTAGTCGATTGTCGAGTTCACGCGCGTGATCATAGGTACTAAACCTATGCATGTGAACTCGACAATCGATTACTATGGCCTTCGACCGAAAACAGGAAGAAAATACAGGTATGTGCGCTGGTGTTCAGATTTTGTTTAGTCTCAGAAATGACACGTTACAGCTTTTTACAGGGTTGTTTTCATAGCTGTTTTTAATAGAACAATACAACATAAATGAAAACACCTCTTGCCTTTGTCTTGTTCTCTCTCTCTCTCTCTCTCTCTCTCTCTCTCTCTCTCTCTCTCTCTCTCTCTCTCTCTCTCTCTCTCTCTCTCTCTCTCTCTCTCTCTCTCTCTCTCTCGGCTCATTAGCAGCTCGTTTAACCCCTCATCAGTCCAGATTGTGCTGCTGGGACTCCCACAATGCATTAGTATTCTGTGTACATTGCTCACACAGGCGCTCAGACAGACACACATCTGTACTGACTGCATTCTCAATGGTCACCCCCGTCCCTCTGTGACATTTGGGTGACATTTCCCTCTCACACACACGCAGGTAAACACAATAATCTACTTCTCAATGGGAATTTCACGGGCAGAACACGGATGGATTGGGTTGGGATCATTTCTGATGACTCGGTTCAATGCCTTTGCTCAAACTTTTGGTGGCAAAATATTGATGTGCTCCTCTAATAACTATTATAATCAGCTAATTATTCTATTTTGACTATAGTGTGTAAGTTGTGAAAAAAGTTTTTTTTTTGTGGATTTTTTTTGTACTAATGTCCTTCCTTCAATACATATGATGTTCTTTAGCAACATGTGACCAACAGAGTTTGATGTTCGATTTGTAATATAATTTTGGTATTTTTTTATTTATTTATTTATTTTATATATATATATATATATATATATATATATTCAATTTAGTATTGATATGAGCCACTAAAGCATTACTCTTGTGACAGCACTGGTCCTGAGCTGGAGACACTGGTTAGAAACGCAGACATGATGAAAGAGATGTTGCATGTTGCGCCATGAAATTCATTTGAATTGAATAGATGAATTAATATTCTGTTCTCTGATGTTCTGCCGCTGGAGAACACATGCCTGTCTGATGGGAAATGGAAATCACTTTCCCATGTGTGTGTAATTAAAACTGCCAGTGAAATGTGTAGGCCTTTATCTGTCTCTCGGCTCTGGTGAAGACGAGGGACAGTCCTTTATACTCAGTCCTTATTGTTCTTGAGCTATCTTTTACCATTTTACCAAGTGCAACTTGTTTTTCTAGTCATGCACGTACGGCATCTATCTACCCTTACATTCAGTTTAGCATCTGTTGAGAGATGAGTCAAATGAGCAAATTTATATACAAAGATTTAAATGCGAGAGAAGGTTGAGACATTATACTTTCTGTGTCATTTATTTGGACTGTTTGTTGAATCATTGGTATGCCTAATTGCAGCAATTAAATCACATTCATGTACTCAAACAATGTCAGATGATCAGCAAACCTCTTCAGCATTACTGTAAAAAAAAAAAAAAATCGTGAAATCTACAGTTAAAAAAATGTTTGTTGTGAAATAATGTAATGTAATCTTTATAATATACTGACAAGCACCTTTTAAAACACAGGTGGTAGAGAGAAAATCATATAAGGATTCAAAGTGGCTTTTGCACAAGCTGATATGTACAGTAGAAGGTGCTCAGTGTCATAAACACAAATATAAAACACCATCAAGGGAACATGCACGACACTAAAATAGTGCTATAAACATTCAGTTAACAACATAAAACCCTAATGCACATAACTGATAAGAAAATGAGAAAGAGAATAAAAAAGTGAATGAAAATTTCTTTTTCATTTCCAAAAACAGTACACTTACTGTAAAATTACATGAAATGTCCCATTAGAGCTATATTAGAGTTTTTTACTGTATATATGAAGGGAACTTGCGTTAACCAATTAACAGGTTTTTGTTGTAGGAATTTGACGAGCGTAAGCAATGCTTCTATCACTTCTTTCTTCTTCTTCTTCACCTGTTATGATCTGGAGATTCTGTACTCTTTCAGAAGATGTGTAATAGCGCCTCCTACTGTATAACAGTCAGAACATGGATTGCCTAAAATTCCGTCAATGGCGGGGAAGGGGTTAATGTAAATGCACGAACGTTTGAAGAATGGAGCTGTTATCTGTTATTTGACCGTGATGAAGCGGACGGGGTGTGTTTTGACGGCTCTCCGGGTGTTTCAGGTCAGCTGACACCCTGCTGTGTTAATGGAGCTGTTTATGTGCTTTTATTTTATGTGACCCTGGATCACGTCACCAGTCACGAGTCGCACAGGTATATTTGTGGCAATAGCCAACAATACATTGTATGGGTCAATTATTTATTATACATTTTTCTTCTATACCAAAAATCATTAGGATATTAAGTAAAGATCATGTTCCATGAAGATATTTAGTAAATTTCCTACCGTAAATATATCAAACATTTATTTGTGTGAGTGAATGCAGCACAATCGCCAACATAAATTAACAACTTTAAAGGAGATTTTCTCAATGTTTCGATTTTTTTTTTTTCACCCTCAGATTCCAGATTTTCAATAGTTGTATCTCAGCCAAATATTGTCCTATCATAACAAGACATACATTAATGGAAAGCTTATTAATTCAGCTTTAAGATAATTGACATCGTCCAGGGTCACATATTATGGTTCATTTGGCCTTGTAATGCACTGAATGTGTGTCTGCACATACTGAGTTCGCATCTGTCTGTGGGAATCCCTTCGCTTCTTCAGGAATTTGCTTACTGTAATGTTTTAATGGAGTGCATTAGTGCACCTGTAGTTCAAGCCAGGGTTGCCAGCTCTGCAGTTTTCCCTACACCAAACGTTATTTGTAGCGCCTACTATCTAATAATCTCAAAGAGATTTGTTCCTTCTGATAAGAAAAGGCTCAGCTTTCAAATTCTGTTCATTTTATCACGAAATTCAAACAATAAATGGCATTTTTACGCTCTTAAATCTTTCCTGAAGCTCAAACAGTAGAGCGTTGGCGCTTACAACGCCATGGTCATGGGTTCAATCCCAGGGAAAGCAAGAACTGATAAGAACTGATAAGAACTGATAAGAATGTAAATGTGTTCCTTGAAATGCAATGTAAAGGTCCTTGCACACTGAGTCCGAAAATTTCGTATGCGCTTTTTCGTATTCGTCATTCTGTGTCTCTGAATTGTCAAAACACCTCTCAAAATGCTTGCTACGGATGCGAAAAATGCAGAAAATCAAACCAGATCCGAATTTTTTTATGACAGACGAAAGTTTCGGAGGCAGTGTGTCTCAGTCCTTGCACACTGAGTCCGAAATTTCGGCACGTTAAAAAATAAATATGACCTCACTTTATGTCAATCACGCTGACACACTGCCTCCGAAACTTTCGTCCGTCATAAAAAAATTCAGATTGGGTTCGATTTTCTGCGTTTTTCGCATCCGTAGCAAGCATTTTGAGAGGTGTTTTGACAATTCAGAGACACCGAATATGAAAAATCGCTTGCAAAAATTTCGGACTCAGTGTGCAAAAACTTCAAGTCGCTTTGGATAAAAGCGTCTGCCAAATGCATAAATGTAAATGTTAAATGTGACGTGTATGGAAGTAAAATAATGACACATGTTTTTGAAACAAAAAAGCTTGTTGAATTGCACTACTTGAAAAAAATATGCATTGCATTAACCCTGCATGCAAGCCCTAAAAATACAATGCATTAAAATGCAATCAGGGTTAATGCAATGCATATTTTTTCAAGTAGTGCAATTCAACAAGCTTTTTTGTTTCAAAAACATTTGTCATTATTTTACTTCCATAGACGTGACAGATCGCTGTAGCGAGTCTTTTCTTCCACTTTAATACAAGTTATAACATGAAAAAACATACTTGAACATCAAAAGGTTTGTTGAAAGATACTGAACAACTTACTGAAATGTATCATGTCTCATGTAATCACTCATCAGTGTTTCAACCGCAGAAAGACGTCAGTAAAACAGCTTGTGAACAATATGTCAAAGACTTAATTCAATTTACCTCAGGAAGGTTCTCCAATGTTCAATTCGTTAGTTAGCTATAAAAACACTAGAGGGAGATTATTAACTGTTAATTATAAATGTTTGTTCAAATACATTTGTCATGAATACAAGTGTTTATGAAAACTAGCTAATGTGCTCATGCGAGTTGTATACAAACATTTCAGATTTTATTTGAGAGTAATTATTATATCTGAAATTAAATAGCATATGAATATAATAGTTTGGGCTCTTTTGTCAATTTTAACCTCTAATATTATAGTAATGCACAAAATGACAGGGTTCCCTGTATAGTTTACAGCATTAGTTGGGAAAGTATTTTTTTTCCTTTAGAAAATCAAACAATCTGTATCTGTACTGGTGCATCTCTATCATATACTAATATTCATATCTTAATTTCTTCATTTTCAAACTCACTTTGCATGCGGGCAGCTCAGGCCTGGTGAAGAATATATATTTATTTATTTAACAATCGCACTAAGACATAACGCTATAGCTATAGATTTTATTTTGATATATATTGTGCACAATCTCTTCCTGAAGCTTTAGGCCACTTCCATAAATGTCCTCCGTGTATTATATCTGAAATTAAATAGCATGTGAATATAGTTTGGGCTCTTTTGTTGATTTTAACCTCTAATATTATAATAATGCACCAAATGAAAGGGTTTCCTGAATAGTTTACAGCATTAGTTTGGAGAGATTTATTTCCTTAAGAAAATAAAACTATCGGTATCGGCGGAGAAAGTTAGTTCTCTCATATACTACTTATATTTATATCTTCATTTTGTGTGTCAAGCTCACTTTGCATGCAGGCAGATCATGGTCTGGCGAAGAATATATTTATTTAAAGCAGTTTATAGGATTTGACAATCGCACAAAGCCATAACGCTATAGCTATAGATTTTATTTTGATATATATTGTGCACAATCTCTTCCCGAATCTCTTCCTGAATAAATGTCCTGCGTGTCCTGCTGTGAAAGTGATATTAGTCTCTCAGCGTGGGCCGATAGGCGAGGAGTGTGTAGTGCTGTGTGAAACACATGACGAGATTAAGGGCTTTTGTGTGTTTGAAGCGGTCGGTGTCTGGGACGGTCGGGGGGTGATGATGGGATTAGACGGATGAAGCATTAGGACAAATACATCCCCCCATTCTTAAACCAGAAACCAGAAACTAGCCCCAATTACAGACCCGCTGTGAAATACATTTGATAATCTGACGACTCCGTCTTTTGCACGCTTGATTTCTAACACAGGAGACACAGCTGTGATTTGTAATTGAGTTGATGAAGCAGCAATTATTCAGAGGTAGTCGTCGGAGATTTCTATCCAGCTCTTGATTATGATGAAGTCTTATGATTATGATGTTTCTATTTGTATTGAGCATCTGTGTGAGTGTGAATGTGAATGTGTGTTTGTCGCTTTGTTGTCCAGTCGAAGAACATAGAAATGTTCTTGTGAGGATCATTAACTGCATTACCGTTCAAAAGAGTCTCTTCTGCTCACCAAGGCTGCATTTATTTGATCAAAAAATACAGTATAAAATGTGAAATATTATTACAATGTAAAATAACTGTTTTCTATGTGAATATATAGTAAAGTGTAATTTACTCCTGTGATCAAAGCTGAATTTTCAGTATCATTACTCCAGTCTTCAGTGTCACATGATCCTTCAGAAATCACTCTAATATGAGGATTTGATGCTCAAGAAACATTTTTTTGCTTTGTATTTTTGTGGAAACATTTTATTTTTTCAGGATTCTTTGATCAATAGAAAGTTCAAAAGAACAGCATTTATTTGAAATAGAAACATTTTGCACCAAATGTCTTTTAAGTCACTTTTTTAAAGGGGTGGCTGATTATGATTTGACTTTTGTAACTTTAGTTAGTGTGTAATGTTGCTGTTTGAGCATAAACAACATCTGCAAAGTTACAACGCTCAAAGTTCAGAGCAAAGGGAGATATTTGCTTTTAAAGAAATCGCTTTTTAAGGACTACAACAAACGGCTGGTAGAGACTACACCACATTCCTCCCGGGTTAGTGACATCACCAACCCTAGAATTTACATAAACCCACTGTGCCGGGAGCAGCAGCTCATTTGCATTTAAAGGGACACACATAAAAACGGTGCGTTTTTGATCACCCTCAAAAAGTGACAATTTTAACATGCTATATAAAAATATCTGTGGGGTATTTTGAGCTAAAACTTTACACACACACACACTCACTGAAAATGACTTATTTTACATCTTGTGAAAAGGGCGTTATACCACCCCTTTAAAGTATTTATTAATTATTAATAAATAAATAAAAAACTACTGACCCAAAACTTTTGATCAGTGTTCAAATTTAGTGTATGTTTCCATCTAAATTGAATTGAATGTGAAAATAAAAAAACTGCATCTAGTGATGGCAATATCCCCAAATTTGCATAAAACTCTGTGTTTGGAAATCATCATCAACAATCTTGTAGACCTGCTGGAAATGCAATGCATTTGGATAAAAGCATCTGCCAAAAACATAAAGGTAAATGTTGATGATGGCATATTGTTAGTTGGTTAGTTGTAATTGTTGTTAAATGACTGATATTTCTTTATCTTTGACTGCCTTGGTTTCATATGTATTTCAACGAGTAAAACAATCCCTCTTCCAGAGAGCACCAGGATAAGAAGATCTTACACCCCGGCACGACTCTTTACATGTTGACTTTATTCACTGTTGAGATGTTGCTTGTTCTGAAAGCTTTCCAAACTCTAACTTAGGAACCATACTGAGATTAGAAAACAGTAGACCGACTAAAGACACCAAACTGACATCAAACACGCTTGAAATCATGAGTCTAGGGCACAGTTTGAGTTGAAATGGATTCAGGTGCTGCCGTAGGGTCGAACTGTGTGTGAAAACAACCTCTGCAATATTGTGTGTGTAAGTGTGCTGAAGTCAGCCTGTAGGTTAGTCATTATTTAAGCTGTGACCTGGTGTTTGGTTTATATTAGTATGCGATTAAAGGCTGTGTGAGACGAGGACAGGGCTTATAACTGCATTAAAGATCTGCTGTGCTCGTGCTTTTCAATGATTCCTCTGATGGGGTCATGCTTCATTATCATAACATGGACTTCAACAAGGTTTTAAGGGCTCAAGGGGGAAAACTCATGAAAATGAAGCCTGGAGCAAGAGCTGGTTTGGAGCATTTAAATAGCCGTGTGTGTGTGTGTGTGTGTACTTGTACAACTATCTTTGTGAGGACCAGTTTGAGTTTTAGACCATTGGAGTGAGGACAGAGAGAGTAAAGTGAGGACATTTTGGCCGGTCCTCAGTTTCTGAGACCCCTTTAAAGGCCTGTTTGAGGGTCAAGACTTGGTTTTAGGGATAAGGTTATAATGAGGTTAAGGGTCGGTTTAGGGTCAGTGTTCGGGTTAGGCACTTAGTTGTGATGGGTAAGGTTAGGGTAAGCGGCTAGATATTGCATTGTCAATGAATCTCCTCATAAAGATAGATGTATAAGAATGTGTGTGTTTGTGCGGGTGTGAATTCAGCGAGGGTGCACTAAATTGACCAAAATTACATTAACAACATTTATAATGTTGCAAAAGATTTCTATTTTAAATAAATGCTGTTTTTTAACTTTCTGTTCCTCAAAGCATCCTGAATTTTATTTTTTATCATGATTTCCATTTCTCCATTTTCAACTTTCATTATAATCAGAAATTTTGAGCACCAAATCATCATATTAGAATGATTTCTGCAGGATCATGTGACACTGAAGACTGGAGTAATGAAGCTGAAAATTTAGCTTTGATCACAGGAGTAAATTAGTTTATTTAGATTGTAATATTTCACAATATTACAGTTTTTTTTTTTTTATCAAATAAATGCAGCATTGGTGAACACAAGAGACTTCTTTCAAAAACATAAAACATTTAGTACAGTAGTGTACAGTGGCTGGTGTTATTAAAGTCAAACCTGGCATGATGCATTTTGTAATGGACTGATTGAATATGCATATAAATAAATGAAAGAAAAGCAATCATTTGTGGTGAACAATAACACTTTTTTGAAGGTGGAGATCTTTTTTCGATGAGTCTACATCTTCTACTCTTCTAAAGTGTTATCGATTTGGCATTTTATTAATTTCTCCACTGAATTCTTGGTTTGCTATTGATTTATTACAGTGGTTACAGTTAGATAAATTCTCAGTTTGATGCTGCTAGTCAATAACCAAATCACTTTGTCAGCACCCAGGAGACCTTTAGTTCCAGACGGCGGCTTATCGTTGATGTGCTGCGGACGCTGAGGTTCAGGAACTCATTTCATTCATTCAATAAATGTGAGGGAAGAAATGTTCTTTGTCTTTTGTTTGCTCTTTCCTTCATTCTAAGCACATGCAAACGATATAGCTGCATGATCAATCGTTAAACGTTAAAAGATCTCGATTCAAAAACACCCATGTGATCCTATTCCTTAATGGCAGCGATTCATCTTTCTATTAAACCTTTAACGAGATCTGTGTTCTGATCTAGAGAGAGCGGTTTCATGATAGCTGCGAAACAACTTCACTAACAGTTTCATTATTTATTTCTGTCTTACAATAATTCAGATTATCAGATGTACTGGAATAAAAGGTTATAGTTCGGATATAAACAGTAGCGATCAAAATAGAGTGAATCACTTTTGAAAGTAACTTGACTCTTCAAATAAAGATTGTAGCAATTACATTGTTACACCAGTAGGTGGCGACAAGTGTTAATTAATGCATTTGTCATTAAATCATTCATTCAAGAGATTCGTTCAAAAACGCTGATTCATCCAGTAATGAAAACAAGTGAAGTCTTTATGAGTGAGTCATTGAATCATTCACTCAATCTGATACAAATTATTTGATTCTTTGATCAATAGAAAGTTCAAAAGAACAGCATTTATTTGAAATAGAAATATTTTGCACCATTATAAATGTTTTTTAAGTCACTTTTTAAAGTATAATTTTTTTAAACCTTCCTGACCCCAAACTTTTGAACAGTGTATGTTTCCATCTAAATTGAACTGAATGTGAAAATCTAAAAACTGTTTCTAGTGATGTTAATATGCCCAAATTTGCATAAAAATCTGTGGATGGAAATCATCAACAACAACAATCTAACAAAAATCGAATTAATTCGATATTTGTTAAATAGACTGCAGCAGTTATGCCAGAACCTCTAGTAAATTACATGTTATTTTGTTTAGTTGTCTATTCAGATTTGTGGGAAAATCGTGATCTTTATTCTAAACATGATTCTCAATCTATCCAGAATCGTGCAGCTTCTAGCAAACAGCATATTTTTTTAATTTAATAACTAGTCATCTAATTGTTCTTGTATATAAATCAGTCGGATGCACGTGTACGTAGACTAGAAATTCACAACATATCACAGACAGAATGCCCGCTAACTCTCATTGTCTGCTAGACTCGAGGGCAGAGATGCGCTTGACCTGCGGCGGAGGATCTCTGTGGCTTATTATCAACATCTCCAGCTAAACGCTGGCAGTAGAGGTCTTTCTGAGCGTGTCAAAGGAGATAGCGTTCACATGGGGCTTGTCCAGTTTACCCTCTTCAATGCACACCGCCTGAGGGAGGACAACAGTTAGAGGGCATGCAGTTAATGTAGGTGACTGAAGGAAGTGTTTGTGTGTGGTGTAAAAAATGGATGAAATTGGATGGGGAAACCTGGGATGGGATGGGATTTTTAGTGTTGCTGATGTCTGCATACTTCATGAAACTCTCGACACACACACACACACCAATCTGTCACCGTCAGGTATCTGGCGCTTCTGAATCCGCGACAAATCACGTGAGGGAAGCAAACGGCACTTAAGGGTCTCTCTTCATGACTTATATATGAGCTTAGGGGGGTTGAGGCTCGTGTTATCGCCCTCAGTGCTGCCGTAACCTCTGCCTCAATATTGCACGGGTTTCATTTTGTTTTTAGGACTGTTTTTTAAAACCTAGTAAAGTGCCTATGCATCCAGTATTTTAAGGCATCATATGTGCAAATTAACAGATTTATGTCATTTAATGTAGGAACATATGACTATTTTACCCAATAATTGCATGCACTTGTTTGTTTTTTTAAATATTGCTAAATTGACAGTGCAATATAATGTCAAACTCTGTTTAAACGTGATTTAAATATCCCACGTGCTTCACCTGAGAAGCATGCTTTTTCCAATCGTTTATGAGGTTTCAATTCAGTTATGGCAAGACACTTCAGGCAACACCATGGTTTTTTTCATGCACTGACCAATTTTGAGATTTTGTGCTTTCAGACTAGTGGAAAGAAAACCTCCAAAACACCCATTTAAGTGTTTATTTTTCTATTTGCGTCTGTAGATTTCAAAGGTGGTGGAGTCAGAAAACCCCTCTCCAGCAGCTTTACATACACCAAACTTTTTTATTCCTATCTCAATTCTGAAGGCTTTTACACATTTGGTGTCTTGCCTTAAAGGGGACCTATTATGCCCCTTGTTTACAAGATGTAATATGGTGTCCCTAGAATGTGTGAAGTTTCAGCTCAAAATTACCCCATGGATCATTTCTTATACAATTTTGTAAATCCCCATTTTTGAGTGGAAGGAAAACATGCTGTTTTCGTGCATGTGTCTTTAAATGCAAATGAACTGCTACTCCCCGCCTCACTTTCCAGAAGAGGGCGGAGCCTGTACAGCTCGTGCCTCGGATACTCTGACAAAAACTAAAACATCTTTTTGGTTTTGATTATATCTCTATCGTGTTCCTGCTCACATGATATTGCAGTTATCAGTCATCATAAAATGAAAGTTTACTATTCGCATGCGTTTTAAAGCCATAATCAGTCTAAACTTCTGATATATGGTTTTCTGAGCGCACACATCGAAGCACGCGCACAGAGAGCTGGATGTCGTGAGTATTAAACTAAGTTCTCTTTCACGTCTTATTGCGCTTAAACTGTCAAATACACACGTTCACAAACACAGCTGGTTATATCTGTGAACATAAACATCAGGGAAAGAAATCGCACGTGTATATTAGATCTGTGTATTAAAGTGACAGCAGCGTAATATACAGTACCTACTGCTATAAATGCTTTTAATTTGAATCAAACAACAAAAGAAAAACATAAATCCCTAAATAACTTAAGTAGCTTTAACAAGAATATGTTTCTTACTTGAATACTACTGTTAAATGCTCTGGCTAGGAGATAAACATGACGGACTGTGTACAGCTGACTGAGGGGCGGGGTCTATGCTAATAAGGCGGAGTCTGTCAGCAGTTGTGGGCGGGGCCTACACATGTGACGTCACATTGCATAGAAACTGCAAACGGCTTATTCTGAATCACTGCTAATGATTTATGGGGATTAAAAATAGGGGTCTGTGTGGTTTTTTTTTTTTACTATTATAGGTCGGTTGTGTGTGTACACACACTGCCGATGCACATTTATGTTCAAACACCATGTAAAAGTGAGTTTTGCATAATAGTTCCCCTTTAAGATTTTCCCTTAGAAGTCAACTACCTATGTAGGCTGTAGACCGCATGCTAGCGCTGTAGGATTTGGGAACAGAGCTATAGAGATCCAGTAGACCTCGTCCTCTGTGGCTTTTTGAGGTTGTTTTTCATTATCTTTCCAGCGTGCTGCTCATTTCGGATTACATTTTGAGTCGACCCCACTAGTCATTAAATGCAAAGGTGTTAATCACAGCTCAGAGGTGTTGAAAAAGCATGTGTTGGAGTGGTCTATATTATAATCTTATTCTCTCTAATACATGCACGTGTGAACATCAGGAAAGCAATAACAGAGACATGCAGTGTGGGAGTGTTTAATCGTACGGTTGCTTTCTCCATGATCTGGTGGGTGTGTGAGCGTGTGTCTGGATTTGTTCACACACAGATGTGAGCTAAATAAGGGTGCAGTATCCATGCAGACTATATATTCACACTCAGGTTTATATAAATTAAACATGCAGAAGCTAATCTCGCAGATGTCGAACATATGCTAAAACAATATGTCATTGTAAATGAAGATAAAGTAAGTGTGTTCCTGTATGGCTTTGTTTTATTTGCTGGCCAAAATATCAGATGTTGTGCAGAATGTTTTGGCTGCTCTTTTTCATAGATTTGGACTATTTTATGTTTCTATTTGTGTTCTGGTCAGATTCAAACCTGTATCCCCCATATGAGCACCGCAGTTCAATGTGTCTGGAGAGATGAATTAACTTGAGAAGCCAAATTGCGTAAGATATTAAGCCAAATCTACTATTTAAGCGTATTATTATGTAATACATACTGAAATGCTATTTAAACTCCTCCTAGGGCTTTCAAGCTACAACCACCAAACTCAGGTGAGACCTTCAGACTGCTAGTATCATGCTAGCACAGGGCTGCCAACTTTTGAGTTTAGCTTGGAGTGAGATTTTGGGGGGAGGGGGGGTTGTAAAAACAAGTATTGCATCACAATAAGTGTAATTGTGATTGTCAAAGCATTTGGTAACTAAATAGAATTTTATGAAGTTGACTGGTAGCCTAGTATACAGGTTTTATTATTGCTTGACAAAGATTTCAATTCCATTCTTGTGATTTGATTCCGATTTTGATTTAATATTGACTAATTTGGATACATGTTTATTTTAAATTTTATTAAAAAAAATAATCTCACCTAATGCTGTAAACATAGAGGGCCTAATCTGCTGGTATTATTAAAGGTTAAATTATTATTATTATTATTAAATAACAATTATTTAATGGCATAAGTAAAAATATAATAAATATGTAATATAGTGCTCAGCAAAATCTGTGTTAAATCAGGCTAGAAACATGGTTTACTTGCTAAATCATGTTAGATACGCTTGCAACATGCTAAGTCATGCTAACAGCATGTTAGCAATGTGCTAAATCATGCTAGCAACATGCTAACAACAATAATGGTGCGTTCAAGTCATCTCGTATAAATGTAATTACGAGTTGAACGCACTTGAACACCACCACAATGTCGTAAATACCAGTGGGGAGCTCGGGATTTTCTTTAAGCCCCGATCTGTACGAGTTGGGGGCGTGTCAGTGAGAAACATGGCGGAATCAATGGATGCAACGTCTGTAGTTGACTGTAAATTTTAATTGAGAGAAAAGTGATAGTAAAATATATATCACAATACTTACAGGTATTTAGCAGTGACATTGTAAGGCTTTTTCATTTATAACAAAGTAAGCGTTCTGCACAAAATATGATATCATTGTAATATAACAATTATATAATAAGTGTATAATGATACAGTTTACATTGGCTTCATAAGTTAATTAAAAGCATAAAAAGAAAAACACACCTGATGCGCATTCTTTGTTCTTCATTTTCTATAAGCAGGAGTTAACAAACCTTGCTGTATTTTCGTGTAATCCATTAAAAGAAGGTACACCGCCATCTTGCTCCGACGAAACTGACTTGAACGCACCTCACGTCGTAAACACGACTTCCCACCTCGTACGTACGAACTTCCCAGGAGGACTTGAACGCACCATAACAACTCTGGTGATGAATCAGCACACTCAATGTTTTCCTCATGAGGGGAATAAATAAGCATAGTTTAAAGATGCTCATGTGGATCTACAGCTCCTTACACACAGTTTCATGAACAATACCCTGTAATGTTGTTTTTGGATATGCTTGTGGCATCATCATTAACACATGACGACCTCTTGGAGTAAGGGTCAGAAAATGGTTATTAAAAGCTAAATTATGGTTTCTTTTGTTTCAAGAAGATCTTGCTAGTAGTATAAAATGCTACATAAGTGTAGAATATGACCTGTTTGTCATGCTGTAGAGTAACTCACAGAACTCAATGACTTTTATTCAATGCACTGTGTGTGTCATTGTGTGGATGTAGGTCATTGGATCAGGAAGCTTTATTCTGCTGCTGGAATACAAACTCTGAGAAAACGAGCTCTGAATCAAAGAGCACGCGACGCTCAGGCTGTGAGAAAGAGCGGCAGGAGAAAAAAATGCCTCATTGGAAGATCTTTTTTAAACTGCTAAAACTTCAGGAACTTCAAGGACTCGGTTGAGCAGAGCTCAGCGCAGATACACGACCTTTTGAAGTCAGATGAAAGAACGGCACAGAATATTAATGCAGTCGTTTTTACTCTAGGTTGAACGCAGTGAGTTCAGGCTGATGCGCTGATAGAAAGGAGAAGAGTCTGAGTATTTTTGCTGAAGTTAAAAAAAATAATTTATAATATTTTTACTTAAACTAAATATTATAATAAAATTATTTTTATCAATAAATATTATATATTTAAAATAATTGTAATAGAATATTAATTTATATTTGTATTATTTTTTGTAATGTAATTTTTTATTTTTTAATAGTTTTTCATTTACGTCACAGGCCAGCAAGATGACCTTTTATTTATTTTTATTTTTTATTTTTTATTTTTATTTTTTTCCAATAGTTTTCCATTTACGTCACAGGCCAGCAAGATGACCTTTTATTTATTTTTATTTTTATTTTTTATTTTTATTTTTTTTCCAATAGTTTTCCATTTACGTCACAGGCCAGCAAGATGACCTTTTATTTGTATTTATTTTTATTTATTTATTTTTTCAATCGTTTTTCATTTACGTCACTGTTCAGCAAATATGGTAAAGATCACTTTTTAGTTATTTATGTAATTTATTTTTTAGTTTTATTTTTATATATTTTGATTTGTCAATAGTTTTTCATTTACGTCACAGGCCAGCAAACACGGTAAAGATAACCTGTTATTTATTTAATATTTGTATTATTTATTAGTTTTTTTGTTTTTTCAATAGTTTTTCATTTACCTCACAGGTCAGCACACATGGCAAATATCACCTGTTATTTATTTATTTTAAATTAAATTATTTTAAATTTTTTGGTTGTCAATAGTTTTTCATTTACGTCACCGGTCAACAAACATGGTTTGCTAATATTTTGTCTTTGAATCGCAGGCTGGCATGTATGGCCTCAGTAACCGGTTAGACAACTGTTTGACGTTTACTATTGTGCTTCTGTTTTGAGTCAGACCTTCACATGAACAACCCCAGTCTGTGAACTCCACAAACCAAATAATCAAATCACATAATAATGCAGCGTCACTTGCTTTGTAAACATTTGATTTCATGCATTTTTGTTGAACTGAACAGATTTGTCAAGTCACGCTTATTTATATAGCGCTTTTTACAATACAGAGTGTTTCAAAGCAGCTTTACAGAGATAACAGGAAAATAATGCAACAAAGTTTGCACAAAGTCACAGTCCAGCTTAAATGAGTTCAGTGATGTTTCATTTTTGTTGTACAAAAGGGTTAGTTATTAATTTAATTCATTTTTATAAATAAATATATATATATAAATAGCCGCTATGGAGTAAACCGTGATGTCATCGTCCAGCTCAGTTCAGTTGTCATATAATTGTGACAATGCAGGCAGATCAATAATATTGATGAATATTAAATTAAATGTTAAATTGTGTTGTGTTTCTTGTCTACAAATCTGATTGTCAATGGAAGAGTAACATTAACGGCCCTATTTTAATGATCTAAGCGCATGGTCTAAAGCGCAGGGCGCAAGTTCACTCAGTGTGTGTCCGAATCCACTTTTGCTAGTTTAACGACGGGAAAAATGGTCGGCGCTCCCGGCGCATGGTCTAAAGGGTTGTCCTATTCTCTTAATGAGTAATGGGTGTGTTTTGGGATTTACATGCGTTAAACCAATCAGAGTCTCATCTCTCATTCACTTTAAATGCCAGTTGTGCTCGCACCATGGCGGATTCGCTATTTACATGACGGGATTTTATCGCGGAAAGACCGAACGCGTCTCAGAGCGCAAACTGATCTGCTCGTGCGTGAGGTAAAAGTGTGCAAGCAGAACATCTACGGGACAAGCCGGATTCACCATATCTTTATGTACACAATAATAATCTTTTACATTGTAATCCTTTTATTTTAAATATTTGGCATGTTTGTGTGTTGCTGTGCGTCCCTGTGTGTGTAATAAGCAGAGTGTACGCGTGTTGTGGACCCGCCTATAGGCGCACATTACTAACGCGCTCATTAAATAACAAAAATAATAATATTGTGCCATTGACTTTAGAGCAGGGTTCAGTCGTTCAATGTCTCAGTCTATTTCTGTTCCTCAAAATAGCAACGCTCCAACAATGCGCCAGAACACACACCTTGTTCTCAGACCAGCAGCCCATGGGTCACAAATGCATTTGCTATTTAAACAACGTAGCTAAGGACGTGAAAATGATAACTGCGTCGGGCTGAAAATAGCAAAACACACTTGCGTTGCGCTTGACGCTGCATTGCGCCGGGTGTAAGATAGGGCTTAGGTTGTTTTGTGTTTCTCAGATGTCTCTGTTTTCCAAACTAAGATAATTTAAGCAGAGAAAACAGCAGGACAAAGTTTAACTGTTTTTATCTCTTATCAGCATTATTCTTATTTATTACTGTTGAGATGTGCTTATATTTCTTTGTGACACTGAAAGGTTTTTCCCATCAGACCACAGCTGGTTCCTGGAAGCTCTGAAGTATTGTTGCGGTTTCTCTTAAATTAAATTCTTCCCTGTCCAGACGTTTGCCAGACGATTATTGCGTAATCCCACAGGCTTTTCCCTGCCAGCGCTCTGTTAGATAGGAAATCACATCTCGCCCATCACATCCACTCCAAAGCTGACACACACACGCATCCACATCCAATTTAGACACCAAAATGAAATTTCTCCCCATTCCGAAGTATTCCGGATAGAATAGGAATTCCCTTAAGGGAGAATTTCTGGAATGTCTTGGAAAAAAAAATCCATGATGGATCAAAACATGAGTGGCGTCTCATTGTTATGCAGATGTGAGGATTGTTCATGTTCACAGAAGCAGGTTTTGCTCCACAGACGCTAATAACCAATTCCAATTTATATTCCGCCGCTTTGGACAAATGCTGCACTTCTTCTTTTCAATGGGAGCGAATCACAGGATGGATGATAGTGTTTGATTGAATGAGATGGATCTAGTGTGCGGGATGAATATAATGAGTTACTGGAGTATTATTTTAGGACACCGATGCTCTTATCACAGTCCTACACAACAGTCTCTCTGAGCTGTCAGTCAAATCACAGTAAATCATCGTTACGTTAACTAAAGCTCCTCTCTCACTTATTCATCTGGAGTTAATGGACCCATGGAGGTTTTTAATGACCACCAACCTTTTATATACACACACACACACGTACACTCTCACACACATACACTCATACACACACTCACTCACTCACACACAATCTCTCTCACATACACAAACACACAAACACACTCACATACAAACACACACACACTCACTCACTCACTCACTCACTCACTCACTCACTCACTCACTCACTCACTCACTCACACACACACACACACACACACACACACACACACACACACACACACACACACACACACTCACACACACACACACACACACACACACACACACATTCATACCATCAAAACATGAAGCCTGAACTTATGCAGTAAATACACAGTATACTATGCATACAATATGTGCTTATCATTTTTTTTTAAATGTCAAATACCCGTTTAACATGCTACGTTTGCCAAAATGTGCAGCAGAACCAAAGCACACTGTAATCCCACAATGCAATTTGCTCAACTTGACCTTCCATTTCCATTTCCAATTATTTGCCTGCCAAAGGTTGTTATTTTGACAAAATTGGATTAAAAATACAAAATGAATATGTAAGAGATGAAAACTGCTTGCCGCTCTGAGTAGCTCGCTGCTGTTTAACGTTTTTATCTCTGCATATTGCGTAAAATACAGTTAAAAAATGAATGATAGGCCCTATAGAGTATGCAGTGAGTAGTGCACTTTCCCAGCTCTTGTTATTGGTGTGAAAAGGGCTGTAATGTTTTCATTAGAGCTGGAGAGCGTGTCAATCATTACTGTGTTTACTGTATCTACAGTGGCTTTTCTGCAGAATGATACAGTCAAACCTAAGTTTAATCAGACACCTTCAACATTTCTCACATCATCACAGTTTATTCGCTATAGTTAAAGCAACACCAAAGCACTTCTCCTCTTCGGTCCCCCTACAGGTTGGAAGCGGAATTGTCCATTACCGCTGTCGTAAATAATTTAGCCTACCGTTACACGTACACTATTTGTTTCTCCAATACCGGCTTTGGAAATAACGATGTCCACAGACAAGGTAGAGTCTGTTGCATGATTTTATGAAAGTATGATGTATTGCGACATCAGAAACGGCTATTTTTTTATCTAGGCTCCACCTATCGGCTATAGTAACGCTTGCCGTAAAGCAAGTCAAATTTGTAGTTTTCTTATGCCTCATTCGAACTACAGATCCGCTACCCGATCTTGCATAGTGCGGTTATAGCCGATATAGGGTCGCAAAGCGAACGCAGAAGTGCCGTTCACCCTGTTACGAGCTGATGAACCACTGAAACCATTATTTTAAGGTACAAAAGAATCTTTGGTGTTGCTTTAAGAAAATGGTAATAAAATATGAGCAGTACTCAGTTGATATTTGACTGGTTTTGTCCGTCCTTCTGTTAGACTGTCTCACAAATGAATTATGTTGAATATCTGTCAGCTGTTTAACTACACAATTAGATAATACCAGTTTAGCTCAACCAGTGACCAAGCGATGCTTCATTTTGTTCAGTCTGTGTGTAAAAAGAGCATTAGCAATTAAAGACAAAACACTGAAGAAAACATGATCAGCTCAAAGTGTCTGTATCATTTTCATAATTTTTTTTCTGGTAGTCACTGTATGAAGAGTTTTTGGGTATAATATGTCAGTTTACTTTATTTTGCTCTCCTCACTCACATAAATGGACTATAGTGTCCTGCACACACTAGTAAAACAATATGAAAAATGATATGTGGAGTCTGGGTAATGTTTGGTACAGTACAGCAGTAAACACAGCTTGCTCTGCAGAGATCAGGACTGAGAGCATGTGTTTAAGAGTGTGTATTGTAATAGACTCGTAGCGTTGCTCATTGTCTCCTGCAGACGTCTGGTGTGTGTGTGTGTGTGTGTGTCTGTAGGCTTCACACACACGCTTCATTATTCTCTGTCTCTAACACATGCTTTGGTCTCGTGAGGTTTGATCAGCCTGTGTGTAAAATGCTGATGTGTGTGTTTTCCTCTCACCTGCGTCTCGCAGTCGTTTGAGAAGCGCTCTTTCTTTCGCCTCAACAATCTGCTGTGTGTAAAATGCTGATGTGTGTGTTTTCCTCTCACCTGCGTCTCGCAGTCGTTTGAGAAGCGCTCTTTCTTTCGCCTCAACAATCTGCTGTTTTCCTCCTTCTAAATGTCATTTCTTACTCTGTTCTTTCTTTCATGCACTGTAATCCAGAATGTTCATGTGGACGTGATTACTAAAGCTAAATAACACGTTGATTTGTCAGGTTTGTCAGGTCATATTTAAAGCAGCGGTTCTCCTCATGCACTCGTGTTTATAAGATCATCACTGAAAGACATGAAAAAATAAACATTCATTGCTAGATGGAAATATAGACTGTGGAATATGATAGTCTTTCTGCTTTACTACTCTCAGTCTATCTATCCATCTATCCATCTATCTATCTATCCATCTACCATTCTATCCATCCGTCTGTCTGTCGTTCTATCCATCTAGCATTTTGCGTAGTGGATACGCATTTTGACTTCTAAGTACGCTGCTACGATTTGTCGCTCTAAACTACGCAAAAACCTGGTGACGCCTCTGCACGCGCAGTCCTCAAATCAAGCAACAGCAAAAGAAGAAGAGTTCGACCAATCATAGCGCTGGATTCATTCCCCAAATAGCATGCGCATAGATATCATATAAAGGCTAGATGTCTCGTCCGCGCTGCTGGCCAATGGAGCTCGACATCCGCACACGGCGGCCATCTTACCACAGGGTGCTCGCTCACTCATAACATGGTGCATGTACTTTTAAATAACCATAACTTGCTCAATTTTCTACCGATTTTCAAACGGTTTGGTTTGTTATAAACGTCAGAGATGTAGCTATTATACTGCATACATATGAATAATTATGTTCAAAATGTTTAAGCATTCAGAATTATAGCCACGTTAATAACGTTTGTAAGAAACCAAACCGTTTATAAATCCGTCCAGATTTCAGCGAGATAAGAGGATTTGTGTGCGTGCTGCTCACTCACCTTAATTCACAGAGCCCTGTGGTAAGATGGCCGCCGGTGATGCCGGAAGTGACTCCGCCTTAAGACATCTAGCCTTTATATGATATCTATGAGCATCCGGGGAATCGGGGATGATTGACAGATGCGTAAGGCCTATCATTAAAAAGAGACTGAAAATCGACACCAGTAAAGAATCCCGCTCGATCCGCCTTCCACTCCCGCGGCCCGCAGTCTGACTGATTTCATAAGCGAGGACAGTACAGTAGCCTAGTCACGGTACATCTGACTCCTGAAGGTAAACGGCCTGGGCTCGATGTGGAAAGTTAAAATATTGTGTTGAGTTAACCTAATCCTATGGATTCGATGATCGCATGGATTATTTTAAAATACTCCGTTCTTCATGGTCACTCAGAAAAGAGGAAGACATTCAGCCATGCAAATAATAAAATGCTCAAGTAATGCTGAACAATAAATCTTAATAAACTTGAAATCGCTATGGCTTAGTGATTATGAAAGTGATGTGATTTGTGGATTACGGATAAGCGCGAGTCTGGAGAAACAGGCGTTTATTAATTAATTCTCAGTGCTAAGAAACGTAGCCTTCATGTGTTACGTTATTGTGTGAATAATAGCTAAAGTACCTAATTATGTTACATATTTATTTTGTATGAAAACTAGCGCGTTAGTTATGGATTAAAAAGTACCGTTGAATCAGTGCTGCGCGAGCTCTCTCACACAAACATGGACGCGCGCACAAAGAGAGAGAATAAACTGTAAAATTAAATTTGACGGGCTAAGTTTAAATTTTGTTCTTGCTTGTTATTTTTTATTTTTATTTTTTTTCTGTCAAAATGCCAGAAAGCAGCATTTTGTATTACCCCATCCTTGTTTTTAAAATTCGTTAATTGACGGACGTTTTACTGTTAACAGCCTTCATATGTCGGATTCGTCTAACTTACCGGTATACTTGATATTCTTTTTAGAATAAGTGATTCGTTATGCTATTATTTGACTCCTGTAAAATCATTGTCAACTGTTTTCTATAAATATGTTTGTATTGGGAAACATTTATTCAGCTAATGTGTGTCCTGTTTAAAATGCGCAGTGTTCAAATGCAAAGACAGCACGTCACAAATAGAAGCCTTCATTTTAGACTAGTTGCTAAACTAGATCTCCCCAAACCCCCCCCCCACCCCACCCCCCGGTCGGTACGCAAAAAATAATTTCAAGGTTGGCAGGTGTGCATCTGTCTGTCTGTCGTTCTATCCATCTATCATTCTACCGTTCTATCCATCCATCCGTCTGTTTGTCTGTCTGTCGTTCTATCCATCTATCGTTCTATCCATCTATCGATCTATCATTCTATCCATCTACCATTCTATCCATCCATCCGTCTGTCTGTCATTCTGTCCATCTATCTTCTATCCATTTATCATTCTATCCATCTACCGTTCTATCCATTCATCCATCCGTCTGTCTGTCTGTCGTTCTATCCATCTATCATTCTGTCCATCTATCATTCTATCCTTCTATCGTTCTATCCATCTATCGCTCTATCCATTCATCCATCCGTCTGTCTGTCTGTCGTTCTATCCATCTATCATTCTATCCATCTATCATTCTATCCATCTACCGTTCTATCCATCCATCCGTCTGTCTGTCTGTCGTTCTATCCTTCTATCCATCTACCATTCTATCCATCCATGTCTGTCTGTCGTTCTATCCATCTATCATTCTATCCATCTATTATTCTATCCATCTATCATTCTATCATCTACCGTTCTATCCATCCATCCGTCTGTTTGTCTGTCTGTCGTTCTATTCTTCCATCAATCTATCCATCTATCGTTCTATCCAACTATCGATCTATCATTCTATCCATCTATCGTTCTATCCTTCTATCCATCTATCGTTCTATCATTCTATCCATCTACCATTCTATCCATCCATCCGTCTGTCCGTCTGTCATTCTGTCCATCTACCATTCTATCCTTCTATCGTTCTATCCATCTATCGTTCTATCCATTCATCCATCCGTATGTCTGTCTGTCGTTCTATCCATCTATCATTCTATCCATCTATCGTTCTATCATTCTATCCTTCTATCGTTCTATCCATCTATCGTTCTATCCATTCATCCATCCGTCTGTCTGTCTGTCGTTCTATCCATCTATCATTCTATCCATCTATCATTCTATCCATCTATCATTCTATCCATCTATCATTCTATCCATCTATCATTCTATCCATCTATCGTTCTATCCATCCATCCGTCTGTCTGTCTGTCATTCTGTCCATCTATCATTCTATCCTTCTATCATTTTATCCATCTACCGTTCTTTCCATCCATCCATCTGTCTGTCTGTCTGTCGTTCCATCCATCTATCGTTCTATCCATCTATCGTTCTATCCATCCATCTATCCATCCGTCTGTCTGTCTGTCTGGCGTTCTCTCCGTCTGTCTGTCTCTGTTTGTCTGAGCCTCTCTGTGAAAGTGAATGTGTTTCTTTAAACACTCACTGAATTCACTCAAGTGTTTCTGACACGGCACAGTTTGAGTGTCACATCTAAACGTCTGTCCTGACGTATCCTGCGCTTGTTATTCGCCTCTCAGCGCTGTTGCCTCTTTTTGCTGGAGTTTAACCAGACCGGACAGTCCGTTTGGAGAGATAGAGATAGACGAGTTTAACAATGCCGTTCAGTCAGTTTGGAGAGATAGAGATAGACACCTTGTTCACCTGCAGATGAACATTATGCCATCATTTATTCAAACTCATGACTTTCTAAACCTGTGAGACTATTTCTTTTATAGATCTTAGAAGGATAAATTTAGCAGAATGTGCATGCAGCTCTTTTCCATAGTGAATGCAGAAATTAAGGTAAGTTTTGCCCTTTGCCATGGCGTTCAGTTTTAATTTCTTCTGTATGTTTAATGGAAGAATAAAAGCCAACGACAGTTTAAGCTCATTTCATTTTTTTTTAAACCTAATCTAAAGTTTTGTCATATTAATGAAACTTAAGGCGAGACACGGCAGGCAAAAACAGATTTTTTCATGCAGTGGTCAGTTTAGAGATTTTAGGCTAGTTTACTCCTTCAATATATGTGTTCTTTAAAGCTGCTATAAAGAAAACGTTGAAAATATACATTAAGATGTTTATTTTATTACATTTTGTTAACTTGCGGCAGTAAGTTTCTCCCAAATTTACCAAGAAGTTAGCATTCCAACGTGACACGGAGAGATCCGTCTGTTTACTGAAGTCTGTCGTGACTGGGACCTGATTTATGTGACATTTTAATAAAAAAAAATATGGTGAAAATCGATTTAAGGCTATGGACAGTATATTTGGATTTCCTAGGTAATGAAAGCATATATCCTGAAATCCCTCAGAATTTTGTTTTTCATCTTGTGTGTAAACAAGTGAAAAATTAAAAAAGAATTTTGCACCTGGCTTTATCATATGTCCAGATCTATCTACCGAAAATATATGCAAAACCGTGCATATTTAATGAGATAATGCCTAATTTGCATAATTAAACATACACATTTCTAAAACTTGTAATACATTTTTTTATATACTTGTGTAAGTAATCAACTGAGGAAGTTTCATAGTGATATCTATTATTTTAAAATTTTACCCTATTCACCTGTAGTGAATTAAACTAGTTTTAGGAAAATGACAATCAAACCTTTGTCCACTGCATATTTTTGTAGCATTTATGTACTGTTCTTCTCTTGAAGCTTCATTTATTTCATGCATGAATTTAGTAAACAATGATTTATGGCATTTCTCCATCGTTTTCTCTCCAGTGTCAGTCAGTATTGTGAGCTCAGATTCTGTTGTGTTGGAGGGTTTTCTCTGTGCTGAATTGTGTCTGATTAATTGACTTCATGTGGAGTTCTGGACTGAAAGGCCCCGTGTGTTAGTGTTTGTGCTGTAACCCAGGGGCCGTGTCGTCACTGATCTGAGAACAGTCATCTCACGCAGGGGTCGACACCTGCGCTTCCGTCATTACGTGTTTGTTAACGTTATTTCCCTCGAGTAACAAACTCCTGGCCTTTAGCCGACGGAGCGCTGGCTTGGAAACGGCGTCGTCATGGAAACCGCCTCCAGACTCGTCGCCGGGTCAGCGTGTGATTGAAAGCAGCGCGCGGTCTTCAATTATCTCTGTTTGCATCTTTGTTGATTAGAGAGGAAGAGAGAGCAAGGGATGATGGGAACCGTCTTTTCTCAGCCGGAATATTCCCACACCTGCACTGAGTGTTTCTCACAGCAATAACAAATGCAGGACTGGAAGAGAAAACATGCTTGGGGAAATCATGGTTATAATGTAAAAAAGTCAATATTATGCCATACTGCATTGAAAATTATGACTTGAAAAGTCATTGAAATATGACATTTAAAGACATTCAAATACTAAGTCATAACTTTGAGATTAAAATGTTGAAATTTTGCCAAAATCAAAATTTACATTATTTAGTAATTTCAAATTTTTATGTCATATTTTTGTCTGTTTGTCTCTCTCTCATCCATCCATCCATCCATTGTTTTATCGTTCTATTATTCTCTGACTATCGTTCTCTCTATCTATCTGTCTATCGTTCTCTCTATCTATCTGTCGATTGATCTATCTATCTATCTATCTATCTTTCTATCTATCTATCTATCTATCTATCTATCTATCTATCTATCTATCTATCTATCTATCTATCTATCTATCTATCTATCTATCTATCTATCTATCTATCTATCTATCTATCTATCTATCTATCTATCTATCTATCTGTCTGTCTATCTATCGTTCTCTCTATCTATCTGTCTATTGTTCTCTCTATCTATCTATCTATCTATCTATCTATCTATCTATCTATCTATCTATCTATCTATCTATCTATCTATCTATCTATCTATCTATCTATCTATCTATCTATCTATCTATCTATCTATCTATCTATCTATCTATCTATCTATCTATCTATCGTTCTCTCTGTCTATCGTTCTCTCTGTCTATCGTTCTCTCTGTCTATCGTTCTCTCTATCTATCTATCTATCTATCTATCTATCTATCTATCTATCTATCTATCTATCTATCTATCTATCTATCTATCTATCTATCTATCTATCTATCTATCTATCTATCTATCTATCGTTCTCTATCTATCTGTCTATCGTTCTCTATATATCTGTCTGTCTGTCTATCTATCTATCTATCTATCTATCTATCTATCTATCTATCTATCTATCTATCTATCTATCTATCTATCTATCTATCTATCTATCTATCTATCTATCTATCTATCTATCTATCTATCTATCTATCTATCTATCTATCTATCTATCTATCGTTCTATCGTTCTATCTATCTATCTATCTATCGTTCTATCTATCGTTCTCTCTATCTATCTGTCTATCGTTCTCTCTATCTATCTGTCTATCGTTCTCTCTATATATCTGTCTATCTATCTATCTATCTATCTATCTATCTATCTATCTATCTATCTATCTATCTATCTCTATCTATCTATCTATCTATCTATCTATCTATCTATCTATCTATCTATCTATCTATCTATCTATCTATCTATCTATCTATCTATCTATCTATCTATCTATCTATCTATCTATCTATCTATCTATCGTTCTCTCTATCTATCTATCGTTCTCTCTATCTGTCTATGTATCTACTTTAGAAAATGCAATTATTTCGCTTTTTTTCTTGCACAGTGAAAAACAAGTACATGTCATTGTGTATGTCATAATTTTGACTTTAATCTAATAATTATGACTTAATATGTCATACAGCATTTCGTTATGTCAATGACATAATTTTTATGTATAAATTATGTATTTAAAAAAAATTATAAACAAGAATAAAAAATCAAATATACAGTTAAATTACAGTTAAATTAATATTTTTTTAATTGTATTATATTAAAAATTATAATATAAATATTGTAATATTAAATATAATAATAATAAAAATGTAAACGGCTTAGATTAAACCATTAAATGTGTTTATTCTTGATGATTATTGAAAGGTTTGAACAATACTCTTATTACTCACAGGGGACATAATTAATAATTTAGGTTACAGTAATTTAACCGACAGAGAAGCCCAGCTCTAATGTGCAAAATTCAACTATAAGGCATGAACATATTAAGATATTATAAACATTAACATCGTGGTTTTCTCTAAAGCTGCTTTGAAACACTGTTTTATAAAAAAAATCAAGAGCTGTTTTCTGGAAATATTCCTGATAGTGAGAAAACACTCCTGATTTTGTGTGTGCGTGTGCGTGTGCGTGTGTGAGAGAGAGAGAGCGAGATATGAATGAGGTCTGTGTGAAATTAATGACATGCAACTAATGAGTGTTTTCCTTCTCATTTATGTCTCTTATATCCTAAGTCTAATTGAATGATACACATAAATCATTGTTTTTTAGGGGAATTAAATTAGCATTAAATTGACATAAAAAACTTGTACAGTGATCACTTTTTCCTTACACTCAGTCTGATTAAAATATAGCCTATAAAATTATATTTTTCATAAAGAAACTATTATCAGTAGTTTTTTTGGTTGCATTTTACATTTCCCCGCTGCATGGATATTTTATTTTTTAGAGTTTTTTTTAATTCTTATTAATTGTCAATAGTGATTATCATTAGATTACTGTAATTCATTATTGTAAAATGAATTGTCATGAAATATTAAACATTTCCTGACACTAAAACAGGCTTTCTAATTGAATCATCTCAAACATGAATCAGATTTTTGGGTGTAATGTCTGGCCATGTGTTTGTTGTGTTGCCTCGGGATGTGTGTTTGAGTGTGTTTTCCCATCTGTGAGCCGGGGAACCCCTGTCGACTCCATTATGGTGTTGATGGAGGTTTCTGTTTTTATGGAGATGAGCTTTGCTCGAAGACCCTTCGCAACTATTAATGTAGAGCGATGCAACCCATCCATAATCGGGACAAAAGGATGACTGGACGCCTCGGTAATGAGCAGGCATCAATCATATCCCAACAGCCCCGGCGGGAGAGATAAGAGTCATGCAGAAGTGCACTGGCCAATCACAGCGCTTTTCAGCTTAGCACTGCAGACACGATTGCATGTGATTGACAGCGCTCTTCAACATTACTTACACCAAATTTAAAGCTCCCCTATTATGCTATTTTAAAGGTTCTTATTTTGTTGTTTTCCTACAACAGGTTTACATGCATCCAAGGTTAAAACACACTTTAATTTTCTCATCATATACAGTGCGCATCACTTAATTTCTCAGAGTCTGAAAATGGTTCGTTTGAAGATTCAGTTTCTCTAAACTCCTCCTTCCCGAGAGCCTGCTCTGCTCTGATTGGTCAGACGGCTCAGTCTGCTGTAATTGGTCGACTGCTTACAGCGCGTGTCGGAAATGAAACGTCCATCACTATATCTGAATCTCAGCTCTTCCTCAGTGACACGAACAGTAGCGATGGCGTTGGGTTTTCCGTATCAGTTCCAGTGTGAGTCTCGTTCTCTAGAAGTGCGGAAAACATGAACAACACGAACTAAACTCTTCCAGTCTCAGATACAACTGCAGTGTTTGAGGGTGGAGCAAAGAGACGCTGCTCAGCCAATCAAGAGCACAGGCTGGCATTATGCAAATTTGTTACATAAGGAAGGGAGACTGGAATTGCTGACTAATCATTTCAGACGTTCAGGATCACTTTATTTGACATGCGCTTTGATCTTTAAAACTTTGCAGAGCTTTTACATTCACAGATAGCTATATTACACACTGCATTAGAAGAGAATATACGAAAAATCATAACTGGGGCACTTTAAGAAAATGACAAATCTGTATGACGACATCTTCCAGCGTATGACTCTCAGGAATATTATAATACAGCAGCTGAGCTGAGATTCAGATATAGTAATGGACGTTTGGTTTCCGACACACGCTGTAAGCAGTCGACCAATCACAGCAGACTGAGCCGTCTGACCAATCAGAGCAGAGCAGGCTCTCAGGAGGGAGGAGTTTAGAGAGACTGAATCTTCAAATGAACCGTTTTCAGACTCTGAGAAATTAAGTGATGCGCACTGTATGTGATGAGAAAATTAAAGTGTTTTTTAGACCTTTGATGCATGTAAACCTGTTGTAGGAGAACTCAAAACAAAATAAAACAAAAAGCTTTTTGCTGTTGTGGCTCTTATAGAAGTTCCTAAATCATTTACTGTTATTTTTGTTGAATGTTCATTCACTGCAAGAGAAGCTGCATTAATTATATCGGAAACAATGTAGAAAGCTTTTTGCTTTTAGTGAAGATACAATAGAATACAATATAATTATCCATCAACCCATAAGTGTTTTTTTTTTTGTGTGTGTGTGTGTGTGTGTGTGTGTGTGTGTGTGTGTGTGTGTGTGTGTGTAAATCTTATAGAGCCGCATGATTAATAAATAAAGTGGTGATTTTTCTGGAACATCATAAGCTTTATTAGTTTGCTTGCTTATTTTTCGGCTTCCAGAATGAACGAAACATGTATTACCTGTGTTTACAGCGCTCAATGATGCTTACACCACCAAATGTTGGGTAAAAATATGAAAAATAATACTTCTTTCTAAAGAAACTTGAAGTAAACATATGCTAATCTATGTTGTTTCTCCAGGACAGTGTACTGAAGTGTTCCTTTCGAATGATTTATAGTTATAGGCCTCCTGCATGTTAACAGGTTTTCCCTGTTTGTACCAAATAATATATCACTATTCCCAATAATACCAAAATTTGTATTATTTTAAATATTATATTATTATATTTATTCTTAAAAACTGTCAAATTATATAAATATACTGGTAACACTTTATAACTGCACGCTATTAATCATTAGTTAAGCATTAGTAAACCGTTAATTCATCATAATAAGATGTATGAATGTACATTTAAATAGTTTATTAATAATTTACTTACACTTTCTAAGTGCTCTTATGAATCACTGACAACACCTAAATTGATTTGTAAATAATGCAATACTTCATTTAGAAATGATAAATTGATCATTAATTATGAAAATACAACTATTAAACACATTATAGATATGCTTACAAATCAAGAATGAATAATTTATAGCTGTACTTATAAACTGCTTATTAATGTCTATTAATGCTTTAGAAATGATGAATTAACTGTTTACAAATGCTTAACTAATGATTAATATCATGCAGTTATTATAAAGTGTTACCAATATACTATATATTTAATAATGAAATTTATAATTATTAATTTGTTACATTTATATCGCGCTTTTCTGGGTTATTACAGTAGTAATACTTAATTCTTATTAAGTTTCATATTTTTATTTTGTAATGATAATCATGATCATAATAATTATTATTAGTCATATTTATATACAAGCACAAAACTGTGGGCCAAATTGTGCAGCCGTACAAGCATGCACAACAAACCCTCTTAATAATTGTTTTAAATTTGTTTAAAAATCACATTTTAAATCGCAATTTTTTACCAGAAAAAAATATATTTTTAATTTAAAAATGTCTTCATCCAAATCATGCAGCCCTAACATCTTATTTTGCTGTGATTGATGGTCTGGTCTGTCCGTCTGGCATCTGAACGTCCTGGCATCAGATGATCTCAGGGTCTCAGGTTTGGCACACAGTGTTTGGCAGGAGATTTGAGCAGGACCTGAGCTGAAGTCTGGGTTTGCTTGGCGGTTGCTAGGGTATTTTGGGTGGTTGCTAGGGTGTTTGGGGTGGTTGCTATGTGGTTGCTAGGGTATTCTGGATGGTTGCTAGGGTGTTCTGGGTGGTTGCTATGTTGTTGCTAGGCGGTTGCTAGAGTGTTCTGGGTGGTAGCTATGGTGTTGCTAGGCAGTTGCTAAGGTATTCTGGGTGGTTGCTAGGGTGTTGTGGGTGGTTGCTAGGCAGTTGCTAAGGTGTTCTGTGTGGTTGCTAGGGTATTTTGGGTGGTTATTAGAGCGTTTCTAGACTGTTGCTTGGGTGTTCAGGGCGGTTGCTAAGGTATTTTTGGTGGTTGCTATGGTGTTACTAGGTAGTTGGTGTTGTGCAGTCTTGTGCACATTAATATGGATACAATAATAGAGCTGTTGAACATTTGCTTCATGCACTAGTGGCATAGTGGCTAAAACTCAGGGACTCAGGCATTTATTTGAAATATTTTTTTGTAACATAAATGTCAGTTTAATGTGTCCTCCTTGCAGAATACAAGTGTTAATTTATATTTTAAAAAACAAAGCATAAATACAGCACATGCATGTGTACCACAATACAGGCCAATAAAAAAGGCTGTACAAGAAGTCTTTTTCTCTGTATTTACATCTCACATTAATGCCACTGAAAGCAGTGAAAACACTGAAATCAGTTCCAGTTCCAGCTGGCAGGACATGAACAAAACACACTCGAATCAAAGCTGTTACCCCTCAGATATGGCCAGCGGGTCGTTAGAGATGGAGAGAAATTAAGACCAACAGGGACATGTCAGAAATGGTCTTGTTTAGATTTCTAATCATTTAACATTGAGTTCTTGATAGTTTTTTTGTGTGTGTTTTTTGTTTAGTTTTTGTCCAGCGGAGAAGCTGAACTCATTAACTAGAGAGCTGATATATGCTGATTTACCAGAATTGAAAAGTGAAAATGAAAAAATGAGATGAAAATGAAAAGTTTTTTTCTTTCACTCGGTTTAGTACCTAAAATATTCCCGGAGACCATGTTTGGAAAGAAACGGCGCTTTTTTGTCCGTTTAAGCCCCTTAAACGGACAAAAAAATATGAAATGGGAGGAAAAAGATGTCATTGCTTTTGCATTCTCTTGCAATTATATAGTTGGGTAATTATATTGTACATATGCTTCAACATGCGGGGTATTGAAATCACTTTTGAATGCGCCCTCGCTTTTCACTATCACACCATGTCCTAACCAGATGCGATAAGATTCCAGTGACAAATAATTTCTGTCCACACTAGACGAGACACGACTGCGAGATGCGTCAAAATCAATCAAAACCCACAGCCAATCAGAACAGCGTGTGGGCGGAGTCAGTCAATCAGAACATCGTGTGGGCGGAGTCAGCCAATCAGAACATCGTGTGGGCGGAGTCAGCCAATCAGCACAGCTTGTGGACGGAGTCTCGTGGCACCAGAGAGTAATCTTGACGGCACTCGCAAGAAAATGGATAAGGAGCTACATAATCAAATTCACAAATATTACACCATTTAAACATTATTAAAAATTCATAGGCTACTGAGTTACCGCACATTTGACAAGATAAGATATTTGTCATTGACGCTTAGAATCGCCAAATCCTCTGACATCATCGTCCTGTCAATCATCTCTCCTTACTATCTTCACAGGATAAGTGAAATCTGATGTAAAGTAATGTCCCTTTAGGGGCTCCGTAGAATGTGTTATTCAAATTCCGTGCCTTTCCAAATTGGGATTTAGGCTTTGGACACATTCCTACTCCTTAACTATGATAAAATCACTGAATGCCTTGAATATTACTTTATTTGACTGTTTTCATCTACTCGTCGGTGTAAGTATGGCCTCCACTCTTCAGCGTAGTCTTCTGTATGTCTCCCTCTCTATCTTCGCTTTCTTTCTCAGCTGTGACAGATAAGACTGGTGTGAGTGTGTGTTGATCTGAGTGTGTGTTCCTCTCCTCAGAATGGCAGGGATTACGGGTTCCTGGTGCGTCAGAACTCAGAGCTTCTGCGAGCGCTGGAGGAGATGGAGAAATCCTGCGCCGCTCTCAGAGAGGAGAACCGGATCCTGGTGAGGGCTCATCGTCACAGCACAGCTCGTCTCAGTCTGCAGACAGGACACACGCGCATTTGAGTTGCAGTTTAATTTGAAGTGATTTGTTTGTTCAGTATTTTGTATAAAAATGTTAGATGATAGATAGATAGATAGATAGATAGATAGATAGATAGATAGATAGATAGATAGATAGATAGATAGATAGATAAAGTGGGCCAGAACTGTGTTCCGTCACATCAGATAAATTAATAAATAAATAGATTCATTAATATCAATGATAGCGGGATGGTAGGCGGTACACAAACAGGCTTCCCGACGTTATGTCCTCAATCACGGTTCTGACTTGAGTGCATCTACGCCGGTTCACGCATGCAGACAAACTCCTTCCTCCCCTCCCGCTGAACGCCAGCGATTACTAATGCGTGAAATGCACTCACGGTGGTTTTGCACGGTAAAGTTAGTTTTAGGTTCGATATTCGCCGGACATTTGTTTGCCCTTGCCACTGTTCTATAGGGTCGGCAGTCTTACAAAGATATCAATAGCAGGATTAGTTTTAACATTATGTGACCATTGTATATCGACGTGAGATATTCATTCAAAATCACCTACGTGCGTTAATGCTGCATATTTATACCTGAGAATGCTTTAACGCGTTTCCACAGTGCATGATGTCTAAGGGAACATCTGCCAATTCCACCAACTGCAGTAAACATAACCTATAATTTGTATTATTTAAAACAGACGTTTTCAAATTCCAAAGCTTGTAGAAGGTTCCTATCGGCAATACTGACTCAGCTTTCCTGGTAGCCTTGAGTAAATTTACTTGTCTAAGAAAATGATTCATAAAAACATAAATATCAGCTGAGCCTATGTTTACTTTCTTCACTGACAGATGAAAATGAAAAGACTATCAATCAAAGTTCAGCTTTAGGAGGGGAAGAAATAGGGCAGGATAAGGAGACTGAGAGAAAAAGAATGATGGATATGAGGAGAGAGCAGGTATTGACAAATAATCTAATGCCCACTGACATGGTTTTAAAGCTATTTCTTATCCATTTTTTGAATAAAAAAATTGTACATATGTAGGTCAGAGATATCCAAACCCCCCTAACTACCCCACATTTCAATGCCTGTGTCAGGAATATATGGAGTTAATATTGTGCCATAATTCAACAAACAAATTCAGCATTTTGCAAACAAACTCGATCTGCTTTGCAAAGGAAAACTCGACTCGCAAACAAACAGAAAGCAAAATGTCCATGTACAAATGTCAATTTGAGCGAAAATACAGTGGAGTAACACATATGCATTGTGTTTTGCAAATAGAAATAAATGAGCCTACAACATATTTCACAAATAAATACAAACCAAATTGCATGTAACCTTTTGAAAAAATACCAAATCTAGTGCATACAAATGCATATCTGTCTGTTATGATTGTGAGACACTTGGCTTTTTATGAGATCTCTCGGCTCGATTTTCTCACAAATGCAGATGAGCAACTTCCTCTTCTAAAACAGTAGATGGTGCTAGGATAGGGGATTAATTTAGCGCTAGTCTCCTGGGAGAAGCACTGATTTGATCCCCTCCTAAATTAAGCCCCTATCTTAGCGCCATCTACTGTTTTAGAAGAGGAAGTTTCTCAACTGCATTTGTGAGAAAATCTGCCTGGACACATTTGAGAGAAAATCGAGCCGAGAGATCTCATAAAAAGCCAAGGTTACATGCAATTTGTTGGATGGGTTGTATTTATTTGTGAAATATTATCTAGGCTCATTTATTTATATTTGTAAAACATTTGTAACTCCACTGCATTTTCGCTCAAATTTACCTTTGTACTTGCACATTGCTTTCTGTTTGTTTGCGAGTCGAGTTTTCCTTTGCAAAGCAGATCGAGTTTGTTTGCAAAATGCTGGATTTGTTTAATTATGGCACAATATTAACTCCATAGGAATAGTCCTGTGGTGCAACAATGAATGTTAAAAATTTTTTTTAACACCAAATATGTTGCTTTATATATTTCACCACCTTGAACAATGTTAAATCTGGTTGTGAGTGTCTCTTGTCCACCACCCGTGTCTCCTCAGAGGAAGAGCAGTTCTCCAGAGACGGAGGAGAAGGTGAAGAGGTTGAGGAAGAAGAACACTGAACTCGCCGTCATCGCCAAGCGTCTGGAGGAGAGAGCGCGCAAACTGCAGGAGGCCAACCTGAAAGTGGTGTGTGTTCATGTTCATCTTCAGCTCTTCTCATGTCACTGAGCGTGCGGACTGCATTACAGCACTTTAAAGTAGCGATGGGCGTTTTTCAAAAATATTGTACTCGATATTCGGGTTCATAAAAATCTAATATTCTAATATTAATTTATTTAAATGTCGATTAACGAGAAAGATTTTCTCATTTTGCCTTTTGCTGGATGTTGAAATGATTCAGCGCCTGTTAAACTGTACAATAGACGCCTTCCCAACCCATCCAGTGTTTACTAGTCAAACACACTCATTCATCGCTCTCTTATGTCTCAGATATAAAGGCAAACCACAGATTTATTGATGGTTATGTGCAAGTTGACTTTGTTCTGAATGACCGTGACTATTTAAATACATTACAGATCTATTGTTAAACAACATTGTGTTTTACAGTGACATTGAGCTTTTGATGTAGAGCGACAACACTGGTTACACAACACAAGACCAATCTACACACACAATAATGGTTACGCAACACAAGACCAATCTACACACACAAGCCCAATCTACACACACAATACTGGTTACACAACACAAGACCAATCTACACACACAATAATGGTTACGCAACACAAGACCAATCTACACACTCAACACTGGTTACACAACACAAGACCAATCTACACACTCAACACTGGTTACACAACACAAGCCCAATCTACACACACAATACTGGTTACGCAACACAAGACCAATCTACACACACAAGCCCAATCTATACACACAATACTGGTTACTCAACAAAAGACCAATCTACACCCACAATACTGGTTACGCAACACAAGACCAAACTACTCACACAATTCTGGTTACACAACACAAGACCAGTCTACACACACAAGACCAATCTACACACAACACTGTGGTAGAGAAGTGAATGATGATGCGAGAGAGTTTAAACATAAAGACACTGAACTCCTCACCCTCTCTCTCTCTGTGTGTGTGTGTGTGTGTGTGTGTGTGTGTGTGTGTGTGTGTGTGTTACTCTAACTCCACTGTAACTCTAGTCCACCTGTACGGCCACCTGTCGGCCCTCTGAGAATCATGGGTTATATTGACTGACGGTCACAGCACAACACCTGTTATCCGTTTGTGTCAGCGCACACACACACACACACACACACACACACACACACACACACTCACTCACTCACTCACTCACTCTCTCTCTCTCTCTCTCTCTCTCTCTCTCACACACACACACGCACACTCACACTCACACACCCACACACACACGCACACACACGCACACTCACACACACATGCTATAGATGATGTTATTCTGTCTCCAGGTAAACTCTCCTCTGCCGCTGAAGTCTGGCGCTGTGGATCAGTACAAGCGTGCGTTTGCGCGTCAGAGAGCCCGAGACCTGGCGCAGCACGCAGACACACTCCTGTGTAGAGACAAACAGATCTCAGCGCTACAGCAGGAGTGCAGACAGCTGGAGAACCGGCTCGGGCACGGCAAGGTACACACACTATCACACACAACACCGTATAGTATTTGCTAAGTCTAGCAACTCTAGTACTGTGACTTAAAGGGATAGTTCAGATTTAGCCCATGATTTACTCACCCTGAAGCCATCCACTTTCTTCTTACAGACGAATACAATCAGAGTTATATTAGAAAATGTCCTGGCTCTTCCAAGCTTTATAATGGCAGTGAATGGCCGTTTATGTTTTGTAGTCCATAAAAGTGCATCTGTTCATCATAAAAGTGCCTCTATCCATCATAAAAGTGCATCTATTCATCATAAAAGTGCCTCTATCCATCATAAAAGTACATCTCTCCATCATAAAAGTGCATCTATTCATGATAAAAGTGCATCAAATCCATCATAAAAGTGGATCTATTCATGATAAAAGTGCATCTATTGATGATAAAAGTGCATCTATCCATCATAAAAGTGCATCTATTCATGATAAAAGTGCATCTATTCATGATAAAAGTGCATCTATTTATGATAAAAGTGCATCTATTTATGATGAAAGTGCATCTATTCATCATAAAAGTGCATCTATTTATGATAAAAGTGCATCTATTTATGATGAAAGTGCATCTATTCATCATAAAAGTGCATCTATTCATCATAAAAGTGCATCTGTGTATCATAAAAGTGCATCTATCCATCATAAAAGTGCATCTATCCATCATAAAAGTGCATCTATCCATCATAAAAGTGCATCTTTCCATCATAAAAGTGCATCTATCCATCATAAAAGTGCATCTATCCATCATAAAAGTGCATCTTTCCATCATAAAAGTGCATCTATCCATCATAAAAGTGCATCTTTCCATCATAAAAGTGCATCTATTCATCTTAAGTGCATCTATTCATGATAAAAGTGCATCTATCCATCATAAAAGTGCATCTGTCCATCATAAAAGTACATCTATCCATCATAAAAGTGCATCTTTCCATCATAAAAGTGCATCTATCCATCATAAAAGTGCATCTTTCCATCATAAAAGTGCATCTATCCATCATAAAAGTGCATTTATCTGATGAGTTTGTGTAAGAAAGATGAGAAACGATGAGTTTGTGTAAGAAAAATATCCATATTAAAAACTTTAAAGTTATTTTACTTCATAACGTTTTAAATATGGATATTTTTCTTAAAGAAACGCATCGCATGATGGATAGATGATGGATAGATGATGGATAGATGCACTTTTATGGACTTCAAAACAGAAACAGCCATTCACTCCCATTATAAAGCTTGGAAGAGCCAGGACATTTTTTAATATAACTCTGATTGTGTTCATCTGAAAGAAGAAAGTCATATACACCTCGGATGGCTTCAGGGTGAGTAAATCATGGGCTCATTTTCATTTTTGGGTGAACTATCCCTTTAAGTATTGCTGATTTGCATCAGAATCAGAATAGATCTGTTCATGTGTTTTTTTTTTTTTTTATTAAGTTCTTAAAAAAGAGTTGATTTTTGCCAACAAATTTTAGTCAGCCTTAGTCTTTTGACTATTTTTTTAAAGGTTATTTTGCATCAGAGTCAGATTAGATGTCCTGTCCTGTCCTGTCCTGTTCATATGTTCAACTGGATGTTTGTAATGGTTACTAAATACAGTATATGACATGATTTCTGTGCAGTTGCTCATGTATTTCAGCTCTCAGTTCCCTCTTCAGATTTTATTTTTGCCAACAAATTTTAGCCAGCCATAGTCTTGTATTTATTTATTTTTATTTTTTATTTTTTATCTTATTAGGTTATTTTGCATCAGAATCAGATTAGATATTTTCTATTCATATGTTCATGTTTGGATGTTTGTAATAATTACTAAATATATAACATGATTCCTCTGCAGTTCCCTCTTTGGAGTTCCAACAAAGTTTCAGTCAGGCTTATTTTTTTTTTAATTATTTTTTTTTTATTATTATTATTAAATTAAACTTTCTTTTTTTTCCATCTTATTTTCTTAGGTTATTTTGCATCAAAATCAGATTAGATCTTTTCTGTTCATATGTTTTTTATAATCAAGTTCTTAAAATATATGATCAACTTAATGTTTGTAATAAGTACTAAATAAACAACATGATTTCTGTGCAGTTTTTCTTATATTTCAATTCTGTTCACTCTTTGGAGTAGATGTTTTGCCAACAAAATTATGCAGTCTCATGGCTATCGATTGATTGACTGATTGATATATTTATTTTATTTTGCACCAGAATCAGATTAGATTCTGTTTTTAAATCAAGTTCTTAAAATATATGACCAACTTACTAAATACATAACATGATTCCTGTGCATTTGCTCTTATATCTCAGCTCTCAGTTCCCTCTTGCATTTTCATTATGATGTCTTATGTCTCCGCCTGCAGGAGATGCCATGTACTGCACATAGCCAGCATTCACTGAACACACACTTTTAAGTACATACTGTAGGCATAACATTGAAGTGTGAACCTGGCACAGAACCTAAATGTGTCTCACCGCAGGACTATTTAAGTGATCTGCAAAACACGATGATTGATCTCCTCCATGTCTGGCTCAGGGTCCTGTGGGAGTCAGTGAGTTTGAGCGTCTCCTGAAGGAGTCTCAGAAGGAGGTTCTGCGTCTCCAGAGACAGCTGTCGGTCTCCTCCACCAGAGATCAGAGCAGCGCGACCACAGAACACACTTCAGAGAGACAGGACAAAGATGACAGGGTGAGTGCCGGCACAAAACATGCCTGTTTCCCAACACTGAGCAAAAAATCACTCTGAGATATGAATAAAATGGGATGTGAATATGAACATAGGAATGTTAATCTATGAAAGACATCAGGTTTTTTTTTATTCAATATTATTTTATTCATATCTGGTCAGTCTTTTATATTATTTGTTCTAGAGCTGATTAATTTCGAGTACTCACTTAAAAAATATCACGTGGTTGTGTTGATTAACCGGCAAAATGCCAGAAGTGGCGCATTTTACAGATGAGAATCCATGAAATGCATTATTAGACCGTTTTCTAAGGATGCACGATATTAAAAGCATTTAAAATGCATAATATAGCATAGTGCTATTATGAAATCATGAAAGAAGCGATTCATTTAAATAAATATATGCGCTGCGTGTTTCAGAGTGAAGCGCGGCGCTGTGATTATTGCATGCGTGAATTATTGCATTGCATGTAATTATATACATGCGTGCAGGTTACGTGTTTCTTCAGCGTCTCAGAGTGTAAATGCTGCTCCTCATGAGTCTCTGCGTCTGCCGTTTGTTTGGGTTTCCAATAACATGCATTTGGAAATGCATATAAAGTCTGATGCGCTTCGTGTTTCATAGCAAAGTGTTGCACTGTTATCGTTTACATGCGTCTCACACTCCATCTCTGTAGGCTATATGCTGTGAGTTTGGTTTGCTTATAATGTTCATCTGGAAACGCAACATGCGCCATTTCACCGGATTTGTGATGTAAATCACGTATAAACCTACGCCGACACAGGAGAATACATCGGGTATGTTTCTAAATATGCAAATTGTTCATCACAATTTCAAAATAAAAGTCTAAACCCTCGTTCTGAGTTTGCATGTTTTGATGTCCACATGTTCTTGTTCAAGAAATCAAAGTGGCTGTAGCATTTCCATCGTAAAGAAGTGGCCAAATATTAAAGATTAAGTAAACATTTGAATTAAATGTCATTTGGCCAATATTAAACAAGGATTTGATCTGCTGTAAAGTGTAAAAACACCAGCATTTGATATAATACATAATATACTTAATGTATATTATGTATTTTAACAGTGTTGTTCAATTAAATCATATGATTACTTGCTTTTGATATTATTTTGAACCAATTATTATTGCCCCAATGTTATTATATATGTATTTTAAGTCATTAAGGCTATTGTTCACTTAATCTATTTTTATTACCTCAAAAACATATGATTAATCGATTAATAGTCAATATAGTCTACCAATAACTCAAAATAAAATATTACCAAAATAATCATTAGTTACAGCCCTAAATTACTAAAATTAATTTTATTTTTAGCTCGTTTAAGTATTTTTTTTTATACATTTAAGTTTTTTCAGTTGCCATCTAGCTGAAATATAAATTTTTTTCCATATAGTTTATTAATTTATTTCAGTTTTAGTTTTTTTGTACTAAATGAAAATGAGATGTGTTGCTTTGAAAACTAGCTGAAATAAAAGTATTTGTAATTAATTTTATCTTATTTCATGTTTATTTTATTTCAATTAACCAATATATATATATATATATATATATATATATATATATATATATATATATATATATATATATATATATACAGTCGTGCTCAGAATTAATCATACCCCTGGAAAATATGATAAAAAATGGCTGTAAAAAATAAATCTGCATCGTTTATCCTTTTGATCTTTCATTAAAAAAATTGGCAAAAATCTAACCTTTCATTGAAGTAAAAGAATTGAAAGTGGGGGGGAAATCACATTATGAAATAAATGTTTTTCTCCAAAACACGTTGGCCACAATTATTGATACCCCTAGACTTTTTTATGAATAAAATATCTCTGAAGTATATTCCCATTAATATTTACCTTTTTTAGCACACCAGGGTGACTAGGAACATGAAATTGTCCAGCTATGACTTCTTGTTTCACAGGAGTTTATATATGAGGAAACACAAAGGCCAAATTCCCTTAATCATCCATCACAATGAGTAAAACCAAAGAATATAGTTCTGATGTGCAGCAAAAGATTGTTGAGCATCACAAAATAGAAAGTGGCTGTAAGAAAATAGCCAAAGAATTGGAAATCCCCATTTTGACCATCAGGGCAATAATTAAGAAGTTATAATCAACTAAAGATGTTACGAATCTGCCAGGAAGAGGACGTGTGTCTATATTGTCTTAATGGATGGTGAGGAGGAACGTTTGAGTGGCCAAAGACTCTTCAAGGATCACAGATGGAGAATTGCAGAGATTAGTTGAGTCTTGGGGTCAGAAAGCCTATTAAAAAAAATCAAACAACCCCTACATCCCCACATGTTGTTTGGGAGGTTTTCAAGAAAAATGCTCCTCGCTCCTCCAAAAATAAACTCCAGCATATTCAGTTGTCAGACACGACTGGGTCTTCAGACGGCACAGGGTTCTGTGGTCAGATGCATTTGGATCTTTAATGTTGTGGGCATATTTTTCTGCTGGAGGTCCTGGACTTCTTGTTCAGATACATGGCATCGTGGATTCTATCAAATATCAACAGATAAAAAATCAAAACCTGACGGCCTCTGCTAGAAATCTTATAATGGGCCGTGGTTGGATCTTCCATCGGACAACAATCCAAAAAAAACATCAAAATCAACACAAAAATGTGTTCGGGAGCACAAAATGAAGCTTCTGCCATGACCGTCCCAGTCCCCTGACCTGATGAGTGGAGTGAACTGAGGAGAAGAGCCAACATGGATCTGGGAATCTGAAGGATCTGGAGAGATTCTGTATGGAGGAATGGTCGCTGATCTCAGGTCAGGTGTTCTCCAAACTCATCAGGCATTATAGGAGAAGACTCAGAGCTGTTATCTTGGCAAAAGGAGATTGCAAAAAGGTATTTAATAAAAGGGTATGAATAATTGTGGCCATCGTGTTTTGGAGAAAAACATTTATTTCATAATGTGATTCCCCCCCCCCCCACTTTCGATTCTTTTACTTCAATGAAAGGTTAGGATTTTGCCAATTTTTTGGATGAAAGATCAAAAGGATAAACGATGCAGGTTTATTTTTACAGCCATTTTTGATCATATTTACCAGGGGTATGATTAATTCTGAGCATGACTGTATATATATATATATACATATATATATATATATATATATATATATATATATATATATATATATATATATATATATATATAATTTATTAATTTTTTACAGTCTTAGTTAACTGTAATAACTTTGGTCAATGGTCTCTGCTAAAAGTGTCACAAAAAATAATTTTTTGTGTGAAATTATTATAATTCAAGAGATGTTTGGGAAGCAATTTTTAAATTTTCCCGTTCTTCCCACATTGTTCATATTATTCTTTTGGAGTCTTTGCTTCACATTCTGGGTTGTGAAGCAAGACCAGTTGGAACCACTGGCCTACTTCACACTGACCGTCCTGGTTTAATCCACTCAGTCCACTGGTAAACTGTTGTAATGCTGTTATTGCTCAGCCGTTTCTCCGTGCTCTTAAGTGTCATTCATTGATATAAACGGGAATCTGGAGGATGCTTTCCTGGATGGAGTCACCTCCTCTGTGAAGGAGTCGGGATTATTGTCCACGTGTTTATGATGGGTCTGTTCCTCTGGGGTTTTTTCAGGGCTTATTGTGTTTACACTGAAATGAATGATGTTTCTGCTCTTATATAATGGACTACACCATAATCTGTAATACTAGCTAATGAGCAACTCTATATACAGAACCCAACACAGTGTGTGTGTGTGTGTGTGTGTGTGTGTGTGTACTTGTACAACTAGCTTTTTGAGGACAAAGAGAGTAAAGTGAGGACATTTTGTCCGATCCTCCCTTTCTAAGAGCTCTTTAAGGCCTGTTTGAGGGTCAAGACTTGGTTTTAGGGATTAGGATATAATTAGGTCAAGGGTAGGTTTAGGCTGAGCTGTGATGGGTAGAGATTGTGTCAATGAATGTCCTCACAATGATAGAGTGGATATATGCAGTGTACATGTGTTCGTATATATACTTTTGTGTGTGTATATATTTGTGTTCATGTGTATGTGTGCACATGTTTGTGTGTGTGTGTGTGTGTGTGTGTGTGTGTGTGTGTTTGTGTATGTGTGTTTGTGTTCATGTATGTGTGTGTTTATGTATGTGTGCATGTGCATACGTGTGTTAGTGTATGTGTATATATGTGTGCGTGTTTGTGTATGTGCGAGTGTGTGTGTGTGTGTGTGTGTGTGTATGTGTATGTGTTCTTGAATGTGTGTGTCTGTATAGCCCTTTTCACACAGCGCGTTGATCCCAGGAAATTGCCGTAAAATTGTTAGAGTGCCTTCTGTGTGAACGCAAACACGTCCCGGGATTGATGCCGGGATGGGGACCTAGTAACATTGCCAGGATCAGTCCCGGAACGCGGCCTGTGTGAACCAAAGCCAGGACCAGTTTGTAAGGGGTGTGTCATAGTGATGACGCACGTGCCATCGCACGGGCCGTTCTACAACCTACTTGGCAAACCCAGTGGCGCTACTGGGGAGTATGGACTCGTCTTCCTGTAGAAATGACGAAGAGTTATCAGCAGAACTGACATCTGACAGGAGTTATCACATCCTGACGTCACGTGTCTTTACGGGATCTTTACGGGATGTGTGTGAACGCACTCAGATTCTGGAAAATCACTGGCTGTGTGAATGATCCAAAATCAAACCATCCCGGGACACATTATCCGTGTTTTTTCTGGAATCTCTGTATGAAAAGGGCTTATGTGTGTGCGTGTGTTCATGGATGTTTATATATGTGTGTGTGTTTGTGTATGTGTGCGTGTTCGTGTGTGTGTGTTTGTGTATATTGTGCATACATAACATTATGACTTTCTGCAAAGCTGCTTGGAAATGCAAAAATTGTGAAGCATTATGCAAATAAATTTGAATTGACTTGATGAAATGAAAGTGCTTAGATTTCTTGTAGAATCTATTTGTACAGTCGATCGCACAGCTCTTTCCCATTTTACTTGTGTTTTTGTGTGTTTTCAGCTGAGTGGGTGTAACCGCTGTGATTCCTCCTACTATGATGTCACGTGAATACCTTCTATACACCGGTCAAATTCAGGCCGACTCGTTTAACATGTTTAAAAATGATTGGGAATTAGGGAGTTGCTTGTAAGGCACTCGAATCGGCTCGTAATTCCTCACATGCTGCGAGTCTTGAAAAAGAAGTTCAGTGCATTTTAATTTAACCTGTATGTGTTAACGATAAAGTACATGTAGTCTTAGGGCCCTATTTTAACGATCTAAAACGCAAGTATCAAACGCGAAACGCAAGTAACTTTGTGGGCGGATCTCGGGCGCTGTTGCTATTATACCGGCGGGATAAATGACTCTTGCGCCCGACGCAAATCTAAAATGTGTTGGTCTGAAGCAGCTTCATTACTCATAGGTGTGGTTTGGGCATAACGTGAAATAAACCAATCAGAGCGTCATCTCACATTCCCTTTAAGAGCAGGCGTGCTTGTTCCATGGCGGATTGCTATTATAACGGCGGATTTGCCAGGAGCGGTTCACAGCCGAGGAGACCGACGTTCTCGTCAGGGCCGTAAAACACAGAGAAGTGACATTGGGGATGGAGAAACACACCCAGATTAGCTTCGGTTAAACAGGCGTATGATCATTTGGGTAAATGTGTAAGCTAGATTTATGCCTATTTTTTCACATCTTCATGGACACAACAATGATTTCCCTCGTGTGTTAATATTTTTCCTTGTAATTATGTATGGTTTGCAAAAATGAAAACTGCTTCTGTGTAGAGTAGAGAAGCAAAGTGTTGTGCACACGCTACATTATGGCCAAGCATGCGCCCTTAAAATAGCATCTGAACGCGCCGCTGACTTTAGACGAGGTTTCTCCTGGTCTGTGGCGGAATTGTTTTCTGGAACTGCAAAATAGCACCAGGGAACGTTTGCGCCGGAACACGCCTCCTCTTTTCACTGAACCGCCCCCGGGAGCGCAAGTTCATTCCCTAATTTACCGACGTGCGTTTGTGGAGGGAAAAGTCCGCTGTGCGTCGGGTGCAAAATAGGAATGACATATGCGCCGGTGTACAAAGTCAATTGCGCTGAGTGCAAGATAGGGCCCTCTGTTTCTTTTTTGATTAGTTCCGTTTCTGTTTTATTCATAGAATTTATTAAGATTTTCCATAGAAATTCTGCTGTTTATTTTGGATGTGAAAATGCTTTCCCATACACCAATTTAACACTCATCTCTGACTCGACCAATGACGCGAGTTGTGGGCGGGACTATCTGTTATGGTGACCAATGGCAGTCAGAGGGCGGAGCAGAAGGTGTGGTTTGGGAAAACACTCATAAATTATACAATAGTGGTGCAGAAAATATCAGCTTTAAGTTCTTAACTGTTCATTATGCATTTTTGTGAGCCAAAGGCTTCTACCTCAGTGCTTGAGGTTAGTTTGTGAAACGTGTCCAAACTTTTGTTTATTGCAGAATTTGTGTTGCATATTAACGGATAGCATGAAAATACATCCAATTTACTGACTATTTGAAGTTTCAATCTAACCCGTCCCCACTGTCTCTGTAAAGCCGTCTCTGGATGAGAACGCCAGTACGGGTAATCTGGACATTTGCGACACACACACACACACACACACACACACACACACACACAGGGAAAGAAAGGGGCCATGTTGTGTGCGCTCTAATCCCCTTTGACAGGAGAATGGTACGGTCCCATAATCCTCTGCCTGTTGCCCTGGTAGCGTTGAGAGGTTTTGGATGGTAGCTGCGACTTCGGCCCAAAGCGAACCAAAGATTCCCACAGTCAGAGAGCGGACACTTTTCTTTCCATCAGCTCACAGGAGAGGGGTAGGTGTGCATGCGTGGCAGATTCATCTTCATACTTTGAGTTGTTGCAGAGATGAACGGGTTGTAATTGCATGAATGTCGTAATGATGTAACATGCATGTGTTATAAGAGATTGAGGAGTCTGTGTGCGCGTGCCGTCAGTGCGGGACAGATTATAACACTCACCTGTCCTGTCATTGGCAGGCAAGCGCTTGCGTTTGATTACAGCCCTCGGTGACAAATCATATTGCATTTGTGCACAAAATGCATGCGTTATTGTGCATAAACACAGAGCTGCGGGAGAAGAGGCACTTTTAGGCCTAGTTTGGATGACGCTTTACAAAATTTAGTGTTTTAAAAGTTAGCCAGATGTTGGAGTTTGGTGCCAACTGGTGAGACCGATTGCAATAGCGAACGTAAAAGATGCATGACAGACAAAGCTCTCAGTGTCAATGCACGCGCTATAGAAGAAGACCAGCGACAGGCAGGCCAATCCATTAAGGTGCTTTTTAAAGAAGTGATCCAGTTACCCGTTTCAGTAGTCCACGGGATTACAGCAATGTGCTTATAGCCAACGCAGGCCGGCGTATGGGGTCGAACCACAGGCTTGATCAAATACAGCTTAAACCCGAGGCTTGCTTTCAGATCGCTTTACTTTCCTGAGTTAGAAGTCTTAGTATAGGATGTTCGCTTTACAAGTGTTAGCTTTAGCCACAGGCAGGCCCAATATAAGGCATCAGTGACTTATAATATCGGTATGAATGCTCTCATAACTATATGTGTGGCTTTTAGTTCATGCATTTTAGCTTTGAGGCTAATATCTGTATGCTATTACTGAAAGTTGACAAACTTCTTGCAGATATGCACATTTAAACTTCCAGGAACATCTTGTTCAGTTGTGTCTATTCAACCTGTCAGTGTCTAGCCATAGCAAGTAGCATGTGTTGGTTCATGGCCGAGACTTAAGCAAGATCTTTTTTTTTTATATAATTACAAGCTCTATCACTGTTCAGCTTTATTCCTATAGCGCTTTATACAGTACAGATTGATTCAAAGCAGCTTTACGGCGATGACAGGAAAATGATGCATTTCGGCTGTTGTTCAGCTGAACCAGTTCACTATATATTTTTTACCCTATTCACATGTAGTGTCTTTTCTACCCAGCGTTTCCCAACCGATAAATATTGCAGCTGCATGTGTCTGGCAGTTTAATTAAAAGTGGACGCACAAATCTGTCATTATACGGGTGTTTCGGGGACGATGGAGTGAGAGCCTGGTCAACTGGCTAGATGCCACCTTTGCGCTTTTACTCGTTTCCTTCAAACGTCAGATCATTTCATGCATTACAACTCCATCGCAAGCTGTGTGTGTTTCAAGTGAAGCATGAAAGGCAGAAGCTCAGCCGACTAAAGGAGTTTCAGCTCGAACAATACAAACCACAAACTTTAGAAGAAGAGTGCATCATTCACTCTACAAACATAGATTTTATTTCTGTGTATTTCTTCATTGGATTAAACTGAGCTGAATAATGACACTGTAGAGCTGCATTTTTTTTAGGTTCACTTATAATGTTAGAAAGATTTTACATCCTAATTTAGAAGTGATATGCTATTTTCTATCCTATTTTTGACCCTCTTTTTGAAACACTCAGACTTGGAGGTAAACGCCCTCTGTTATGATTTTGTAAAGCATATTAAAATAATTTTCAATGTGCCAGCCATTACATGTATGCAATTGTTTTGAAAACTTCAGATGTTGAAAACTTCAGCCATATTTCAGTCTTGGTAATTGATCAATTGTATCTATTCATATTCCTTATGTATTTGTGAGGTAGTATTGTATTTTATCACATTAAATCAGTGTTGAAATGAAGACACAACAGAAATGCGTTTATCTCGTTACATAGTTGAAACATTTATGTGTATTACATATGCTTTATAATAAGTCTTGGCTGTGGCTAAGTTACCACAGTTATAGTTGACAGGATAACTCACAGTGTTTTGTGTAAATGAGTTATGAATGAATGTACCGTCATTTCTGGCATGTCGTTCTTATAATTATCGTTCATCATTTTCAGTAAAGTGAAGGTAAAGCGAGTACATATCAAGCAATCTGTAACAGACAAAGCAATAGTGAGACATGGTAAAAACACTGGTACTGTGTTTCTACATTACTGTCGGATCCAATATAGTCAAACTTTTATTTGTGTATCTTGCTCTTATATTTATGCTGCTTTCATCGGAAATTTCCTACTTCCCACTTCGTGATTACGAGCTCATCGCATTCAATTTTTGACTTGAAAGGCCATTCATGTCCAATTTTTTTTACTAGGAAACTTGGTTACCATAATTCCGATAGCATGTGAAGGCAGCATGACCACCACATGACATGCGTGAATCAGTGGGCGGGGCTAAAGAGGCAATGATGTAGAAGTGGGCGTCGATCTTCTGCAGAGGCGGTCCTTCGCCACACTGTGATGTCATACTGAGTCGTTTTGAGAGCTTGGTTTCAATTAAAGCTGTTTTTGAGCTAACAAGGCAGTTTTGATTTCTGAAACTTAATATTTTTACAGCATAATGACCCCTTATGTCAAAATTCAATTCATGACCCCCTGCTGTTATTTTCTGCTTGTTTGTCTAGTTTAAAGCTCTATAGAAATAAATATGATGACTATAATTATCTTCGAGACCTTCATCAGACATTAACATTATATGATTATTTATTTTATTATTATAAGGCGTATAGTAGATTGTCGACATTTGTGCAATTGTGACACTTTTGTGATTCTCTTCACTAAAGAATTATTCAGTTTTATGCATTGTAAATAAGAAATGATGATGTTCATTTTAATTTAGTTTCCATTTTCTTTGCATTTAGGAAGAAAGGTGCAATAAGATCCTAATAACAGTTCTGCTTGGTTAATTCATCTAGTGAAACATGTCGGTTATTCAGGCGTCCACAGATGACAGATTTCAGCCGTATCTGGACTAGTGTGTGATAAGCCTGCAATTAGAGCTAATGAAGCTTTTTTTATGCTGCTGATTTAACGGTTTAAGCAGATTTATCATTTTGCATTGCTGTGTAAACTTTAGTTTGTCTGTCACTGTCACTTACATTGAGTATTACAGATTATTTTATGTATTAAGAATTGTTTTATGAAATCTAATCGGTAATAATGCATTAATAATGCACCTTATAATGCATTGTATGGTCTCATGAATAATTGTAACCACAGTTATAATACATTATAATACATATCTATGCATTGAACACACCTTTAGAAAGTATAATGCATTAAAATACATGACAAACCACCAATTTTGGATGTAACAAGGAATCTGCAAATATTATAATGCATTTTAACTTTTGGTTAAAATTGTTTATGAAAAGATATAATGCGTTATGAAGAACATTATGAATACCTTATAATGCATTATGCACAGGGCCAAAACTAACTTTTTGCCACACCTGCCAATGGCCGTTGACTTAAGAATGTACCGGCCATTAATATTTTTTTTACCAGCCATAAAAAATAAATTAATCCTTATTAAAGTTGTTTTGATTAGTAGTTTGATTAACATTAAAAACAGACAGTAGCAGGAATATTAGGCTGATGTCACTTTAAGACCTGGATCCAATATACTGTTACACAAGTGACTGTTTACGTTGACTGTTAAATGTGGCAATAGCAAACAATACATTGTATGGGTCAAAATTATCCATTTTTCTTTTATGCCAAAAATCATTAGGATATTAAGTAAAGATCATGTTCCATGAAGATATTTTGTACATTTCCGACCGTAAATATATAAAACATGTATTTGTGTGAGTGAATGCTGCACAATCGCCAACATAAATGAACAACTTTAAAGGAGATTTTCTCAATGTTTTGATTTTTTTGCACCCTCAGATTCCAGATTTACAGTAGTTGTATCTCGACCAAAATATTGTCCTATCCTAACAAACCATACATCAATGGAAAGCTTATTTATTCAGCTTTCAGGTGATGTATACATCTCAATTTCCAAAAATTGACCCATGTGACTGGTTTTGTGGTCCAGGGTCACGTATGAGGATACTTGCCAAGACAGGCCTTTTGACATCATTTAGTTTTAATATGTCTGTTCAAGCGTAAGAAGACATGAAAGAGAGCTCAAGTCAGTATTCGCGTGCTGTCTGAGACGTGGATTTCTAGGTGCGCGCTTCACTAACGAGTAACAAATTGAGTTTCCTTTCGTGTGTTCTTGTGCTTGAATACTTCATTGGTGAGGCTTAAACCTTTGTGGCGATGCCTGTCAACTGTCCCGAGCGTTGTTCACATTCTATTCACATTCATGTTCTCACAACAATGCATTGTAAGTTGCTTTGGGTAAAAGTGTCTGCTAAATGAATAAATGAAAAATGTTAGAATTCACAAAAATATTACCGGCGATTGACACTGTTTCATATACTCGCCTACACCGATAATTTTAAGTATTTTATGATGGCACGAACAACTCGTCTCATGAAGCATTCATTGATTATAAGGAACAGAACTATATATAATTTGAAGGGGTCATATAATGGTATTTTAAAATTTCATTATTTTGTTTATTGGGTGCAATAGAATATGATAACATGCTTTAATGTTCAAAAAACATTATTTTCCACACACTCTACATTATTGCAGCTCCTCTATTCCCAGTCTGTCTGAAACGCTTTGATTTCTACTAAGCCCCTCCTTCTGAAAAGCTCAGAGTGCTCTAATTGGCCAGCAGATGCAGTGCGTTGTGATTGGCCGAACACCTCAAGTGTGTGTCGGAAATGTAACTCCCCTCACCATAATCACAAGCTTCAGCTTCCAAGGCGTTAATCATTTGCAAACACACAGTTAATAACAATGTCGTCGGTTTTATCATATCAGTTCAAGCCCGAGTCGGATTCTGAAAATGGCGATCGATCGCAAACAACTTTGCAAACAAGACTTGAGCAGAGCGTTTCAGTCTTTGTTCATATGCTTTCTTAGGTTCAGGAAGCTGTCCTCTGTAAAATACGCTTTACACATGCAAACTTTTGGGTTGTTCTGCTCAGGAACAGCTTTATAAATCAATCTTAACCTCTGATTCCTAATTTCATCCGTTTTCCGAAGGCCAAACAAAGCGGTTAAGCTTTAGCCTCTTCTCTCTTTGTGCATGGCGAGTGTTATGCTAATATTTCGCATTGTGACGTAGACGTTTGAGGTAATATCTGGACTTGGAGGTCTGGATCAGTGTTCTCTGTTCTCGCGTGGGAGCTTTGTAACTTTGCAGATCTTATACATGCACAAACGGATACTTTACACACTAACGGAAAACATTAAAAAGCATCATCTGACCCCTTTAAGTTCATTGCAAAAAAATGTAAAAGGTTTGAAAAAGTTTTTTACTTTAATATTCAATTTCTCTTTGGAGAAAATGGATAGGATAGCCGACAGTTGCGCTGAATCGTTACAATATAATAAAATAACAAACTAGCATTTTTGGCTAAATATTCCCCCTCGTTATGGATCTGCTTCGGTATGTTATGAATATAGCTTGTATAACTGCTGAAGTTTGGTCTGTTGGGCAGTCAGTGAGAGTGTGTGTGTGATGCTAATGAGTGTGTAGTACGGTCTGAATGCTGACGAAGCTGAAGAACGACTCTTCGTCCCGGCTGTGCTGCGCTGGCTCTTTGATCCTGTTACCAGGTCGTGGCTTTGGCCACAGTGGAATAGTTCCACTTAGAGCGTAAGTAGGTATGGCCCCTAAAATTAGCCACTAAGGCATTTGACCCTTAACCTTCTGAGTAAAGACGAGCTGAGACAAATGTCATCTTTTCCTATGACTGATGTTTTCAACAAAAAACAAAAAAAACTCTAAATTACCATTTGATATGAACAGCAGAAAAACAAATCTCTTGAAAACTGACAAGAAATGACAATGTTTTTGCTTTTGAATATGCAGTTTCACTCAGAAATAGGTCACATTATGGACCTAAAAGGAATTGCATTTCATGTCGACTTGAAGACCATTAAGATTTTTAGTTTAACTATTTTCATAACAAATTCATGACACATTTAAACAACGCCCCTCATTTATCAGTAATGTACTGTAGTGTTAAAAAATCTTGTCATTATTGTAAAATGTATTTATTTGTTTATTTAAATGCTAATGTATGCATGTATCATAATAGTGTTTGTTTCATGCATTTATTTATTTGTTTGTTCGTTTGTTTGAATCTAAAATTCTTTGTACTGTATCTTTGCAGGATTTCTGTATTATGAGAATTATATATTTTTGATTCAGGGGTTTGTCATCAGTAGTATATGCATTTTCAATGTTAACTTTCAAAACATGGAATAGCGTGTTTGCTGATGCATGTTTGGTTGCAGTTTATAGGTGTTTTAACTTTTTTTCTTTTACTTTAGGTTGCGTTTGAAACCCCGCCCACAGTGGTAGATGAGGCCCCTGCTAAAGGGGAGGAGACTCCTGCAGAGTGGGAGGAGTCCCAAACAAATGTAAGGCCCGAACAGGGCACAAGCCCCGCCCACCAGGAAGAGCAGACCGCAGAAGAGCGTCTTCAGTTGCTGGTAAGGGTCACATGATCACTGAGCTAGAGATGCATGTACACTTACACTGACATCTCAGGCATCAAATACTCTTACATGCACAGATTTTGCACTCCCAAAAATGTCAAAATACATGAATTCATGTGAGAGTGGGACAAATAAATGAACGAAATTGGTCTGACAAATAGATATACACAGGATTTCCACAGTCATGGAAAACCTAGAAATGATGATGGCAGTCTTCAAAAATTCTATAGTGGAAATATACAGTAGTCAACATTTAAAGTGGATCAAAAAAGTTTATCAAAGTTGTCCTAAAACAAGAACGGGTATTGTTCAAAGTTCATGTATAACTTTAATGAAAGGTTTTGATCCACTTCAAATGTTGACTACTCTATATATAATTTTCTAGTTTTGTTCAGCTGCAAAATATTGTATTTTCTCTTTTAGAAATTACTGTTTTCCAAATTACTGGAATAGTTTATTTTTTTTTATTTTTTATTATTATTATTTTTTTACAATCACGAATGACTGCTATTCATGCTATTCAAAGCATTCTATGCTATTCATGTTTCTGAAAAAGTAATATGATGTCCCTGTAGGAAAGTGAGTTGGGAAAGAAGAGGAAAGAATGTGAAGTTCTTGAGCATGAGGTCCGGAAGAGACAGAAACGATGTCTCGATTTGGTGAGCGTGATTCTCTTTATTTTAATGCTTACAGTGCATGTCTCCTGCGTGTCAGGCTGATAAATCTGTGTGTGTGTGTGTGTGTGTGTGTGTGTGTTCACAGGAGAACCAGCTAGTGGACGAGCGCAGCAGAAATGAGCACTTAGTAGAGGAGGCAGAACTCCTCAGGAGAAAGGCTCAGCTGCTTGACCAGGTAGACGTATAAAGTTATCATAGAGGACCTATTATGCTTTTTTACATTTCTATAGTGTGTAATGTTGCTGTTTGAGCATGAAAAAGCTCCAGTTCTTCTCTATATCAGTGTTAGTGTTTCTGAACTCCCTGAGTCCCTGAGAAACGCCTCCATTGTAGTCTAGAGTTTCTTCCAGGAACGAACACGTCACAATATTCCTCATTTAAATAATTAATTGCCAGAATAAAGGGGCGGGGCCTGGTTGAGTTAGTTAGTAGTGTGTTAAACTGGCGGTTATGGTAAGGGGCGGGACATTTCCCAAACACACTCGAAGCGCTCGGCCAATCACAACACACTACTCCAGCCGACCAATCAGAGCACAGTGTGCTTTTCAGAAGGAGGGGCTTCATAGAGACAGGAAGTAAACAGAGCGTTACTGACAGACCGGGAAGAGAGGAGATTAAACAGTGGAGAATATGAGGAGAATAATCAACATTCAAGCAAGAAAACCTGTTCTAGTAGAGCCTTTAATACTTAATACCTAAACACTTTAATACTTTTTAATAGGTTTAATACTTTAACACTTGTGTGGCCCTATAGCAGGACATGTTGTCAGTGGGTTGCTAAAGTAAATTTACCTGCTGATAATTGCCAATTAATTTAAGAATACCAGGTCTGAATCCGAAATCGCCCCCTAAACCCTCAGTCCCTATTCCCTACATAAGTCCACTAATACAGTACACTTGAAGGACTGAATGAAAATGAGGGAGTGAATTCTGATGGTCGTTGAGTGTACATTGGCTGTACACTGTTGAGTGCACTCAATAACGTCCACTATGGTTTCGGACACCACTACAAATGGATGCCCCCTCGAATAATGCCCTATATGAGGGTATAGGGGACGATTTCGGATTAAGCCCAGGTTTTTAAATTGAAAATGAATTTTTTTATGCTCCCCCTGGGTATTAAAAACCAGTGTAACCATATAATGTTTCTGGTAACACTTTACAATAAGGTTCATTAGTTAACTACGTTAGTTAACATAAACTAAGAATGAACAATACTTCTTCAGCATTTATTAAAGGGATATTTCACCGCTGAAGATTTAAATTGGGTCATTTATGTAGTAGAGATGTGAAATTATTTTAGAAGTTGGAGCCTTCTAGACTGAGAAAAGCCAGGAAATGTATTTTTGGCTCATGTGGATGAAAGACAACAACTCCCAGAATGCACTTGCTTCGCTGCCCTACGAGGCCACGCCCAAGCCACGCCTACCGGTTACAGAGGGCAGTATCGGGAGAAATGACACAACTAGGCTACTAGTCGACTCGAAACTGAAAAGACGGTGTTTTATGGTGAGATTCCCCTATGGGCGGGTTGAACACATGCGGGACGAGCTCCTCCTACTGGCTGGAGTCTCTCGCCTCTGGACTAAAAGCCTCTGATGATGATAAATGACGATTTTTACGTCATCTGAGGTTTTTTTCCAGACACACAATACAGAAATCTCTCGTCTCAGGGGGACATGAGGGAGGGAAGCACGGTCATTCCAGAATACTTCCGGGTTTCTATTGATACAAAGCTTAATGCTAATCGGTGAAGTATCCCTTTAATCTTAGTTAATACTACTTTCAACATTAATACGTTATTAAAATCAAAGGTTGTATTTGTTAACATTAGTTAATGCACTGTGAACTAACATGAACAAACAATGAACAGCTGGATTTGAATGAACTAACTAACAAAGAATAATAAATACTTTAACAAATGTGTTGCTCATTGTTATTTCATGTTAGTTAATATATTAACTAATGAACCTGATTGTAAAGTGTTCCCATGTTTCTGTAGTCTCAGGCTGAAAATGAGGAGCTAAAGGAACAGCTCTGTGTTTTGAGCGCTCAGCATAGTTCAGTACTGGAGGAGAACCAGCGACTCCGTGCAAAGCTGGAGAACCTAGAGCAGGTCCTAAAGGTAACACACACACACTCCTGTCAGAAACCCGTTTGATCGGCTTCCCCACGGTTTGGTGTGTGACTGGTTTGTGTGACTGGTTTGTGTGGTTGTGTTGCGGCAGCACATGCGAGAGGTCGCCGATCGCAGGCAACAGCTGGAACTGGAGCATGAACAGGCACTGGCAATCCTCAAGTTCAAACAGGATGAAATCAAGCGGCTTCAGCGGGTCAGTCATTAGCATAAGAATTTACATAGCGATGAGTCTCATGTTTGTGCTTCGTTTTCATTAACCCTGATGATCTGTTGACATTGATTCTAAGCGAAATCACATTCTTGCATATTCAGTTGACGATAACACTTTACAGATCTCATTTATTAATGCATACACTGGCATTCAAAAGTTTGGGATCGGTACTTTTTTATGTTTTTAAAATAACTCACCAAGGCTGCATTTATTTGATCAAAAATATTATTCCAATGTAAAACAGCTGTTTTCTATGTGAATATATAGTAAAGTGTAATTTATTCCTGTGATCAAAGCTGAATGTTCAGCATCATTACTCCAGTCTTCAGTGTCACATGATCCTTCAGAAATCACTCTAATATGATGATTTGATGAGCAAGAAATATTTATGATTATTATTATCAGTGTTGAAAACAGTTGTGTAAATTCTTTGATGAATAGAAAGTTTTTAAAAAGAACAACATTTATCTGAAATAGAAAGCTTTTGTAACATTATACACTATCGTTCGAAAGATTGGGGTCAGTAAGTTTTTTTTTTTAAGAATTTAAAGAAATTACTGTACATAACTGTTTTCAACATTGATGATAATAATAAATAAATGTTTTTTGAGCATTAAATAATCACATTAGAATGATTTCTGAAGGATCATGTGACACTGAAGACTGGAGTAATGATGCTGAACATTCAGCTTTGATCACAGGAATAAATTACACTTTACTATATATTCACATAGAAACCAGTTTATATTTTAAAGTGCAATACTATTTCACATATTACGGTTTGTTTTGTATTTTTAATCAAATAAATGTAGCCTTGGTGAGCAGAAGAGACTTACTGATCGCAAACTTTTGAACGGCAGTGTACGTTAACATTAAATAACTATGAAGAATGTATTTTTACAGCGTTTATTAACCTTTGTTAATGCTGGTTTATAAAAAATACAATTGTTATTTGTTCATATTAGGTCATAATGGCCCTATTATGCTTTTTCGGTGTAAAAATATATTCGCCAATTTAAGTTAAGAGATTTCCATTTTTCATTTTCCCTACCGGTTTAGTTTATTTGAAATATTGTCACAGCCTATATATATATATATATATATATATATATAAATATATATGATTGAATCAGATGGTTGCATGTGTTATTTTGTGCTGAAGAGTGTGTTCTGGTTCCACAGGCTCAGTTTTTTGCCAAAAGAGAACATGAAGGTGTGGTGCAGATGCTGGAGGTGAGTTAGTTTAATGATAGTTTAAACTAACCGATGTGCATTAACTAAAGAGGATGATGAGTGGATGACAGAAACGGACTGTTTATGATGCTTGGGGTGTTAATCATCGTGTGTTTGTGCGTTGTTTAACTGAATTGTGTCTTTCTCAGGATCTGGTGCAGCTCGTATTGCACAGAGAGCTGGTAGAGTACAGCGTGTGCACTTCCTGTTTGATGTGATGCGTTTCCTGTCTCTCTAAACTGCATCACTGATGGTTGTATCTTCATCCTCCAGAGGGCTCTGTTTGCCTACTAGTCCGGTTTATCATTTCAAAGTCCCTTGAGTTGCGGCACACACAATAATGCCAAGACATAAATATAAAAAAAATAGGTGTACTGTAATGGCAATAAAATAAGTATGCAATTAATTAACAATATAATAAATTCAGCAAGGCAATAAGGCAAATGAATATGGTGTTATGGTGCTTTTATCCAAAGTGACTCTCACTGCATTTAACGTTTATACTATATCAGTGTCAAACCCGTGATCTTGATGTTGCAAGTGCTTTGAGAGTTTGAAGCTCAGATTTTTTTTTTGTTGCATGAATGTCTTTGCATTTGTGGTATGAGGTTAGAACAAAGTATTTCACTCTGGTACTTTTCAGCTTGCTAAAGATACAGCGCATTTTGAGACTCTCAGAAGATACATTCAGCAGTGATGCAGTTCAACAGGTTCTGGATTGCAGCGTTTAATAATCTAAACTAATTTCTGCTCGGGCTGCTTTTGAAATGCATGATGTTTTCTCTGTCTCTCTTTCTCTCTCTCTTTCTCTTTCTTTCTTATACTCTGTGTTTTTTTGGCCGCTAACCAGAATACACTGGACTGCATGCAGGTATCAGAACTGCTCCAAAACACATTCATTAGGCCTAAAACCCTCTGTGTCTGCTTAGAGCCAAGTTAGGTTCAGTTTCTGGAGCGTGTGTGTGTGTGTGTGTGTGTGTGTGTGTGTGTGTGTGTGTGTGTGCTTGTTTAACTATACTTGTAAGCGCCAATTTTCCTCACTTACATAGTGAGATATTATGACAACTGACTAGTGAGGTTATTTTACTGTCTGCAGAATTTAATGCAACATCAAGCAAACTCTGCATAATTTGCGGCAGCTCATATTTTTGTCTTCTTTCCTCAATTTTTCTGCAAAAAAAAATATTAACCTGAGAGGGGGGAAGCAATATTAGCTTATAAAAATTCAAAATTCAGTCCAAACAAATGAATCAATATGTGTTCAAGTGTCCTGCTGCTGCATTGCAGTGAATTCCCTTGTAAAGTTAGAGGAATATGGAGCATCCGGTTATTTGCAAGTGTTTTAAAAGGAAAGATACTTTCCGACATGAGGCCCATTTGAGCGATGGACAGGGTAATATAATATCATATTTATAATATAAATGAGGCGCTGGATCACTTGCGCAGTCACGTCTCTATCATGCATTTTGGAAGCGAAGAGGCTAAAAAGAAAATAGACAAGTGTAGGTTAATTATTTAATACGTGAATTAATTATTTTGAATATTTATTATATATATTGAATATATTACCCTGTCCATCGCTCAAATGGTCCTCATGTCGGAAAGTATATATATATATATGAAGAGTTCAGATGCAAAAGCCTCTAAGTGCTATGTGAAAATTTCTTCTAGAATGATCATTTTTATAAAGCTTGTATATTTAAGTTAAGTAATTTCACTTAAATGACAAATAATAGGTAATTTGCATTGCCATTTAAGTGGAATTATTGAACTTAAATATACGAGCTTGATAAAAATGATCATTCTAGAAGAAAATTTCAGATGGCACTTAGAGGCTTTTGCATCTATATGTGTGTGTAGAATGAAATGAAAGTTTCTAGAGGTTAATGAAACAATAAAACTACTATGTAATACTGAAAATAATGTATATTGGGGCTAAAATTTGCTACTGTTAAATGCCTCATTTCAGTAGTAGATCTGAAAAATTATTTCACTGGATATGTTCTTTTTAAATGCAATCACTGACAATACTCTTAATAAATTGAAGACAATAGACAATGATTATAATTGTGAAATTGTAAAATCATTAAACACTAATTTATAGCATTTAGAATGTTTAGTATAATCAGTATCACTGATCACAACAAAAGGTTTTGTGTCCAACACAATTCTGAATTTTCAGAAAAATGAGTATTATGAGTATTTGTATGCTGGTGTCACCACTGCCTCGTGCATGTGGGACCAGAACCACAGTTTCAGTGAACATGCAAAAACAAGTATTTCCAGGTAATTGCACTCTTACTGTCACTAACACTAATTATAAGTGCATCATGATTATTGGTGGGTTTTCACTGCAAACCAGCCAAAAATATTGCCGCAGCAAATTCAGAAAACAAAAAAAAATACCCGCGCAATCCTGGAGTGACTGATGAATCAGCCGAAATATGTTTTTCTTGAAATCGAGTGTTTCTGTGATGGGTGGGTTCATGGGTAGAGGTTGGGTTAGGCCATATAAATCACTAACCTGAAATAAAACCAATGCAAGTCTATGCAATTTCCTCACAAACAAACGTGTGTGTGTGCGTGCGCGTGTGCACATGGGTGTGTGTCCGCGCGTGTGTGTGTGTGTGGTTTGTGAGATCTGTTTTGCAGTTTACTTAAACCACAGGGCTAAAGGTGTTCACAAGGTGTTTTTGTGAGTGTTTAGCATGACAGCAGCATCTCTACTATAGTTTTTAGCACACAAATAAATGGTTTAAACGTGAAAGAAGGGCTAAAAACACTCCTAAAAGTTGGGTGCTATTCAGCTTTTTGGGTTTTGTTTTTCTCAGAGAGTATTTTCTGTGTAGTGTGTTAAAGTTAATTGTGAGAATTCTGAAGTTTAAATTTGACACGTGGACTTCTGAGGTGAGAGTTTTACAGGAAACTCTTTATTTTTAGGGCTGAGAGCAACAAGACTCAACAAGTGACAGTCGGCCAGTTAATGTGTGTGTGAGTGTGTTTTTGAGCCTTGTGTGCTCAGTGTGCCAGGAAACTGAACCACAGAGCCGGAAGTGAAACTAGCTCGCCGTAGTCTCACGAACTCAACCTCTCTAGCTTTGAATGCTCTACTACACGCTAGTAGTTTACACTCAGCAAAACGGCTTTAACCCTTCTCCTTTGCCTCCACTTCACTCGTTGCTTTTATTCATGAAGCTTTTTTGTGCACATATCATGTGACTCGAAGCATTAAAATTGTTATGTAGAAAACCTACACACCAGATTTTTATGATTTTATAGGGTTTAGGTTTCAATGACACAAATATTAAGATATATGAGAACTATTAAAATGAATAGTCTGAATATTCCTAAACAAATAGAGCATATGATTAGTGATTTGAGCAAAGTAATAAACTCGAGTATCTTCAGCGAGTAATATTATATCATTACAAATCATATGTCTTGTTAAGGAGAGATGTGTTGGATTTTTCACATGTTGAATGAATCTATTTTTATAGTCTCAAACTCTTCTTGTATTCATTTAATTATAGTTTTGTATTTTTTCTGAGATTAATATCCTAAAGTTCACAAAAATGTCTTGTAAAGCACAAAAAATGATAGCTTGAAAGCTCTTATAAATATATTTATAGTTTCATTAGCTGTAATTTGACTCTCGAGACTTGCCCAATTATAGACGCTGAATAGATGATGTCACATATTCATTGCATCATCACATGCTCTGATTGGCTAATCCCACTTTTGCAGTGCATCATTCATTGCTTTTAGCATCTGCATTTCTTCATCAAACAAATGGTTATGTTTAATCGTGAATATGAATTAATGTGTGCTTGTTAATGTCGACCCTGTGTAGGCAAAGGTTCGGGAGCTGGAGGACAAATGCCGCAGTCAGAGCGAACAGTTTGGGATGCTGTCACAGGAACTGGATAAGTTTCGGGTTCAGGCCTCAAAGATCGACCTGTCGGGCTCCGGCCTGCTGTCCAGCTCCAGTCTGACCCAGCTGACCAATGGGCTCGGCCTGCCCGGTGAGACTGGTACGCTAAATTAACCCTTGTGCTGTGTGGAAAATCCTTCACCTAATTAAAAATCACTGGCCTTATTATGCTACAATATCACCAAATATTGGATTCAATCCTTTTGGCATCTTGTTTTCTTTCAATAACCACAGGTTTTTACAGAGCCCCTAAAGGGACCATTTCACCCCCAAAAAATACAGAAACTTTTTGTGTGCTCATGAGAAACTATTGTGTGCACACTGTAGTTTTTTGTGTGCTCATGCATAAAAATGTTCTGTTTATGTATACTGTCTATAATCTATTTATTTTGTGCGTCACTGCCATTTTACTTTGAGTAAAATGAGAGTATGGATGTGCATAAATAAGTAAAGATGTATTTGCTCAAAATGTGGCTTTCGTTAGGGCAGCATACCTCTAATATCACGGCCTTATGTCCGTTTCAACGCATCCTCTGTGACGGGCGAGAAACCGTGCCGTAAAATGGCAATGAACGCAATACGGCCGTGTCCATTGTCCTATTGGCCAAACATTTAAAAAATCTTACCAACCCCAAACGTCTGAACGGTAGTCTGCCCGGCCAAAAATAAAGTCGCTGTTCTTTAAGTAGGCAAGTGCTTATCAAGATTGGATCATTATTGCAGAGATTATTATGTTTCTAGCATGTTATATTTGGTGTTCCGGGTCAAAAATGACTGGCCTTTTAACTTGCTTATAAATCTCTCACCAAATATTGGATTCAATCCTTTTGGCATCTTGTTTTCTTTCAATAACCACAGGTTTTTACAGAGCCCCTAAAGCAGTGGTCTCAAACTCAATTCCTGGAGGGCCTTGGTTAGCTGGCAAATTATTTTTTGACAGTCAAAAATAGTTTTCCCGCTAATAGACAGTCAAAATGGCGGCGGACACAGCTACAGTGAGTTGTTCAAAATCTTTCTTTTTAGTAAACTCTGTGTACAGAAACAATGTTCTCAATGCTGGAGTTTATGTGTAGAGCCCCTGATGATACTTCCAGCACAGTTTCATGTTGTGTCGAGCCTTCTTAGTGTTTTAAAAATAGCGATTTTGATGCTATCACAGTCGTGCCGCATGTACTCCCATTCACAAGGCATTTTAACCGAAAACGAAAATACGGTCAAACTTAAAAGGGCCGTTTCCATTCTAAGTTTGCCTCGGGTAGATTAACAAAAAGAGCCTAGGTTGCATTTTGGCGAGAGATACGCTTTAAATTTTCTATAATAATGCATGCTGGGTTTGCCTACACACTACAGTATGTTGCCATAGAATTAGGCCAAAACAAGTTATCGTTGTATTGCTGCTGCCTACCTTTTAGTCAAGTCAGCTTTATTTATATAGCGCTTTTTACAATATAGATTGTTTCAAAGCTGCTTTACAGAGATAACAGGAAAATGATGCAACAAAGTTCGTTTCCAGAAGAAAATAGCGTCTCAGTCCAGCTTAAGTAAGTTCAGTGATGGTTCATTTTTGTTGTAAAAAAGTTAATTTATATATATAGCCGGTCTGGAGAAAACCGTGATGTCATCGTCCAGCTCAGTTCAGTTCTCATATAATGTTGTCAATGCAGGCAGATCAACAATATTGTTGATTAATAGATTACATTTAATTCAATTTAGAGCCGCTTTTGTGCCAGGATCACACCTTATGATGCTGTCTAGGTTGGCAGCTCACTAGGTTTTGGAACGCAGACCAAGTACTGTATGTGTAAGAGATCCATAAGTGGATTCCGTCTGCATTATCCCCTCTTTTTCCAGGCACAAATTCTTCATGGGAAGACATCGCCTTCTGGAGTTTGGAGGGTAATGAAGCCCTCTGTGATGCCTCTGAGTCTGGTACTATTGAACTTGGTGTCCTTCTAGGCTGTGTTTGTCTTGAATGGAAGACGTCACGTGTCTGCCTGCATGAATAACACATGGAGTGTGACCGTGGGCAGAAGTGGTCACATCCATGATGAATTTGTAACACGATCTGTCCTGAGCTAGAGCTGGGCGATATGAAAATATATATTACCTGAGAAACAAGTCGATCATACCGCCCTGCCCTATCCTGAACCATAAAATAATCCTATATGTGATGTTGTAGACGTTCTGTGTATTGACGATGGTACTGTTTGCAGCTCTCACCTTGTTAATGTGAGGTTTGTATTGGTATTTGTCATATGAAAATGATCACTTACATATTTGGTAGGATGTTGCATGTCTCTTAGCTTTGTGAGGATTTCATTGGCTGCTTTATTCTGATGGACCAATCAGAATTCACTATGGTGATCTGCTCTCCCTGACAGCTGCTTCTTCACTATGTTCAGAATGGTATACTACCGTAGTACTTGTACTATGTTGATGATAATTGGACACTTACTAAATTAAGCGTGCAATCTAGTGAGGTCATGTGCCAAAAGTGTGGCATACTATTGCATGAAATGGCATACTGTTTCATGTACTAGTTTTAAAGTCCCCCTGCAGTCAATATTTGTTTCTCTTAAAACTCATCTTTAATAGTCAAAATGACACATTTAAATGTTTTTTGCTGTAAAAAAAAAAGATTTCTTCATGCCTTAAAATAGCTTGACTGTAACTCGACACCCTTGCAGCATTTTGTATACGTGGTTCCATGAATATGCAAATTAGCCCCGCCTCCACTCACTCACTCCAGCTTGGATTAACTGATCCACTCGGTCAACTATATAGGTTTAATGGTTTAATGTTACACAATCCATGTTCCCGTTTCGTCATCTCAGTCTGCCTTCTAAAAATCTTCTTTGCTTTGAACATCATAGAAAGTCAGTGGAGAAAGGCATATCATAACATCGTAATATATGTCATATAGCCTACATAATTCACCCGCTATATGTACCCAATTTATCCTGTCCCCTCTTAAAGGTGTTCTTGTGCTCAATGATAGGAACAGGAACACGCTTGTGACAGGATTGGTCACATGTTTGTGAATAAAGGAAACAGGAGTGTCTTTGGTTCACTGCAGTTTTAAGGAGAAAATACTCAGCAATGGTGTCGACTTATGAATGTACACATGGTTTGTCTTAAAGCATATTAAAAACACCACATAGACACATAAACAACATTAAAAGCTGATTTTCTCCACTGGGGGTCTTTAAAAACAGTACTGTATGCAGTATGTACTACATAGTCTGCTGCAAGTACTCCATTCTGAATCCCAGCATTGTCCTAATCTTCTACTGTATATGTGGATGCATTATTACATGTTTATCATGCAAATCCATCAGCATGTTTAGATGTTAACATGCATAGAAAGCACTTTTGTGTTTTATTTGCCTCATTCTGATTAATCCTCTGCAATACAAGGAAGTCTTTTTAAAGTTGCTGATGGAAATGCTCAATGAAATGTCTGAATGGCTCAGATTGCCATTCATTTTAAAGCAGGCGAGCAATGAATAAATGTAAGCAGAGGTGAAGGATGTGCACTAGGACCGGCATGTAGATCACTAGTCACTAATACACACAGATAAATCAGACAGACACATAAACACATGCTTGTAAACTCTCAAAGCATTATGTGCAAACATACATATACATGTTGAACTGTTTTTTGAGAACATACCTTGTATGCAGGGCCTAAAATTCACACTCGCCAAGTGCCAAATGCAGGGAAAAATTGGTGTTGGCGAGTATATGAAATATTTTTTAGAGTTTCTAGCAATGCAATATTATAAAAATGTGAACGTGAACAAATGTGAACAATGCTTTGGGACGGTTAACAGGCCAGCACTGCATCATCACGAAAGTTGAAGCCAATTGAAATATTCAAGCGCAAGAAGATGTGAAAGGGAAGTCAATTCTTTACTCGCTGTGTGTACGTTTTCTTTGCACAAACAGCCCCCAAAAAAAGAAAGAAAACACGTGTATCATTATATTGGATCCGTGCAGCTCTTAATATTCCTGCTGCCGTCTCTATAAGAACATTAATCAAACAACAAAAGACAAAGAGAAAATTCACTTGCTGTTCTTGACTGATGTAACTTTAATAAGGATTATTACACCTTATTACATATTATACACACCAATAAGTGTGTGTATTGTTTAGTTTATACAGTATTTTACGTTTGATTACTTTATTACATTTCTGTACCTGAAAATGGTCAATTTCGAATATCGAAAATTTTGCGTCATAACTGTCTGTTTATGCAAAAACAGCTTCATGACTAGTAAGAAATATTCACTTTTTTAAAATAATTTTCTTAAGTCACTGACCATTGGCATGTGTGGCAAGAAGTTAGTTTGAGGCCCTGCTCGTATGTTTCCATTGAAGAAAGTCAGTCATACTGGTTGCATTTCCCTACACTCACTGCATGCTCTCCTCTGTCTCTGTTAGATGTGGCTGCGGTCTTGCGGACGGGCTCCACTCCACATGCGGCCGAACTGTCCCGTCCCGAGCGCTCACCGACCACCAAACATCGAGAGCTGCCTGCCATCAGCGTGAAGTCCGGCTCCACGTCCAGTCCCAGATCTGAGACCACGCACCTCTCGCCCAAATCCGCTGGCTCTCGCCCGGCCAGTCCCCGAAAGGCCAGCCCTACACATGAGGTGAGAGAAACTACACCACTACACAAACAACTAAAACTAGCACAAAGAATTGATAGAAACTGAAATAAATAAATGTTAAATCAGTTGTTAACTTAAGTTGAACTTATTTTATTTCAGTTAGTTGCCCATGTTATTTAAATAAAATTAATAAAAACTAAATAGACCTATTAAAAAAAAAAAAAGAAAAACGAAAAAGAACAACATTGTTAAAATCTTAAAATAAAAATATAATTCAATCAAAATAAATGTAAAATATTTGAACGTTTAAAAAAAATCTAAATATTAATAAATGCTATAATAGTATATAACAAGTTTATATCTTTACAGGGGTCGGAATAAACTGGGACTTTTTATGTCTTAAACGGCTAAATTAAAAAAAGTTAAAAATTTAGACACAGTTATTTCTTTCACTCCACTTTTTTGTGCAGAATTATCTAGAATGCAGATCATTTGTTGGGTTCTTTCTGGGTTGAATTTGATGAATGACAGGGTTGAGTGTGCCTTCAAGCTGTGAAGTTAAAAACTGGTCCCGGGTCAGAGTTCAGACGCTCTCCGGCGCGCGTGCAGCTGTCTAAAGCTGATATTCAGTGAGATAATCCTGTGCAGTGCTGGATTATGAAGGTCGTAGTAGTTGTAAGTGATTATCCATAAAAGGTTTTACCCTTTAGCTATAAATACTGCTTCAATTTACATGGGTCAGTTTACTTCTTACTCACAGCATCACTATATTTAGATGATTTCAGATGCTGACACTGCAAGTTTACTAAGGGACAGACCTGTTGTTATCATTATTATTTACTAATAAACGTTCTACATGTGATGCATAATGTGAGATGCTGGTATTTGCCAGTGGTGACATGCATAAGTAAATAAGTTCAATGTATGCATAGTTTTTAGATTAGTTGAATTGTCTTTTTGAGTTTTGCTCATGGTTTTTGAGGATGAGGGTGTTATGCAATCTGTCCATCCTGACATCTTTGTAATTAGACACACTATATGGACAAAAGTTTTGGCACTCACCTTTTAATTCTTGAATTCGGGTGTTTCAATCAGGCCCTGTTTACTCCTGGTATTAAGATGCGTTTAGGTCGATCGGATCATAAGTAGACGAGGGAGACACATTCCCGTTTACTCCTGGTCTTTAAATCCGTCTCTTTTGTCCACTTCTGTCCTGATTTCTTCGAGGCTAGGGTCTACGGATAGGTAATGCTGGGCTTTTTCAGATCTTTCAATCTAATGGACGAAATCAGCTTGTGTAATTTACACATGAACGCGACCGGAGACGACGGAAAACATGCGGAGAGCATCAGCTTTCGTTTCTGCTCTGACCGCAGCAAGACCAGTCGAACGCTGTGAGTGTGTGTTAGAAATCAGGAATGGTGTGAGAACATTGTGCTTAGTATGTTTTTCCTCTTCAAACCAAACTTGGGTCTCCAGCCGAGAAAGTTTAAATCCCGTCTGGCTAACATGCTTCCCATGGTGTTTACATGAGGTCAGTAGGCAGAGAGAAGACAGTCTTTTGTGGCTGATCGAACACATTCGACCACATGAGGGTCTATACCACGAAAGCTATCCGGTCGAATGTGTTTATGACTACCGCTGGAAGTGAAAATGGACAAGCTCAAAACGTTTTAGACCCTGTTTACACCTGTACTTAGCATGGTACACTTATGATCCAATTGACAAAAACGCTTCTTAATACCAGGTGTAAACAGGGCCTCAGATCCATTGCCACAGGTTTATAAAATCACCTTTAAAATGACCTGCATTGTACCAGCTGTAAGTTTGGTGGAGGGGGGATGATGGTATGGGGTTGTTTTTCAGGGGTTGGGCTCCTTTACTTCCAGCGAAGGGAAATCTTAATGCATCAGCATACCAAGACATGTTGGCCAATGCTATGTTTCTATCTTTGTGGGAACTGTTTGGGAAAGGCCCTTTTCTATTCTAGCTTGACTGTACCCCAGTTCACAAAGCAAGGTCCATTAAAGGGGTCGTATAATGCCCTTTCTACAAGATGTAAAATAAGTCTCTGATGTCCCCAGAGTGTGTGAAGTTTAAGCTCAAAATACCCCACAGATATTTTTATATAGCATGCTAAAAATTTAAATTTTTGAGGGTGATCAAAAACACACCGTTTTGTGTCTGTTCCTTTAAATGCAAATGAGCTGCTGCTCCCGGCACAGGGGGCAGAGCTTCAACAGCTTGCGCTCACACACACATGCACTGAAAATTGCAAAAGCTTTTAGCCTTTTATGTTCAAACCGGAGTCAGACAATGATGGAGAGACTCAAGAAGAAGTGACAACATGTAGAAGCAACTGGACATTTCTGAATGGTCAGTGGATGAATTTATGAAGCTGATGTGTAGTTATCTTCTAGTCATTGATTAGCATATTCTGTCTTGATAATCTATAAATTGTGTTCAGGGGGCGGGGTTTATGTAAATTTTAGGGTTGGTGATGTCACTAACCCGGGAGGAATGTGGTGTAGTCTCTACCAGCCGTTTGTTGTAGTCCTTAAAAAGCCATTTCTTTAAAAGCAAATATCTCCCTTTGCTTTAAACTTTGAGCGCTGTAACTTTGCAGATGTTGTTTATGCTCAAACAGCAACATTACACACTAACTAAAGTTTAAAAAGTGAAATCATAATCAACCACCCCTTTAAATCATGGCTGGATGAGTTTGGTGTGGAAGAACTTGACCCGTCCGCACAGAGTCCTGACCTCAATCCGATCAAACACGTTTGGGATGAACTGGAACGGAGATTGCGGGCCAGGCCATCTTGTCCAAAATCAGTGCCTGACCTCACAAATGCTCTATTGGATGAATGGGCAAAAATTCCCACAGAAACACTTGTGGAAAAGCCTTCCCAGAAGAGTGCAGCTGATATGGCTGAAGAGAATGAAAGCCAACTCAATATCAATGTCTTTGTATGAAGACCGTTAGAATGCAATGTCATTACAGTCTCTGATGGTGTATAGGTCAGGTGTCCCATTCCTTTTGTCCATATAGTGTAGATTCCATAGTGTTTAATTGGAAACACAACCTTTTACATCAACAACAAAACATCTGTGAATTAAAAGTATATCAGTTTTTTTGGTTTTATAATCCTATGCACAATTGTATGGTTAGTTGCATTATATTATTTGCATATAGCAGTGTTTTTCCATGCTGTAACTCATTTGTGACATTTCAAGACCCACAAGATGAGAATTACTGGTTTAGATTAAAACGGGTTTAACCTGCCAAAGAAGAGGTCAACTTTGTTTTAGATCTAAATCACAATACCAAATTCATTCATTTTTCATATTTCAGTCATCTATTTAATATTTAATTCATCTGATATTGAGTATTTGTATGTGTGTGTTTCAGGTGGACACTGCTAGTGAAGTTGAGGAGCTGGATATTGACGTTTCTCCAGCGCCGTATTCGGTCAGTAAAGGAGCAGCTAAACTCCAGGTCTTCATTGCACGTTACAGGTAAACACCATTAGACTTGATTTCTGCTTTCAGCATTTACTAAACTGCCACAAGCATCAAACAAATTACACACTTTAAATGTTGGCCTGTTTTTATGTCTAAATGCAGCTACAATCCCTATGATGGTCCTAATGATAACCCGGAGGTTGAGTTGCCCCTCACAGCGGGAGAGTACATTTACGTCTATGGAGACATGGATGATGACGGCTTCTATGAGGGTGAGTTTATTCATTGATTTTTTTAATAAGATAAATGAGACCAAATTAAATGTCAGAATTCCCAGTAGATGCTGTAAATGTACTGAATAAAAAACAGACCTCAGATTTTTTCAATTTCTTTTTTATTTTGAACTAGCATTAGCTGTTGAAATAATTCTTAACTAGACTAGTGAAAAATAGACGCGATCAGACTTTAAAAAAAAAAAAAATCAGTTAATTAATTAATTTGAATTGATAATAAAAGGTTTTCATAAATATGTGTATGTATGTATATATATATATGTATGTATATGTATATATATATTAGGGTGGTCCTTATTTTTCAAGTCTCCAATTGTCATGCTCTTAACCCTTCAAATTGTTCCTTTATATAAGAAAATACAGCATGCCAATTTTTATGGCAGTAACATAATAATTACTGGCTTTAAACTTTCTGAGATTTTGATGATTTTCGTAAAAACAGATAATTTGAATTGGTATTGTTCCTGGCTAGTAAAATTCCAAAAAAATCTCCATAAAAGCATCTAATGCACCATATATTCCTAAATATGTATTTTAGATACATATTTTAGATACATATCTCAGTTTACTTTTTGTAGAAACTAAATCCAAATTAATCCATCCATGACCCGGTTTAGCAGATTTACCTTTCCTGGTGGAATCAATACATATTTCTATTGATGATCACCTTGGTTACTGTTTGGGTTTAGAGCACATTTTTTGGTTTAAAAAATTACATTACGTTCCTTGAAATTGACCCGGAACTTTGGCCGAATCAAGCAGATTATCAGGAGGCACAGGCAACCATACATGCAATGAAAGTAGTCAATGATCACACCGAGAGAGGAGTGGCTCTGATTCAAGAATACAATGGCGATCTCACACACTCTGAAGAACAACTGCAGTTTCTCCTTCATGTGGTGGAAGATCACCGACGGATCTATCCAGACTGCAAAAAGTCAACACTGGCTGCTGAGCATCAGAAATGAGGGATTGTTGAAAACGATACTTGGTTACTCACGTAACCTCGGTTCTCTCTAGAGAGGGAACGAGTATTGCGTAAGCTCTGCTTACGCAGCGGGAAAAGCCTTCTTTTCTCGAGATACTGAAACCAAAAATTATCCTTAATTTCATATATTGTCAACGCAGTGCAGCTGCAGGCAGCTGAGCTAGAGCGGCATACTGCGCGCTCATTGGCTGCCGCGCGGCAACTGCTTAAGCCTACCAGTGAGCCTGGCGTGACGTCACGCCCAATGAGGGCGCACGCGACCTCGCGCGTCACAGCCCGCCAGAATGGGCGGCGTCAGAGCGTATATAAGGAAGGCTCGTAGGCTATATTCTCTGTTTTCTGTCGACTGAAGCGACACGAGCGATAGGCTCAGCACGGTCAGGGAACGCAATACTCGTTCCCTCTCTAGAGAGAACCGAGGTTACGTGAGTAACCAAGTATCGTTCTCTTACGAGAGGTTCTCTCGTATTGCGTAAGCTCTGCTTACGCAGCGGGAACCCTTTGTCCACGCCGTGCGAGCCTAACAATCACATATGACTCATAGAAAAACATAGAGGTGATAAAACAGGTGGCCAGCGGTGCGGGCCAACACATGTTCATAAGCACACATAGGGAAAACACAGAACGGCACTGCCGGTTCATGTTAACTGATACCCTGAGCGTGCAGCTCAACAGACAAGCTAATCGGTAATACAGCCTGACCCTTGGGCAGGACACGAATCACGACTAGACTGACAGAAGTTTAGCCTGCATAGCGGGAACTTCCAGGTTATAAAACCTAACAAATGTGGAGGGGGACGCCCAGCCCGCCGCCCTACAAATGTCGTCAATGGAAATCCCACTGGACCATGCCCACGATGAGGCCATGCCTCTGGTGGAATGAGCCCGTATGCCTAACGGACATTGCAGGTCTTTTGACGCATAAGCTGCTGCAATTGCGTCTACTATCCATCTGGACAGAGTCTGTTTCGAAGCGGCGCGACCCTTGGTGCGCCCGCCAAACGAAACGAAAAGCTGCTCTGAGAACCTGAAGGCTGCAGAGCGCGTCACATAACACCTTAACGCCCTGACCGGGCAAAGGCAGTTAACCCCTTCCTCACTGCTAGAGGACGGCAGAGCCGATAGGGTGACGACCTGAGTCCTGAAGGGAGTGCCCAACACTTTGGGGACATAGCCGTGCTTCGGTTTGAGAATAGCTAACGAGTCGTTAGGTCCAAACTCGAGGCACGACGCGCTGATGGACAGCGCGTGTAAATCTCCCACACGTTTAACTGAAGCCAGAGCTAGCAGAAAAACGGTCTTAAGCGTTAAGTATTTCAACTCCACGGAGTCCAAAGGCTCAAAGGGATGCGCTTTTAAGGACTCCAGGACCAGGGACAGGTCCCAAATAGGAACCGTCGGGGGCCGCGGAGGGTTCATTCTCCTGGCCCCGCGTAGAAAGCGGGTAATGAGTTCATTTCTGCCCAGTGCACGGCCGCGCGCCGACTCAGCGAACGCTGCTATGGCCGCGACATAAACCTTGAGCGTGGAGGGGGACCTGCCCGCGTCCAACATCTCTTGGAGAAATTTCAGTACCTGTGGAACTCCACAGGTTCGAGCATTAGAACCCGTATTCACACACCACTTGTTAAACACTGACCATTTAGACGCATAGAGCCGCCTCGTCGAGGGGGCTCTGGACTGCGTGATCGTGTTAATTACCCCTTCTGGCAGGCCAACGAGTAATCGTTGATTATCCACGCATGCAGAGACCAGTGCTCTGGATGGGGATGCAGAATCGAGCCTCGGGCTTGAGAGAGGAGATCTCTCCTCACCGGAATCGGCCATGGGGCTGTGTCTGCCAGACTCATTAGCTCGGGGAACCATGGTTGGTTTTCCCAGCGCGGGGCTATGAGGAGCACTGCGCAGTTCAAACTCCTGATCCTCGCTAGCACTTGAGGTAGCATCGAGATCGGTGGGAACGCATACAGCGGGGCGCTGGGCCAGGTCTGGGCCAGCGCATCCTCCTGTTTCGAGAAGAACCTCTGGCACTGAGCGTTCTTGCTCGTGGCAAAGAGGTCGAACTTCGCTTCGCCGAAACGACGCCAAAGCGTCTGTATCGTCTGGCGGTGTAGAGACCATTCCACTGGGGGAACGTTGTCCCTGGACAGTCTGTCCGGGCCGTCGTTCAAACGACCGGGCACATGAGCTGCCCTTAGGGAGCGCAACGGGCCTTGAGCCCAGGATAGGAGGCGCTCTGCGAGCGCGCACAGGGTTCTGGATTTGATTCCGCCCTGGCGGTTCACGTACGACAACACTGACATGTTGTCCGAGCGAACCAGCACATGGTGTCCCCGTATAAGCGGTAGAAAGTGCTGCAACGCTTTCTCGACCGCCAGCATCTCTAGACAGTTTATGTGAAGGTCTTTCTCCGTATTCGACCACGGGCCGCAAATCGGACTGCCTTCGTGAGTCGCTCCCCAACCCATGTTGGACGCGTCTGTCGAGATCACTTTGCGGTGTGCGATGGTTCCCATCGACACTCCCCGCTGATACCATTCGGCCGCCAGCCAGGGCTGCAGGGCTGTAACACAGCGCTGAGTCACTCTGATTGGAGCACGGCCCGAAATCCATGCTTTGCGGGGCATTTCCGTTTTTAGCCAGCGTTGAAGCGGACGCATTCGGAGTAAACCCAGCTGCAGGACAGCTGCTGCTGATGCCATGTGGCCCAGCAACCTCTGAAAAGTTTTTAATGGAAAAACTTTTCCCTCCTGAAAGGAGGCGGCGAGGTGTCGAACACAGCGCGCGCGCTGTGCGGACAGTCTGGCCGTCATTGCCGCCGAGTCCAGATCTATACCCAGAAAAGTGATAGACTGGCTGGGGACTAAAGAGCTCTTTTCCCAGTTCACGGAAAGACCCAAGCTCTGCAGGTGACCGAGAAGCGCTTCTCTGTGGGAAACTAGTTCCTCCGCCGAGTGCGCTATAATGAGCCAATCGTCCAGATAGTTCAGGATTCGCATTGCCCTCGATCTCAGGGGTGCGAGAGCCGCATCCATGCACTTCGTAAATGTACGGGGTGCCAGGGATAGGCCGAACGGCAGGACGGTGTACTGATATACCTGGCCGTCGAAGGCGAATCTCAAGAATGGCCTGTGACGGGGTATAATCTGAATCTGAAAGTACGCGTCTTTCAGGTCGAGAGATATGAACCAGTCCCCCGGGCGAATCTGCGCGAGGATTTGACTGGTTGTGAGCATTTTGAACGGCCGTTTCATAAGCGTTTTGTTCAAATATCTCAGATCCAATATAGGTCTGAGTGCTCCGCCCTTCTTGGGTACGAGGAAATAGCGGCTGTATACGCCTGCCTCGGAACCCGGAGGGAGAACCCGTTCTATCGCCCCTTTGCGCAGCAAATTCGCTATTTCTGTGTGAAGCAGATGCGCTGCATCCGCTTTCACTGTAGTATCGGCCCGAGCGCGATAGCGCGGAGGGCGGCGAGCGAATTGAAGCGAATAGCCCTTTATCACTGTGTTCAGTACCCACTTCGACACACCCTGGATAGCCTCCCATGCATTCGCACTCATAGCTAGGGGTCGAATCGCCTCTGACTCTCGCCCGCCGCACAGCGCGGGACGGGGAATCTGTGGCGGTGTAAGCGCGAACCGCACAGTGGCAGTGAGGGGGAACGGAGGTTCGCAGATGGCGGCAGCCGGCTGAACAGCGCTGTGAGAGAGCGTTTTGTGAGACGGCTCGCGGCGCAGAAGCGGGGCGGGCTCGTGCATGTTTATCGGAGAGTGTGCGTGCTGTAAAGCGGGCACAGAGCTCTTTATCATCACACAGCCGGTGGCTGGCTTGTACGTGTTTACATGAGAGTGTGCGCGCCCACACTCTCATGTGCGCGCCCACACTACATGAGAGTGTGCACGCCCTGTGTAGCGGGCACAGGGCTCTTTATTAACACACAGCCGGTGGCTGGCTCGTGCATGTTTATCTGAGAGTGTGCGTGCTGTGTAGCGGGCACAGGGCTCTTTATTAACACGCGGCCAGTGGCAGAATGTTCCGGTACCCGAGCGTGTGAGACAGAGCGAGCACTGTGTGGGTGTGAGCACTGAAGTGTGGGCACGTGACCTACAGTTATCACTCGAGCGGCCGTAGCGCGCTTTATGTGATTGCACTCTGTGGGGTACACAGGGGGATTTGTGCTTGTGTGTAGTGATGAGCACTGGGAAGTGGGCAAGCTTACTACACTCATAACACTGACGGCGTGAGCCGTCTGACCAGATATTACACTCTTTATTCGATTTATCTGGGTCGCCGTAAAAACGGCGTTTGTGTGCAGGCGAGAGAGTTGAAAAACTGGCTCGTTGGCTGCTGTGGGCACTACTGCAGTAGCCTTTGACAAGAGGACTGGCAGAGGGATATATCTTAGTTTTGACGGCGGTCCGGCCGCGGCGGGACCCGCCCGTCTTTTCCTCCCGACGGGTACTAGGAGGACTTAGCAGGCTCGGGCTTCAGCGTTACCTTAGGCCGAGGCCCACGCGGGGGCGGCGGCCTGTGCTGGCTGGTGGAGCGGGACCTGGGGCGGCCGCGCTGGCGCTGCTTAGAGTCTGGGGGTCGAGACGGCCGCTGTGTGGAGCTGCGTGCAGGAGGCTGGTTAGAGCGGCCTGCAGCGGAGCTCGAGCGGCGGGGCAGGAAGAGGTTCATGGCCTGTGACGCTTTCTGAACCTCAGAAAAACGGTCCACGAGGCCGCTCACTGCCGGGCCGAAGAGACCAGTAGGCGAGAGCGGGGCGTTCAGGAAGACGGATCGCTCTTGTTCCCCCATATCGGCGAGAGTTAACCAAAGGTGGCGCTCAATGACGGTCAGCGAAGCCATGGATCGTCCTATCGCTTGGGCCGCTGTCTTGGTCGTGCGAAGGGAAAGGTCCGTCGCACTGCGCAGGTTGGTTAAGGCCGATCTGTCCAGTTCTCCCTCGTCGAGCTGGCGGAGGAGGTCCGCCTGGAGAACTTGAAGGACCGCCATTGTGTGCAGGGCTGAGGCGGCTTGCCCAGCGGCGGAGAAAGCGCGGCTGGCGAACGCCGAAGTAGTCCTGCAGGCTTTGGACGGGAGGGCAGTCTTTGAGCGCCATCTCGCGGATGGGGGGCAAAGATGCGCTGCAACCGCCTGTTCGACCGGTGGAATCCGGTCATACCCCTTCTCCGTGGCTCCGTCCACGCGGGAGAGAGTCGATGAGGCTGGAGAACGGAGTCTGGCCGAAACTGGAGCATTCCACGATTTAGAAAGCTCGTCGTGAAGCTCAGGCAGAAACGGCGCTGGTCTAGACGCTGGAGCCTGGCGATTGGTGGTCAGGAAGCATCCATCAAGCCTGTTAGGCGGGGGTACCTCCGGCGTAGACCACTCGAGGCCCAGACGCTCGACCGCCATAGTGAGGAGGCGGAGAAGCTCGGCCTCCACCCCGGCGGGAGCCCTGCTGGAAGCTCTGGTGGAGGAGGTGGATCGGGCGGAGCCGGACCAAACCTCGCTGTCCGACGCCAACAAGGAGCACGTGTCCAGCCGATCGTTGTCGTCCGCTTCATCCGCTGTGTCGACGGCATCGAGGGCGAGAGCCGTCGGCTGCGCGTCGGGGAGCGGGGGCGGAGAGGGAGAGAGCGAGGCTCGCGGGAGAGGCTCCGGCGAGGCCCTGGCTCGTGTCTCAGGCTCCGGAGGGCGTTGTGAGCGGCGTTTTTTCTTACGCGGCCCAGCAACGGCAGGAGCGGTGTCTGAAAAGAGGGCGAGTCGAGCCCGCAGGGTCGACATCTGCAGCTCTTTGCAGAATTCGCAGCCGCCCGAGGAAAACGCGACGGCTGCATGATCCCGTCCCAGGCAGAGAGCGCAGAGAAGATGGCGGTCTCCGTCGCTGAGCGGTGAGCGGCATGAGCCGCACGTGGTGCGAGGCATTTGCAACAACGCCTCGTGCTCTTTTAGAGTGCTGCGGAGAAAAGGCAATACACACAAAAAAGAGCTTATCACGGAAGGATATGTATCGCCGGATAGCTGAGCTGGCACGGCAGGCTGAAGGCGGCGAAGAGATCGTCCGGCTTCCTCAGGCTGTCCTAAGCTGGCTCGTTAGCTTGATCCAAGAAGGCCACGGCGACGGTTTCCTCTCAGAGATCAGCGATGCGAGTGCTTCGCTGAAAAGACAGAAATCAGAGAATATAGCCTACGAGCCTTCCTTATATACGCTCTGACGCCGCCCATTCTGGCGGGCTGTGACGCGCAAGGTCGCGTGCGCCCTCATTGGGCGTGACGTCACGCCAGGCTCACTGGTAGGCTTAAGCAGTTGCCGCGCGGCAGCCAATGAGCGCGCAGTATGCCGCTCTAGCTCAGCTGCCTGCAGCTGCACTGCGTTGACAATATATGAAATTAAGGATAATTTTTGGTTTCAGTATCTCGAGAAAAGAAGGCTTTTCCCGCTGCGTAAGCAGAGCTTACGCAATACGAGAGAACCTCTCGTAAGAGAACTTTGTGCTTTTTTTGAGATTGTTGTCATTGTTGTCATGTCAGTGTTGCTCTGATTTCAATAAAATGTAGTTCATTTGCAGCAACTTTTAATATTACTTGCATATCACAATAACGCCGCACAGCTTAACATAGGCAGTCTTCCACATGATTAGGCTACCTCTAAATATCTTTTTTTTGTCAACATTTTTGCATATTTCTAATTTTGAAGTTAAAAGGAACAGTTTAAGAGGTTAAGACACTAACATTCTGCACACAAAAAAAATTGGACTTGATAAGGACCACCCTAATATATATGTGTGTGTATTGTATGTATGTATGTATGTATGGATGGGTGCATGTATGTCTGTGTATGTGTGTGTTCGTGTGTGTATGTGTTCGTGTATGTATGTGTGCGTGTATGTATGTGTGCATGTAAGTATGTGTGCATGTGTGTGCATTTATGTATGTGTGCATGTACTATATGCATGTGTGCGTGTATGTTTGTGTATGTGTATGTCTGTGTGCATTCATGTCAGTGGGTGTGTGTAAGTATGTGGGCATGTATGTGTGTGTGTATGTGTGTGTGTGTGTGTGTGTATGTCTGTGTGCGTGTATGCATGTAAGTATGTGTGCATGTGTGTGCATTTATGTATGTGTGCGTGTACTATATGCATGTGTGCGTGTATGTTTGTGTGTGTGTATGTCTGTGTGCATTTATGTCAGTGGGCGTGTGTAAATATGGGGGCATGTATGTGTGTGTGCGTGTATGTGTGTGTAAGTATGTGTGTATTTATGTATGTGTAAGGATGTGTGCATTTATGTTTGTGTGGGTGCATGTGTGTGTGCGTTTATGTATGTGTGCATATATCTATGTGTGTGTGTGTGTGTGTGTGTAACTGTGTGCATGTATGTATGCGTGCTTGCATGTTTGTGTATGTGTACATGTATGTGTGCATGTACTGTATGTATGTATGTATGTATGTATGTATGTATGTACACTGTGTACTAAAAGGTCATAACCAACTACTCAACACACTCTAGCATTGTGGTAGTGAGTTTACCTCTGAAAATGTAAAAATGATATTTACTATTCAAATTTCAAAAAATCTACTTTAAATTTTCTTCAACAACACTCCCGTACCTATAACTAACACTATTGTGTTAAACCATTTAGGCGAGCTGATGGACGGTAGAAGGGGCCTCGTTCCCTCCAACTTTGTGGAGCGTGTGTCGGATGACGACTTCATGAGCTCACACCCTCACCAGGCTGGCGATGTGTCCCATAATTCCTTCCAGGAGAGCAGCTTTCACAGCGGCAGTGAGCGGCTGCATCAACATCACTTACGTTTCGCCCCCAGCACCTCCGAGAGGACGGAGACCTCCACGACAGCCTCAGCTCCCGGTGACAATGCCAAAGCCAACCCCACTAACCCTGCCCTGGCTGTCCCGCTCACCAACGGCTTAGACTTGGATCTAGAGGAGGTGGGGGTGGACACTGTGCCTTACCCCCGCAAGCTAACACTAATCAAGCAGCTAGCCAAGAGTATCATCATTGGCTGGGAGTCTCCGTTAGTCCCGTCCGGCTGGGGTTCAGTGTTTAGCTATAATGTCTACGTGGACCACGAGTTGCGGATCAACGTGCCATTTGGTACCCAAACGAAGGCCGTTCTGGAGAGGCTGGATTTAGCGCAGAAAGCATATCGGATTGCAGTGCAGAGTCTGACGGAGCGCGGGAACTCGGACCAGCTGCGTTGCAGTATCCTCGTTGGGCGCGACGTGTGCGTGGCGCCGACTCAACTGCGCGTCGAACGTGTAACGGCTACCTCGGCCAGCCTGACCTGGCTACCTAGCAACAGTAACTACGTGCACATTGTGTCTTTGAATGACGAAGAGTGTGAGCTGGTAAAGGCGGGATGCTATTCACTGTGCCTCAGTAACCTCACACCCAACCTGAATTACAGCGTTAAAGTGGAGGCCAGGCCGCACCGCACAGCCTGGGAACTACCGCCGGAGTGCCGAGAACGCAAAACCGCAGTGACCTCTTTCACAACCCTGACTGCAGGTGAGAAGCAAAGATGATATAGGAAACTAGTGTATAGGGGCTTTCGCACGGGGCTTTCTAGGAACTTAGTTATAAAAACTAGCCACCAGGGTGGTTACCCGAGAACTAATGGTTCCCTTAGGAACGTTTTCCTGGTTGCATTCGCACCGCCAGTAGGAACTCTGAAGTAATGTAAGATCTCATGTGAGTGACAGGTTGTCCCGCCCTCGCCATCAGAGAAGAGAAGAGATGTCACTGCAAAAGGGAGGGAAGTTAGTTTGCAATGCACAATTTAAAATGATGTGCACAGATAAATCATTTATAATAATAAACACTGCAGTATTCCATTTAAATACAAGAATTTCATGGTGACTTCATATTCACAAATAATTCTTATTCACAGGAGCAAATTTGGTAGTACTTTATTTTACAGTCCAGTTCCCCATGTACATACTATGTAGTATGTATTTGACCCTGAACCTAACCCTAACCCATGTAGTTACCTTATATTAACCAGTGCTTTTTTAAATAAGTGAACGTAATTGACCTTATGTGTATGCTCTTGTTAGAATTCAAGCAGCATAGTAAACGTCAAGACTTATATGCTATATGTTAATATAAACGACATAATGGATTGGCATAAACTAAAGAGTTTAAAAAGAGTGGTTGGAGACATTAGAGCTATTGGAGCAATTTTTCCATTGGAATAGCATTCACTGATGAAACGCTCTCAATAAGGCCGGGAACAACATGTATTAAGAAAGGGTCAATCTTTATTTTATGTTAACTTCAACATTTCTAGGTTTGAACTTTGACCGTTTGCTTTGTCCCCTAGGTCCTCCTGATGCTCCTCTGGATGTGCAGTTGGAGCAGGGCCCATCTCCGGGAATAGCTCAGATCAGCTGGCTGCCTGTTACTATAGATGCTGCCGGGACGTCCAATGGTGTCCGAGTCACTGGCTACACCATCTATGCTGACAAGAAGAAGGTGAATGACTGTGACCAATTTGCATAATCTTAACAAAATAACAAAGAGAATCTTTAAGTGCTCATCATATATGTTCCTTCTTCAATAGTTTAAAGTCCTCCTTAAAATGACAGTGAACAGTCTCAAAAACACGGTTTGAAATCGCTGGTGTTTCTGACGTCACAAACTACCTTGTAACCAATCAGGTCAATGAGTGATCATCAACAATCGATCTCTGAGTTGCTGTGAGTGAGTGGAGGCGGGACTAATTTGCATATTCATAGAACTGCGTATACTAAATGAGGCAGGGGTATAGACTTATATTCAAGCTATTTTAAGGGATGAAAAAAAAATCAAAGAAAAAATGCTTTAATATGTCATTTTGGTAATTAAAGATGAGTTTTTAGGGATAAAATGATTGACTACAGGGGGACTTTAATAGTGTGAACTTCATGAATGTCCGGAGTAAGCAAAGCTTAAATCTTAATGTTACTCACAAATTAATTTCCATTATTTCAGAGTGTTCATCGTGACTTAACTATTCCTTCTGTATTCAGGTATTAGAGGTGTCATCGCCCACAGCAGGCAGCGTTCTGATTGGTCCATCTCAGATCCAGACGTTACAGGCGGCCCATGAGCTCACCGTCCGAACCATGTCAGCTTTTGGCGAGTCGGTGGACTCATTGTCGGTGAATGTACCCGCCAAATTGCCTGCCATCATGTCCGGTGCCTCATTGCCTCAATGCCAGTCTTTGCCAGCTACCGCCAGTGTCCTCATGGCCAGTGCCAATCCAGACCCTGCTGTTTGTGCCACATCTCTCTCTGCTGCCAAAATGCCCAATCTGCCACACGCTGCTACACTTGACGAGCACACCATTGGTCCTGTTCGGGGAGTCTATGTCAACACGCCCAAAGCAGTCACTTGTGAGGTGCCTCCTTCTCCTGCGTCCTATGTAGAAGCCTGGGCAAACCCAACATCAACTGCAGCGCTGACGACTACAATGGCAGCACAAGAAGCACTGTCACTATGTGCCTCGCGTACTAGCTCAACGGTGGGTCTCAACTAAATTTCTGCTTGTCTACAGTTTTTGTCACTGCTCTGTGCAAGTATTCATTTAGCAAACACTTTTAGAGCCAAAAATAATCATTTGTAAACGTATGCGTTTCTTTATTCTGTGGGACACAAAAAAAGTATGTCGAGATCTAAAAATGACTAAAAAGCAACACCAAATTTATCATAAAAGTAAACAGTAGTGTTGCATAATGAACAGACCATTTTTCACTGTAACTCTGGGCCCTCCTCATGCCCTATTTATAAATAGTCAAACTCGAAAGAGGTTTGAGAACTACAGAGGAAGTAAGACTTAAGTTTTATAAACCATGTAATATAATGCCCTCAGTTAATATTGTTGTTTGGAAAATAGCCAGGACATACCACTTTTTTCAGATCTGATTTTTGGTTAAGACCAGTAACCTTTTGAAGGCCTGCTCTAAGCTTCAGCCACTACATTTGGTCCTACTCGACCAACTTCTATTTCAATTTGAGCGGGTCTCTCCGGCATGGGAGGCAGGCACACTAACAAGTACGCTAAAGACCACAGCCTCTAGTGTCAGTCGCAAGCACACCTCTAGAGGCCTCTTTAGTTTTACACTCACAGCTCTTACTAGCTTGCCTCCATTACACTAACCCCTCTAAACCTTACTCCTATCTGGGTCATGGCACCAAATATAACCGGTTCCACTCGACCCGCTCCGATCGGGATTTGAACTGGGGTCTCCTGCATAGGAGGCAGGCTCGCAAACAAAGACGCTAAAGACCGCAGCCTCTAGAGTCAATCTCTAGCATGCCTTTTGAGGTCGGGGAGTGACTTTTACACACACCGCTCTTACTAGCTTGCCTCTGTTGCTCTCACTCTCATACGGGTCACGGCACCAAATGTAACTGGTCCTACTCAACGCACTCCGCGCTTGCCTCCATTACACATTAACCCAATTTCATGTGGAGTATAATGTAGAACTGTTTCAGTTTATATATATTGTCTGTGTGCAGAGATATTGGATGTAAAGTTTCTCTTTAGGGTTGGGAATGAGTATTTTATGTGTTTGAGTAGTAAAAGTGTTATCCATCAACAGGTGAGTGTATCTGCACCCATGGTCACACCTGCACCTGTGGTCATGCCTGTGCCTGTTGCCACACCAACGTCCATGGCTGTACCTGCTCCCTTGAACACACCAGTACACATGCCAGTGTCCATGACAGTGCCAGGTCCTGTGGTTGTGCCAGCATCTGCCACCATGCCTGTGCCCATTCCTGTACCTGTTGGTGTACCTGCATCAGTGCAAGTGCAGTCCAGTGTGGCCCCTGCAGCACTTAACCCCAGCAGAGAGACAGACAGCCCAGGAGTCCAACGTCCTGTTGCCTCCCTCTCTGAATTCCTGGAGGACCCCCGTGCCAAACTTCATACACCGCCACCAATTTACACATCCCCCAAAGTTAACATCCCAGGAAAGGACCCTCTTAATATCCCGGATACGCACCCACTGAGGCCTCCCAATCCATCGCCTTTTGAGTCAGAGCCTGAGGAGGACAGGGAAAACACCAGGCTTGTGTCCATGGAGGAGTTCCTGCGGCCTGTACCTCAACCTCGTATGAAGGTCAGTTTCCTGTGCAATTAATTTCATTTTATACTGCACTCTTTTTGAATATCTTTCTTTCAGAGCCTAATCTTGATATACACATTTATTCCATCAGAGAAACACCTTTTGATGCATGAACTGTGTGTCTTGTTACTCTGATGTGTTACTCTGTGTTGTGCTAGTGCACTGGTGTCCAGTTCTGCTCCTGGAGGGCCACTGCCCTGCAAAGTTTAGCTCCAACCCCAATTAAACACACCTGAAACGGCTTATCAAAATCTTTGGAATTACTTGAAACTTCCGGACAGATGTGTTGGAGCAAGTTGGAATTAAACTCTGCATGAAGGTGGCCCTCCTGGAATGGACACCCCTGACCTAGAGTCTCAGAAACCTGTTGAAGTTGTTGTTTCTTTTGTACTCTATCAGGTATATGCTGGTGGTCTTTTAGACCCTCCCTCAGACTATCATGGGGAGAGCAGTCGGTCTGATCTGTCAGACATACTGGAGGAAGAGGAGGAAGATCTGTACTCTGAGACTATCACTGACATCCCCTCCAGAGGTTACGGTACAGCTCATACGGGAAGGGTATGTACATGCACATGAACACATAGTATGCCTCAGTGAACCTTTGGACAAAATATTGAGTCCTTTTGCGATGTGGCAAGTTCTGATTGGCTGTAATTGTGCCGTGTGATACAGCATTTTAGCTTTTGGTGTGGACAGGCAAATTACTCAAGTAGAAACTTGTTAGGATACAAAGTTAGCCATACTTTTATGTTCTTTCTGTTTTTATATTTCCTCTGTTGCATTTTAATTTTCTTGTTTCTTTTTCTTGTTTTCTTCTATTTTCAACTTTTGACACCAAACAAAACCAACCTTTGTCCTCATCTGCATGTTTTCAATCTATCGCCTTGTCCTTTCCTATTTCTTAAACAACCCCAGTGTGAAATGTGGGAAACTGATAGTGATGAAGAAATTTTGGAGAGGATTATAAAGCTCCCCCCTCAGGTCTACCACAACAAACAGCTCTTCAGCATCCCAGAAGTCACGGAAGAGGAAGACAACACTGAATCAGAATCCTATACTAGACGTTCCCCAGGCCGGACTGCTTCAGGCAAGGGCCACCATAGTGGACGCGAGGGTCGCCGACATTCTCCTTTCCACCAAAATCATGGACATAAAACTGAATCTGAATCACCCGTAGTGAGGTACAAAGGGACAGCACCAGTCAGGACTAGACCCAGAGTGCACTATGCTGACACAGTGGACACCATCAACTATCAGGATGAGGAGGAGGAGGTGGAGTTGGACTCTGATAGTAGCCTGTACGCTGGGCCTAGTTCTGGAAGTGTGGGTGTGCGCCGCACACCACACAAAGGACACGGCGATCGACTCAGGAGAGAGGCCTTACTCCGTAGCCAGTTGTCTTCAGATCTCTCTGGCATTTTGGCATCTTCAGGAACAGGGCAGGGACCGTATTTAGTTAGCAAGACCGTACACCGTGTGAAGTCGCCCACTGGACCCTCGACAGAGATTGACGTAGAGTATGGAACTGATAATGATGAGGAGCAACAGCTGTTTGACCCTGGAGAAGTGGTGTTAGACCAGATGAGCTCTGAGTGGTGGGTGGAGGGTGGTAATAATGAGTACCACAACCTGCCCCTGACATGCAGATCCCAGCCAGAGCTGCCCCCAAGCAACCGCTCATGGGTGGGTTGTCCTCTGTCCATCTGTCTCCTGCTGTCCCTTGAGACACTCTCTTTGAGAAACCTGCCCATCCCTTTAGGAAATGGCTGAAACCTTTTGCGTCCTAAAAGCGAAGATGAGCGCTGGTTTGCATCCATATCATTTGCTATTCTTATCAGTTCCCTGTAGCTTAACTTTTCCAACTTGCAGTATCATAGTTGGAAGGCTTAGAATGTTTTCTTGAATTTAGCAATGACAATCTTAAGAAACTGAGCAATTCTGGCTCTAGTTCCACTTAATGATTTCATTAAGTTTCCTTTTAGTAATTTTGAGAAAAAGTGGACAATATTATTGCATTCACTACCCTAGCACCTCTGATATGTATATTGCATGTTAAGTTGTTAAGGAAGAATGCAGGAAGGAAGTTGTTAAGGATGAACGTTACAGAATATGTTAATATGTTACTGTTAATGCAACTGAAAGTCTGAACGAAACCAAACGTCCGTTCTGAATAAGACGTGGTTCTCGATTCCAAACTCTACATGGAGTTAGCATTTCAAATGCATTCATTTTCCACATATGATGTTAAGTGGTTATTGTGCTACATGGGATTCCACCAAGTACACGGTGACTCCCCAACACTAATTTTACTGTGGATGCAAAAGGTTTAAGCCTGTACATCTCGTTCCTTGCGTTTGGTTGTGTACCCTACACCCTTTCTCCCAGTCTCTAGTCAAGGCATCTTCATATTTGTAGTCGTGTAGCTGACAGCATTGCTCTATGTATTTGTCCTACATCTTACTGTAATCTTTCCAGTGTTCAGTCAGAATGTTGCTATGCTAAGGCCTTGGCTTTCCATTACCGCTCAACAGGTTTACTTGCTCTAGTGCATCTCCTTTCCTTGATATTAATGGGATGCTTCTTGCCCCACATGTTGTCAAGATTGTCCAGAGACTGCTTAAGCAGTTAAAGCAGAGACTGGACAATACAGTTGTGCTGTGTGAAACTGTATGTTGTACCTGCAAAAGGGATCTCCTTGTTGTTCTTATAATTCCTCTGTGTTGTTATGAAGAACAACCTTAAATGCTGCTGCTTTTTATCTGGAATCAAATGTTGCTTAAACAATAGTTTGTACGTGTCAGTGTGAGTGTGCGTGTGTTTCAGGGCTCCAGGCTAATTGCTTATTCAACAAAAACATTTGCATCACTTGCATCAATCTACAGTATTTGCCATTAGGCATAGACACCAAATATTCATAGACTCACTTCATATTGTGAAATTATGTGGCTTCTTTCAATACTCTAGAAAGGTGCTCAAACACAGATGCAAATACTTGGCAATCGCAGTCAGTTGTAAATAGCTAGATAGCTTGAAGCTAGAATAGTTTTGTAGACAATGTTTCAGATCTTTTAGTTAGCAGGTAGTAAGCTAAGTAAACTTCACACTGGAACACGGACTACTGCAGATGTTCCAAATGCAAGCTTGGCAATTCATGTATCCCAAAATCTAGGTCCCAAAATGCTTTATTAGCAGCAAGTGGCTCACAAGTGATTGTTCTAGTCTGGAGCCCCCAGTTTGTGTGATGGTGCTGTCATCCCACTGTGATGTTAGTCACTGACTGTTTCCCACCATTGTCATCATCTAACTAACTGTTTGTTTCTCTTACATTAGGAGGCAGCTGGAAGAGAAGATCCAGGTGCAACGTGGTGCGATGTCACTCAAAAATCAGCACGCTCTGAAATTAGACTGCATAGAGGTGAGACTCTCTCACTTCCCTCTCTCTCACTATAGAGGCAGATTAACTCTAGACAGCTTGTCATGACACAGGAGGAATTGACAACTATGAAAATAGCTTCCGGGATAATACCTGACCACTGTGTACTGCATACAGCTCTCGTTTAGATCACATCCATCTCAGACTCTTCCCAACCCACCCAACTTTAGACTGCCCTTCTTCTCCAAATGTACTTTCAACCACACCCACATGTGTGTCAGCCCAATCTAAATTGGGACTTCTTTTGTTCCTAGATGAAACTAATAAGTATTGCTGATTTATTGCTCATTCGTAGGGTTATTGATTTTATTAAACCTAAACCTAGGCACATAAATTGCCTAGGAACTCGCTTGTTGAGGAATGCTTTCTATGTGATCAGATGCACATTTTATTTGATTAAAAACCCACAAATTTGCATTGGTGGAGAGTCAAGCCATGTCTAGTGACCATAATAGCATAGAGATTTTGAAGTGGACAACTAATATACACCATTGCACTTTTACTATATTTGACAAAAAAATTTACTATATTTTTGAATCTGTGTTTCCTTTGACGACATCCCCAAAAGGAGGTTTTCCCAAAGGTAGCACATTTTTTCTGGATATTTGCCCTCAAATGTGACTCACAGAGGTTGTGGAATGACCTCTTTTCTTTGCCCTGCCCTTGATTGTTGCTACAGATGGTCTTGATCCTCACTAATGAGATGAGCACATCTCACTGCTGGAGCTTAACACGAACACGACAGACACCCATTACCACCACTGATCATGCATCTCTGTTTTACACTGTATTCCTTACCCCGCCCCCTTCCAACTCATCCAGAAACTGATCCTGATGAATTCAGGGTGCTGACCCTCGACCTCTTGACCTTGAGTCCGGCTGTCAGACTCCAAAGTACAGAACAGCAGTTTTATTTTCCATACATGTCCAATATATAGGACAGGTGGTTTTGGGGGGGGGGGGGCATTTGTGTCTGCTTTACATTTATTTACAATTTGCATTTTCATTTATTTATTTAGTAGACACTTGGGTGACTTAAACTAATACATTTTTATCTACTGTCTCCTACAGTTGAATCAATTCATGTAGTAATCGATCGATTGGCACAATTGAATCTGAGCTGCTTATCAATATCAGTAAGAACCTTATTAAAAATTGAGCACCAATAATGATGGAGCATATTCTAAATGATTTCTGAAGGACAATGTTACACTGAAGATTGGAGTAATGATGCTGAAAAAGTCAGCTTTGTAGTCACAGGAATAAATTGCATTAATGATTTTAAAAATGTAGAAAACAGTTCTGTATTAATATTTCTGAATTGTACTGTTTTTAATGTATTTTTCATAACATAAATGCAGCCTTGGTGAGCCTAAGAAAAATCTTTCAAAAACATTACAAAAACTCAATTATTCCCAACTTTTGACCAGTCATGTTGTTTTAATCTGTTCCATAAGAACTTTATTCAAAATCATAAAGTTTGTTGGTATCTGAATAGACATTGGTGTGTCTTTCTCTCTTCCTGTCGCTCTCACTCTGTGTCACTCATGTGCGCACGTTTCTCTAGCGGCTCATGGCGGCTTAGGATCAGGAGGTTTTAGTATGATTACCTCACTTAAGGACACGCCTGGGCCGCACCATTCTTTCTTTCAGGCGGGGGAGACAACGCACATTAGTTCACTGGCTTTAATGTTTGGAATCCATCAAGGAAAATGGGAAAATTGTCTAAAATAATTTGTTTTATTGTAATGTTGTAACGAAACTTTGCACAGCTTCCCAAAAAAATTAAATATGCATGATGTCCAGATCAACCACCAATGTGTTTGCTGCATATAAATGTTACAGGTGTGTTTGTGTGTCCTCTTTGGTGTTGCAGAGCCCAGACCATGTGGAGAAAATGAGGTCAGAATCTTTGTTGCCCTCTTCCCATATGAACCTGCAGTGATGTCACCCAATCCTGATGCTGTTGAAGAGGAACTTCCCTTTAAAGAGGGACAGATTATCAAGGTTTGACTTTACTCTTTAATAGTAGACCATACTAGCTTAAAGTCGGCATGAAGCATAAGTTGCGATAGTCTTTTCTTTCCTACTGTGACATACAGTCTTGGTCAGAATTATTGGCACCCTTGCATTAATAAACACCCTTGCAATAAATCTGCATTGTTAATCCTGTTGACCTTTTATTAAAAAACTCACAAAAATCTAAACTTCCATTGAAGTAAATCAATGAAAATAGGGGGAAATCTCATAATGAAATATATGTTTTTCTCTAATACACATTGGCCACAAGTAATGGCACCCTTTTATTCAATACTTTTTTCCTGATGAGTTTGGAGATCAGAGACCATTCATCTATAGAGAATCTCTCCAAATCCTGCAGATTCCCAAGTCCATGTTGATATACTCTTCTGTTTTCTATAGGGTTCTGGTTTGGGGACTGTTGTGTTGAGTTTGACGTTTGTTTTGGATCATTGTCCTGATGGAAGATCCAACCACGGCCCATTATAAGATTTCTATAAGGCAAACCTGCCTATATAAGCCTTCAAAATGTGTCTCCAGCGTGACCCGCGCAGATACTTGTTCACAGCAAAAACATGCCACTGTACATAAGTCATTCAAAATATTCTTTCAAATATCAAATAATCATTCAAAGCTCATTGCAATGTCTCTTCTCTTCAGGTTTACGGGGACAAAGATGCAGATGGTTTCTACCGAGGCGAGTCGGGTGGTCGTCGTGGCTTTGTCCCGTGTAATATGGTTTCAGAGATCCAGGTTGATGATGAGGAGACCAGAGACCAGCTCCTGATGCAGGGCTTCCTCACCACAGAGGCATCTATGGAAAAGATAGGTGTGTTTATCATTGCATGTGTCAGACTCGTACATCTACACCTCGATCTGTGTTTTCACTCCAACATATCATGTTACCAGTCAGATTTGAGCCCAGCAAACTGTTCTTTTATGATAGCTTTGTACTCCAGTGAGCGGCCTACCTAGACAGCATTGAAGGCATCACAGATACAAAGGCTTGAAATGTTTGAAATGGATACCTTTATACTTAGATAGGAAATTGATACATACAGTGCTGGTCAGAATTATTTGCCCACTTGGTAAATATGATCAATGATGGCTGTAAAAAATAAATTTGCATTGTTAATCCTTTTGATATTTTATAAAAAAAAATAAAAAAGCAAAAATCGAACCTTTCATTGAAGTAAAAGAACTGAAAGTCGGGGGAAAATCATGTTATGAAATAAATGTTTTTCCCCAAAACAAGTTGGGAACAATTATTTGCCCCCTTTTATTAAATACTTATTTGTTTAAATACACTATTGAAACGTATTCATTAAACATGTTTATATCATCCAAAAATTTACTATTCCACCCAATATTTGTGTTCAATGAGTTTATTTGATTACTGAGCATATGCTAACTTCTTGAAACTCTCTTGAAATCAGTTGTAAGCATTAAAAAGCACTCTAGATTCTGCATCTGTCTTCACGATGGGATCTTTAAGTGCTGTCTAGGTAGACAACTGACTAGGTTTTGCAGCAGAGCTTGTATTCTGACTGACATTTATCGAAGGTCATATTTTGAGCATGGTTCTAAAATAAAAATAAATCTCTTAACTCCCTATAATCGTCCAAAGAAAAAGCCACAATCCATTTACAGCTGACATTTTAGCACAGCTAGAATTACATTTTTAGACACACGCTTTAAAATAGGCTTCAAGCTAACAACTTTGAGGAACTTGGGTTTCTAACTTAAGTTCTTTAAGTGTTAACAGTGGAAAAGTACTACTTTTATGTACTTCATAACGGTGCATGCAGTATTTTTTCTCTCATTTAAGGCAAGACGCTACAGGTAAAACCATGTTTTTTCATGCACTGGTCAATTTTGTGATTAGTGGAAAGAAAACATCCGAAATAAAATACACATTTAAGTGTTTGTTTTATTGCACTTTATCTATTTGAGTCTGTAGATTTCAAAGGGTTGTCTTTAAAGGAGTTTTTTTTTTTTTCACTTCAATCCTCATTTCAGCAGCTTTACATACACCAAACCAAACATTTATTTTCTGTCTGTTGACAGCATTTTCCCATTTATGGAGTGATAAAAAGAGAAATCCAAAATCCACTCTGTAATAACCTTTAACTCTAATATGTCAACAAAATGAAACAAGAATTCTGAACCTGACTTTATCCAATGTTATGGAAATGTATACAAATTCATGCATATTTAATTAGATAATGCATCATTTGCATATTTACACATTTCAGAAATCTTATAAAACAAAATGATTGTAATGTTCTGTCATTCATTAATCAACTTGGAGAAATATGTTGATATCTAATAGTTGTACTTTTTAAAAATGATGTATAAGATGTACATGAAAAAGTGGCCACCGTGTTGATGTCACATGATCAGCCGAATACTACTCACTTTATCTCAATCTGTTCTTAATTTAATTTGGTTCATGTTTCACAGTGTCCGTTTCATTTCAGATCACAAAGCTTTGCCATTTTTACAAAAGTGCCAAAGTACTGTCATTGTAATGTGTGTGTTTTTGTGGTCACTGTATGAGCAATTCAAAGAGCAACAACGTGGATCGTGTCTCCCAGAATGCTTTGCTACAGTTGCGGTTCAGCCCTTTCTTTCTCACTGTGGCGGCTCATTGCTGAAGCTAATGCTTATTTTGTTGTTTAAAGAGATAGTTCACTCAAAAATGAAAATTCTGTCATCATTTACTCACTCTCATGTCGCATCACATTTTAGCTTCTGCAAGAACCAATGAGGTTCATTCTGGTGTTACGCAGAACGTTTGAGCTTCAAGAACCAATGAGGTTCATTCTCGTGTTATGCAGAACGTTTGAGCTTCAAGAACCAATGAGGTTAATTCTAGTGTTACGCAGCACGTTTGAGTTTCTGCAAGAACCAATGAGGTTCATTCTGGTGTTACGCAGCACGTTTGAGTTTCTGCAAGAACCAATGAGGTTCATTCTCGTGTTACGCAGAACGTTTGAGCTTCAAGAACCAATGAGGTTCATTCTCGTGTTACGCAGCACGTTTGAGTTTCTGCAAGAACCAATGAGGTTCATTCTCGTGTTACGCAGAACGTTTGAGCTTCAAGAACCAATGAGGTTCATTCTTGTGTTACGCAGCACGTTTGAGCTTCAGCAAGAACCAATGAGGTTCATTCTTGTGTTACGCAGAACGTTTGAGCTTCAAGAACCAATGAGGTTCATTCTCGTGTTACGCAGAACGTTTGAGCTTCAGCAAGAACCAATGAGGTTAATTCTCGTGTTACGCAGAACGTTTGAGCTTCAAGAACCAATGAGGTTCATTCTCGTGTTACGCAGAACGTTTGAGCTTCAAGAACCAATGAGGTTCATTCTCGTGTTACGCAGCACGTTTGAGCTTCAGCAAGAACCAATGAGGTTCATTCTTGTGTAACGCAGAACGTTTGAGCTTCAAGAACCAATGAGGTTCATTCTCGTGTTACGCAGAACGTTTGAGCTTCAGCAAGAACCAATGAGGTTAATTCTCGTGTTACGCAGAACGTTTGAGCTTCTGCAAGAACCAATGAGGTTAATTCTCGTGTTACGCAGAACGTTTGAGCTTCAAGAACCAATGAGGTTCATTCTCGTGTTACGCAGAACGTTTGAGCTTCAAGAACCAATGAGGTTAATTCTAGTGTTACGCAGCACGTTTGAGTTTCTGCAAGAACCAATGAGGTTCATTCTCGTGTTACGCAGAACGTTTGAGCTTCAAGAACCAATGAGGTTCATTCTCGTGTTACGCAGCACGTTTGAGTTTCTGCAAGAACCAATGAGGTTCATTCTCGTGTTACGCAGAACGTTTGAGCTTCAAGAACCAATGAGGTTCATTCTCGTGTTACGCAGCACGTTTGAGCTTCAGCAAGAACCAATGAGGTTCATTCTTGTGTTACGCAGAACGTTTGAGCTTCAAGAACCAATGAGGTTCATTCTCGTGTTACGCAGAACGTTTGAGCTTCAGCAAGAACCAATGAGGTTAATTCTCGTGTTACGCAGAACGTTTGAGCTTCTGCAAGAACCAATGAGGTTAATTCTCGTGTTACGCAGAACGTTTGAGCTTCAAGAACCAATGAGGTTCATTCTCGTGTTACGCAGAACGTTTGAGCTTCAAGAACCAATGAGGTTCATTCTGGTGTTACGCAGAACGTTTGAGCTTCTGCAAGAACCAATGAGGTTCATTCTCGTGTTACGCAGAACGTTTGAGCTTCAAGAACCAATGAGGTTCATTCTGGTGTTACGCAGAACGTTTGAGCTTCAAGAACCAATGAGGTTCATTCTCGTGTTACGCAGAACGTTTGAGCTTCAAGAACCAATGAGGTTCATTCTCGTGTTACGCAGAACGTTTGAGCTTCAAGAACCAATGAGGTTCATTCTCGTGTTACCCAGAACGTTTGAGCTTCTGCAAGAACCAATGAGGTTCATTCTCGTGTTACGCAGAACGTTTGAGCTTCAAGAACCAATGAGGCGAATAAAAGATGACAGATTCTTTCATTTTTGTGTGAAGTAAGCCTTTACTCTCTCATTTTCAGCTTGGTTCTGGTTTTGCTTTTCCTTTGGCTTCTCATTCATTCTTGTCTGCCTACTTGTCTTTTTTTCCCTCGTATCCTGTTTAAATTTCATAAAGACGCCCGCTTACATGCACCGCTTCCACGCCGCACCGCTGCACCGCCGAAACCTAGACGCTCCAAGAAAGGTGTGTGTCAGCGCTCGTGTCTCCTCCTTCACCTCTCCCAGATTTCACCTGCGTTTGGTTTGCTGAATTCCCAGCTTTCTGCTTCTGCATCAGGAACTCTGACAAAAGGGGGATACGAGCATTACTGTAGATATTCTTAGTGTTTTATTTTTCAACCACAGTCAGCATGAAATCAAAACTAACCTTTTAGTTATTTAAATAAATATTCCAAATAAATATTCCTGGTTTTACTCTGCATGATTCAATGCATGTTATTGTAATGAAAACAATGCGTCAAAATGCTATAACTTTTGTGCTGATGTATGCAAGGCCTTTCAGGCAGAGAAAAGCAATATTAGCCAATATGGCATTCCATTATAAGTGCATTAATTGGACCTGCTATTTTTCTTCTGCCTCTTCTTCTTTTCTTTTTCTTTTCTTTTTTTTATTTGAAAAAATAAGCTTAAAAATATAATAATAATAATATAAAATTTATAAAAAACTGTCAATTGACATTCTTTTTGTAGAAAAATTATGCAAAAAAAGTAGAATATAATAATAATAATAATAATTATCATAATTGACATTTTGTTAAAAAAAAAACTTAAGCTACAAATTGAAAATATAAAATAATAACAACAATATATAAATTAATAATATATAATAAAATATATGTTGTAGTAATTGACATTATGCTACAAATGCTGTCTTTTTTATAGAAAAAAAGAAGCTAAAAACATATACAATAACAATGCATATTATAAACAAAATTATCATATATAAAATATTACTATTATTTTTTGTGGTAATTGACATAATGCCATAAATGTTTTCAAACTTAACTTGTATTGCACCAGGGATAATTCTTTTAAACTTGTACTTTCTAATGCTTGGACTCTCAACCCCCTTTGGTCAGCTCACCATCTCTCACTGAAGTGTGTGTGTGTGTTTGTGGCTCATGATTGCTGCACTCATAAGCTCAATAATTTTATTTGGTTTTGTTTAGTTTGATTAGTCATGTACCCCATAATTCCAAGTGTCAATCAAGGTCAGGCAGCCAATCAGGTGGTGTCTAACCCTTCCCCCCTCCCTCACTTCTGTCCTTCTTCAGTGGAGTCTTCTGCGGTGTGGGAGGACACGTCTGCTATAGACTCCTCCAGTCAAGGTTTGAAATCCTTCAGTCCCGTCCTGTTTCTCTCTCTCACTTCTTCCTCATATTTTCCTCCTCGGATGTTTTCAAGCCGCATGTGTGTGACAGTTTAATTGCATATTAATATGCTCTCGGATGATGCAGCGCTGCATGCTTTTACCATGAAGACGTGTCCTCATCTCTGTTCTAACCACTAATTATCTTTCATGTGTTTTCTGTCATAAGTGCCTTTTTCTTCTGTTCTGTCTTTTTATCAAGCCAATAAGATGGTATCAGAAGCTTTGCAAAGCCAGAAATATTTATATTAGTGCTGAGCAACGATTAATCGCATCCAAAATAAAAGTTTGTGTTTACATAATATGTGTGTGTGTGCTGTGTATAATTATATAAATACAAACACATGCATGTATATACAGTATTTAGGATTTTTTTTATATATATATATAAAATATTTATATATAATATAAATGATGTATATAAATATATATATATATATATATATATATATATATATATATATATATATATATATATATATATATATATATATGCAGTGTATATACATGCAAATATTTCTCAAATATATACATGCATATGTATTTATATATACAAAATAATTATGCACGCTACACACACATATATTATGTAAACACAAACTTCTGTTTTGGATGCGATTAATCGCGAAGTTTTCATATCAGTTAAAAGTGTATGGCATTATCAGAAATGCACTTTTTAAATAATGGCCAATTTGGGCAGATTTTTCTACCCGTGCAATTACAGCGTAACAAATATTTCAATTAAATCAGTTAATTGAAATTCTCAATTCGAGCAAATATGGCTATTATTAATAAAACCGAAGTTACTATTTCAATAATGCCCCAAAAAACATAGCATAAACTGTTAGAATATACCTGAAAAATAACATTTAATGCACATAAACATACAAGTTCAACAGAGACCACTGTGATTTGATTCACTTATTGACTTGGGCTGCATTTCCCAGAAGTGAATCAAAGAGGGTCCAGCTTAATCTCCAACCCGTAATCTCCTGATCTTTGAGATGTGGTTTGATTGACTTGCAGACCTGAGCCGCTCAGCCGCCCCGATGGGAAGCTCGAGACCCCGCAGGATGGTGGCCATCTTTGATTACGACCCGAGAGAGAGTTCCCCTAATGCAGACATAGAGGTGATGTCATTATTATTTATAATATTAGTAAAAAGAGTCTGCGCTGACTGTGTAAATTTAACGTTCAATCTTGTCTCTACAACTCCAGGCTGAGCTGATCTTCAGTGCGGGCGACGTCATCTATGTGCTCGGGGACATGGACGATGATGGCTTCTACTATGTGAGTTTCTTCTTTTAAGTATATCCATAGCATCGCCCTGCATCACATTTGATGAATGAAATCCGAAACTTGGTTCTTGCTAATTTTGGGGTGCTGATTCCAAAAATAGTGCCTTACTCTCAAAATATGAGCATTTTTGCTTTCGACTACTATTTGTAAGGTGAAGAGGTCTTGTATTATCACCAGAAAAACTGACACAAAGACATGATTCATATCTTCCTCTGAGCCAGCTCACAGTTATCTGTTCAATTCTCAGCCGGTTTTTGCATGAATGACCTTATTTTCACATGTGACCTGATTTCAAGGTTAGAATTATGGCCAGTGACAGAACAAAATGCAAACATGATCAGATGTTTTAGTGCATCCAAACAGCAACACATTTTGCTGGTTACACTTTTTTTTCCGATGTTCCCCTTTAGACATTGTGTTGACTATAAGTGACGTTGCATCTGCGTGTCTATTAACTGAAAGAAACGCAGACAACAGAGTAGACAGGGCACAATGGAGATATCTGAGAAGGATTTCTATGAAGTAAATGCATCTAATTAACAGAATAGGATGTTTTAAGTGAACATAAACAGTTGAGATAGAAAACGTGTGTATAACAGTGTGTTGGATTCGTGCAGCACTTAGGCCTTGTGTCCACCAAAGCGTTTTTAGCCAGCCGAAAACTCCTAGCTATGGGCGCTTGAGAGAGTTTTGGCAGCGCTGCATTTTTTCAGTTGAGATGCTTTGCTTGTTATGATTCAGAATATCTGCAAAAGTGTTACTAGTATTTCATTTCACTCATATTATGTGTTGATTCTATATTAAAATGTCGATACAATGTAACAGATTTTCTCTATATTGTTCCGTTATTATGCTAGTTGTTGTCGTCTGTTGACGTTGTACAAGCAGAATGTGGCGGTTGGTCGGTATGGTATTAGTCCCGCCCCTCCTCCACTGTGATTGAACGGTTGGGTAAAAAGTGACAGTGATGAGCGCTACATTTACCCAAAGTTGAACATTCTTCAACTCTCGACGACCGATAAAAAACGCCGAATGCTCAGCGATTCAGCGTGAGAAAAGCGCTCAGCGCCTCGTTACACTCATGGCGTTTTAAAAACACGGCGCTCCCATGGAAAACAATTGGAAAAATACGCCAGCCGTGTGAAAAAAACGCTTTGGTGGACACATGGCCTTAAAGTAACTGCAGACTGGCTTAGTGTGTTTTCTGTGGCACATATTGATAGGGAATGAATGAAGAATGAATAGTAAAATGTAGTGTTTCTTGCTGTCAAATGGTGTAGATGAAGAGAGAACGTTATCGGGAATGCTGTACCAAAATGACTTGTGCTTTTCACAAGTCTCTGTCTTCAAGTCCAAGTCAAGTCTCGAGTCACTTGTTCACGAGTCCAAGTCAAGTTGCAAGTCTTTTTTTTTTTTTTTTTTTTTTGCGACTTAAGTGCGAATCGAGTCCAAATCGTAGACTCTGGTTTCCATCTCTGGAGAACAGGACCTTTTTCAAAAATACTGGTAAATTGGTGCTGGCAATTTACCAGTAACCTAACAGTTACCTAACCCTAACCCTAACATTACTAGTTAAATTACCGGTATGATGCTGTCAAGTCAAGTCAAGTCAGCTTTATTTATACAGCGCTTTTTACAACACAGATTGTTTCAAAGCAGCTGTACAGAGATAACAGGAAAATAATGCAACAAAGTTTGTTTCTAGAAGAAAATAGCATCTCAGTCCAGCTTAAGTAAGTTCAGTGATGGTTCATTTTTGTTGTAAAAAAGTTATAGTTCATTTATATATATAGCCGCTCTGGAGAAAACCATGATGTCATCGTCCAGCTCAGTTCACTTCTCATATAATGTTGTCAATGCAGGAGATCAATAATATTGTTGAATATTAAATGCTGTGTGTGTGAACCAGGGCTTGACATTAACACTTGTCAAAAGCGTGTGTATTTCGTCAGTGGCGTGTGACACAGTCACTCCTACTAGCCACTTTGGCCGGTTAAATTTATATATAATATACACATTTTTCAGTTGTAGTCTTTTTAAAAAAGCATCTGAAGTAATAAACTAAGAGCAATGTAGTGTTGTCAAAAATATAGATTTTTCAATACATATCGATACTGAAACACTTCCAATACTCATTTCCCGCAGAATAGATCCATCCCAGCTAGCAAAAAGTCGTCTATTAGACGTTGAAAAGACGTAAATCTTCAACGTCTAATTACGACTTTTCAACGTTGAAAGCAGGTCGATCTTCAACATCTTGATGGAATATGTAAATATCTTTACATTTATTTGAGATAATAATGAACACGGTTTGGTAGTCTGTTTGTCTGACTACATATAAAAACATTTTATACCTAAAAACAGGCGAAACTGGATTTTTTTTGGCTGTTGACAGTCTTTTCTGATTAATGGAGTGATAAAAAGAGATATCCATAATCCCCTCTGTAAAAACCTTTGACTCTAATATGTCAGCAAAATGAAACAATAATTTTGAATCTGGCTTTATCCAATGTTCAGATTTCTCTTCTGGAAATATATGTAAATTAGCGCATTTTTAATGAGATAATACCTAATTTGCATATTTCCTCTGTAAAAACCTTTGACTCTAATATGTCAGCAAAATGAAACAATAATTTTGAATCTGGCTTTATTCAATGTTCAGATTTCTCTTCTGGAAATATATGTAAATTAGCGCATTTTTAATGAGATAATACCTAATTTGCATATTTCCTCTGTAAAAACCTTTGACTCTAATATGTCAGCAAAATGAAACAATAATTTTGAATCTGGCTTTATCCAATGTTCAGATTTCTCTTCTGGAAATATATGTAAATTAGCGCATTTTTAATGAGATAATACCTAATTTGCATATTTCCTCTGTAAAAACCTTTGACTCTAATATGTCAGCAAAATGAAACAAGAATTTTGAATCTGCCTTTATCCAATGTTCAGATTTCTCTTCTGGAAATATATGTAAATTAGCGCATTTTTAATGAGATAATACCTAATTTGCATATTTAAACATAAATATTCTAAAAACTTGTAATACAAAAGATATTTGTCTTAATGTCAGTAATCAACTGGGGAAGTTTCATGCTGAAATCTATTAGTTCATTTTTTTTTCCTATTCACCCGGGGTGTCTGCTCTTAAGGACGTATTGTATTATTTTTTATAAAAAAAAAAATTATTTTAATTAATTTTTTTATTTCTATTTATTTTATTATATATATATATATGTATGTACTGTATGTATGTATGTATATATTAATTTATTATTTTTTACATTTTTTTATTTTTTTATTTTTATTTTTTTGCAGAATATTTTTTTCAAGATGGAGGGCTGCGTCATAAACAGTGTGAAAGTATTGTGTTATGATCAAGTATGCATGATGGGTTTTCGTTGATGTCTTCAGGGCGATCTCAACGGACACAAAGGCCTCGTTCCTTCCAACTTCCTGCAAGCTTTTCCTGAGCCGGAAGAGGACGGCGTGACCGAGAGCCGTAGAGATTCGCAGGTGTGTGTTCACTGCATGCACTACCGTCAGTCATTGCACGTCTCTTCCATTCTGTTCTGTCCATCACAGCGTAATTAACAGCATTAGTTTCTCCAGCTGTCTTTTGTTCTGCATGTCGTCTTATGTGTGTTTTATCTCTTTGTGTTTGTTTTATTTTTGCATGGTTTTCAGAAGCACAGGAGAGGTGTTCACTTTAAACAGTGACCGTAAGTCTTTCATAGATCTGAAACCCTCTCTAGTGTCTCCTTTCCTAAATATAGTGACTCTAAACTTCACACTGTGCACACTGTGAATGATAGCAAAGGTTTGACATCACACATCGTCTCTTTTCTTTCTAAACCCGTATGAGTGACGTTCTTCTGTGGAGCACAAAAGGAGAAGTTTAACAGTGTGTTTCTAAGCTGTCGAGCTCAGAAAAAAGACAAAAAATTATATTATAAAGTTTTATAGATCCTATTTTGTAGAATCTCAAATTATGCATTTAGAAAAAACTGCACATTGTACCAAACTCTCTTCCTTTTTACATAATGATATAACATTTTTACAGTGATATATACTGTATCCACAAAACAATTCTGTCAGTCAGTGGGGTCCAGTTATGTGTGTTTTAGTATTATTTATATACTTTCATAGCAATAAATAAAATGTTGAATAGGTGTTTTAATTTTTTGTCTTGCTTTTGTCTTTTTTATTCTTTTTTTTTTTTTTTAACCATTTAGGGTTGATTTATTTTTATTTCAGTATTAATTTTTGTTCAGTTTTAGTTTAGGTTTTATTGATCTCCAGTTAGAAACATTTCTAATTTAGTATATCCTTCTATTTATTTATTTATTTATTTATTTAATATTTTATTTTTAGTTAACAAAAATGATTCCGTAATATAAAGATAATAACCCTGATATGGACCCCAACATTCTTCAAAATAGCTTTTGTGTTCTACAGAAGAAGTGGCTGAAAAATGATGAGATTTGTAATTTTTTAGCTGTACTCGCCCTTTAAACTTAAATCAGTATTTCATGTTCATGTATTGTCTCTTCATGTCATGGTTTCTCTCTCTTCTCATCATGAGCTTGTTTTTCTAAGATCATGTCAGATATCTGTCAGATCTGGCACTGTGTTTCTGTTTCTACTTTGATTCCCACAATATCTCATAGTCGACGGTTTTACACAGTAAGCTCTCTTAAGGACATGTTTAATAAGATCCCATCAGAAAACGTTTTCACATGTTCATCACACAAATATTTAAAACACTTTTTTTTTTTTATATATTATATTTATTATTTTAATTAAATGTTTTGTTTTATTTTTTCTTTCTATTTATTTTTATTATTATTATTTTTATGTATATATATATGTACAGTATTTTATTATTTTTTTTGCAGAATATTTTTTTCAAGATCCACGTAATAAATAGTGTGAAAGTATTTTATTTATTTTATATTTTATATTTATTTCATTTTATTTTTATTTTATTTTATGTTATACAACTTTTATACATGTAATTAGTAGAAAGTTAACTATCTCTCAGCTCTTTTTTTATTTTTTATATCTATTTTATTATTATTTAAATTTTATGTCCTTTTATTTATTTATTTATTTAATTTATTTAATTTAATTACATTTATATATATATATATATATATATATATATATATATATATCAAATAAAAACATGTAATTACATTTTTCAAATTTTTATCATACATTTAAAACATTTTATATAATTTGTATTTATTTTTATTTTTTTCTATTTATTTAATTTTTTTTATTATTATTACTTTTTATTTTTACTATTATGTAATTCTGTTTTGTCTCGCGTCTGCCAGGTGAGCCAGACAGAATCTTCTGAGCATCTCGATCCCGTGAGCTCCTCTCAGCCAGAACCGACCCCTGACCCGACCCCTGACGTGACCCCTGACGCGACCCCTGACCCGAAGCCGGCCCTGAGCTGCTCTCCTCCGTTCCCCGACGCCTCTCTGCCCGAGAAAAAGAAGAAAGGTTTCTTCTCCAAGGGCAGAAAGCTCTTCAGAAAGCTGGGCTCCAGCAAGAAGGAGTAGCGCATCAGGCTGTGAGCGGGACGGATCTGCAGATTGCACTTTTCCTCGTGTGTGTGTGTGTGTGTGAGTGTGTGAGTGACTGAACAATAGGAGAATCGTTCTCGTTCTCTGACTTTTTGCCATAATGACGCAAATGTACCAGCGCTTTCGTGTGTCGGACTGTTTCTTCTTTTTGCAAAGCAAATAATCGCAATAGGAGTTTCACCAAAGCTGTGAATAGAGCTCATGCTAACTTCAACAACAGCATCTAGACATGAAATAACAATCAAGCATCATCCACTGGAAGGCAAAGCACACTTATGAGGAGAATTCTGGAAAATAAAACGGGGAGTGACAAAATAAAAGTCACTACAGAAATCTTTTGCACTACAAGTAGGGTCCAAGACTGCTTTATCCGTTTGTGTTGATCATGTTTAGCGCTTGAGACTAGAAGATGTGGCGTTGAGACAAACCAGTGATTCTGACTCAAAACTCAAACCTTTGCATATTATTCCAGTTATTTTTACTGGAGAGAATATGAACGATCACAGACGAGGCTGAAAGCTTCTCATATGTTTGATAGTGTACATCCCAGATGCATTTCAATCCATATTTTCTGCAGTTTCACATTATTATTATTATTATTCTACTGAGAATAGCATTTATTATATTCTACACACTTGTGTGCTTTTTTCATTGAGAGTGATCAATGAGAATTTCATTGTGTTCAAATTTAAAGCTTTCACTGGCTCAAACTATACAAACATCAGTTATTATCAGCTTGGTTTATGTCGTTTGCATGCTGAAATGGCATTTTGAACCACATTATTTTGATCCGTCTGTGAACGCAATATCGAGCGTCTGATTCTGTACAGGTTTTATTGATCATAATGAACTCTGTGTTTTAGTTCAGCTTCGCCTTTTCTCAAACTCACCGTCATGGAACTCTAATAACAGTAATAATTCATTCACTTACGTCTGATACGGTATAAACGTACATTGGTGTGTGTGTGTGTGTGTGTGTGTGTGTGTGTGTGTGTGTGAGACATTGGCTTCTTTCTGCATGAGCTCTGTCTTAACTTTTTCTCGATGTAATTGTTTTGATCCTCTTTTCTTTTCCTCCGTTTTAGGAGCGTTGTAAAGTCACAGCATGTGAGCATAACACCCCCCCCCCACACACACACACACACACACACTCTTGACTTCATATTGCAACATGTAACACCCTGGTAAAGTTAGTTTGAAATGCTAGCATGTGTTTTTTGGTCTTACAGGGCTCATGTCAAATGATTTCTCAGGTTTGCTCATCAGTTTTGCGTCTTAAGTCAGCTCGTGCTCATCTTAGGCGAGACTGTCCAGAACACACGCTTGATCTTCTTGCCAAAAAACTACAGCGACTAACAACCAATCACAGAGCGCCAGCCGTTTAGAGGGGCGGAGCTAGGGCCGAAGCGACCTCACAGACAGGAAGTAGGTGAAGGTTTCAAACATTCTCAAAACTCCTACCAAATACACTGCAAAAAAAAAATGAGTTTGTGTAAACATTGTTAAATCAAGACACATTTACTGGAGAAGCTAAATGACTTGTCCTGTTTTCTGAAGAAATGTGTGAAAATGATTGAATTAAGCTTCTTATTCTTACCACATTGGCAGATATTTAAACTTTCACACATTCTTTGGAAAACTAGGCATTTTGCTTTGCTTGGAAAACAAGACAAAAATAAGGTTTTTTTTTGCAGTGTCGGCAGAAAGCATTGTTTTTAGCATTACTTCATGCTACTTCGATTGCACTGAATTATTGTAATGCATTAAACGAGCTTATTTTGCATTATGTTGTGGGTAGTGATCCCTGGATCCAAACGCTCCCCTCGCTGCACTATAATCCAGACGCATGCTGTGATTCCCACGAGGAACGCACAGATCTGACCGTAATCGTTGCTACTGCAAGTAGGCGTATCCTAGGCCATAATAAAACTAGCCTTATAAGACCTTGCTTAGTCTTAACTTCAAGTTTACTACAGCTGTGTTTGTAATGACTGCATGCATGATGGTTGTCCATCTATACTCGGCCTTATTTATTCTATTTATGTGTCGTAGTAGTTGCACGTACCTTGCGTTTCTGTGTTTTGCAAAAATGACGTTCTTCCTCAGTATTGTGTACAGTACGAGTATCCAAAGACTCTTAAATCATGATGCAATTACTCCAGAAGCAAAACTGAAGATATTAAGTTCAGTGAAAATGAACCGACCAATAATTTTTCTGACCCCATTGTTTGTTTATATGCATATTTGTTCTTGTTTCAAGCCTTTTTCAAGTCATTCACAAGTAAATGCATCTTAATTTAAAAGTGTTTATTTGCACTGGAACACAAAACGGGAAGAAAATCTTTTCTTTTTTTTGCGGTGCGGTGTTGAGGTCAGTGTATTTTTGTAATTTGAGGTATGATATTTTCATACATTGAGAAAGAAACTCTATTCTTGTGTCTGTTGCAGAAGGTGGATGTTTTTTGTACATTTTTCTAATGCGTTTTTTTTTTTTTTTTCTGTGTGTGTGTGTGTGGAAACTCACCTGTAAATAATGCTTCTTTTTGGTAAAGTATTTTTTGTGCATGCCGAAACAATGTTTTTGGATAGTCACACGGGCATCATGCTTCGTGAGGGACGTCGTAGTGATTTACTTGAATGACTTGTTGCAATATGGACTTTTTACAGAAATAAAGTATATTTTCACATAAAATGAGTTTGTGTTGTGAATGATGAGAGACCAAACCGTGTTTTATTTCTTTCTGTTTTATTGAAGTTTTAAAACATCACATTGCATTTCAGAAGTCACATGTTTTTAGCAGAGAAAGTTGGCTTTAGTTTCTGTAAGCGCACCACCGCCTCACGTGGACGTGTTTTGACACTATGAGACGTGTGCGGCTTTACGAAACAAAGCGACTTCCTCTTTTCTCTTTCCCGTCGTTCTGCGTCGAGCGCCGTGAAGTTTCCCAGCAGCCAACAGTACACTCATCCATAAAGTAGGAAACACTACACTGTGGCGAGGGGTTTAGTAGTGCTTTCTACTTTATGGATGACTGCACTGTACATCCCAGTGTCCAGGTGTCCACGTCTCCTCTGGAGAAACGCTTGCGATCTCAAGCTCCTCCTTCACACACACACACACACACACACACATTTCCACTTGTGCACAACATGTGAACCCCACCCAACTTTACACCGGCTTTAGACATGCACAATCAAACAGTTTTCGCAATGCATTGAACCAAATGATTTGGTGCACAACGTTCAAACTTACAACAAATATACCGCAACAAACATTTAGTTGAATTGCATTAAAGTCTATACACAATTACATCAACTTTTGAAAACAGGTGGAGTGAAATTAAAATGTTAGAAATGCATAATGCGTCACAAAACCAACGTCTTCCCTTTTCATCACATGGCAGCCATTTTGATCATCATGAGTAAGCTTTTTCCTTCAAACAAAAGCGTTTTCTTACAGATACATATTTAAAATGCTCGTGTGTATTAAAAAAAGAAACTGCAATGATAGAAAAAAATGCACGTTGTGAACTTTTAACATTTTAGATGAACAGAAACAGAAACATTTTTTTAAAATAATTCGACATGATTAGTTAATAATCAATATTAAACTACAATGTTTGTTGCATTCCAAAAAATGGTGGACTTTTAACATTTTAACAATTCTTCAAAATAATTTGACTATTATCGAACAGATTTTGTACATTCGTCAATGGATAATCCAACATGACCCAACGTTAAAGTGAAAAAAGTGAAAATATTAATGCAGAAGATTAACACATAAAGTTACACATCATGTGATACAGTAATAAAGACACTAAAATGTAAAGAAAAAAAAAATGAAAAAATCGTACTATTATAACCATAGGCATACATTACCCATCCACACTTCTCTAGCTGGGTTACATCCGCACCTGTGGATCGAGCCCAGTACTGATATATTTGCCCAGTTCTTCTCCAGTTCTTCTCCAGTGCTGTGTTAGCGTCTTCCTCTCCAGCCCAAGTAGAAATGGGCCTAAAAGAGGAGAAGAGCTTGTATTTAACCTCGCTGCCAACCACGTGTTCCTCAACCACACCGGAAGAGGCATAACAGTCAGATCCTCACGCTCTGCTGTCATTCGCTGCTTCTGCCCACCACTCACGCATATTCACGTCTGCAGATTAGTGTGTGTTTCACAGGTGCACGTTCAGGGAGACTGAAGTCTATTCCAGAACTCATTTAGGGGTCTCCGTTCTGGTTAATGCCAATTAGTACGATTAAATAGTGCGAATAATAAAAACTTGATTTGTTGCACCAATATGCAGGTTTTTTTTTTTTCAATTAAAAAAGGATGCAAACTAAATTTAAAATGGGGGTCAAATGTTTTTAAGAAGGTTTAAATGAACACACACATGTCATAGATAAGGGTTTCTCAGCCTTATCTTGCTTTCTGTTCTCCTGAGCTCTTTCGGTTTGTTGCCTAACACTTGCAACACGAGAGGAAATGCCAAAGTGTGTCTCTCAAATCCCCATCAGAGGGAAGTGAGTGATCAGCCGCTGGGAGAAACCATGCCAGGACTTTATCAAACTGAGCCAGGTTCAACTACAGACCAAGGAATGCACAGTTCACTGAATTCATGTCTAAAATGAAGTAGATGATGCCTAAAAGAGCAGACGTGGAGATATGATCTGTTCAGGCACAGGAAGGAGCCGTGTGTGTGTCTGTGTGTGTGTGTGTTATTTCCTGTGTGCAACACCTGCAAAAGACATGCATACACACTGGCAGAACAAATTGCTGGTGCTTAAAGAATATTATTTATTTCACAAAGCATTTCTGATTGCATGATGCAAGGAACGTCCTCCAGCTGTAGTTTAGTTTGACGTTTCTGCTCGAGATCAGTCGATTAATGAGAAAGTCATGATGAATGTGTGTGTGTGAATGTGATTTTTAACCCAGATCTCTGGAGCACGGTGGTTTGAAGAGGGCCTGGTCTGTCTCTTTAGCGGTTATTGACATGCACACGAGGTTTAAAGTGGCATGAAACCACAGCGTTCTTCTCTTTCTTCTTTATATCTGAACAAGGACAACAGAAGCTTCCTTCTCTCATTTAGAGCGGCTTCGGTTTGAAGGCCTGAGCATTTATTTTCATACAGGGAACACCGGCCCGGGTTTCAATTCCCCAGCTCTCTTTATCAGACCAGCCTTTCAAAGTCTGTTTGCAACCATGACAACCTGACGAGACGACGTGTGTGAGAGCTGAGCCGGGGGATTTTTTAAGTGTGTGTGTGTGTGTGTGTGTGTGTGTGTGTGTGCGCGCGCGCGCTTGAGGTCAGAGCTGCATGCGTTTTGAACAATTATAAAAAGCCGAGTGGAAAAAGGTGTGGTGAGAGAGATGTGATCTGAAGTTGACTCTCGTCTCGTTTGGTTTCACTATGACACATTTACCCGCCCGTTTCAATGCCTTTGTCCTTCAAAAAGGGGAAAAGCCTTGAGAACGTTTTGCATTAAAAATGACACTATGTTAAACTGAGACATTTTATTATATGTTAAAGATATTGAGATATTTCCATATAAAAAGTCAATTAAAGGCCTAAGTGTGTTTTAATACATTTAAGCCATTTTTGTATGTTTTTCTGAATATGAGAGACATTAGAATACAGACCACATGCTTTGAGCTGAACTTTTGTGTTCTTTAAAGCTGTTTTAACTGAGTTTGCTTCATAACACTGAACCAAACTGAGCTGAACAACTGTGTCGTCTCAGAGCTGCTTTACTGCATTCATTTCAGAATAGAAGAACTTTGCAAACATCAATAATGCTGTTTTTAAGCTGCTTTGTGTCATATAGAGCACTAAATGAATGTGAATTGTGTTTACTTGACTAGTTTGAGGTTTCTACAAACAAGCTTGGGCGTAACAATAAAAAAAGTGATAATTAGAAAGCATTTTCTGTGGTGGCGAGTTTCCGAGTGCTTCATAATGAATGTATTGTTGGTGTTTGCGAAGTTGTTGCTTAGAGTGCATCCAAATTCACTATAAATTCTGTAGTATAAATAGTGCGAGTCAAAAAGAAATAGTGCACTTTAAATCCTCACATGATGCACTTAATTAACTGAAAGAACAAGTGTGAAATGTTAGACACTTCATGCACTCGACCGGCACAGACTTGAGTATGTAGAGGAGAGGAGGAGCAACTCAAATATCCTTATAAAGGTACACTATATTGAGTGTATAGGCCGTCATTTGGGACACAACTGTGAGATTTGTGAGATTTTTCCTTCTGTATTATGGGAGGAAATGTTGCATGTGATCACAAACACACTGAATTACTCAATCTAACACTCAGGAGGATCAGTGCTGATGCTCGACTTGGCAAACGTCTCTAATTAACACTTTGGAAATGTAAATTTACCTCGTAACCATCCACGTGATTTGTCCAATGTGTTTGATTTGACCTACTCTAAAAGGCCCATGCAAAACACAAAACACAAGCCTGTGTGTGTTTCAGGCTCTCTGCTGCATTATGTGTGTGTGTGACGAGACCTGTTGTGTTCACATTTATTATGTTTTTAGGTGTTTAAAGTGAAATTAATATTAAGTCAAAACTATAGTTGTTTAATTCATTAGTGCCAATTATTACAAAGAAAACCTATGAAACTTTGGTTGGCTCCAATACCAATGGATCATATGTTTTATTCATGAACATGTTTTCGCTCTGAAATGCATCACTTTATGGGAGAAAAAGGTTAAATGAACACAGCAGCCTCAATATATATATATATATATGGACACTGTGTGTGTGTGTGTGTGTGTGTGTGTGTGTGTGTGTGTGTGTGTGTGTACATACACACACACATTGACAAAGTGAGTATTGTAAAGAAAGAAGCACAAACACTTGGTTTGAAATGTGAACACAGTAGATCTCCAGTATAGTGTTGCTGATGGGTAATGTGATTAACTCATGTAACGGGTTAACGTGTCATCGATGAGCAGGAAGTGACCTGTTCTTGTCCTGAAAGCTGATTGGCTGATGGTGAGCCTGCTCTGTCCCGACTGATAGACATTATCTGGTTTGGCAACAGCTTCCCTCCTCTTCTTTCTGCCTGTTGTAAATGTCCCTCAAGATCCTCCGCTGACCAGTGTTTTGCAAATGATGTCGTCACCGTGTGTTACTTCCTCTAGTTTTAAAATACGACCCTGAGTGTGTGTGTGTGTGAGAGAGAAAGAGAGAGAGTGTTGGTTCGATAAAGCAAGTTGTTCTTTAAATGCATAACACTTTTTTACTTGTTTCACAACAGCTTTACAGAAATATATTTAGCAAAATAATTGGGTAACACTTTATTTTACAGTGTCCTTGTTACATACATTACATGTACTTACCGTAGTAATAACAGTAAATGATGCATAAATAGAAGTTGCTAACCCTAAACCAAACCCTAACCCTACCCTAACGCTATAGTATAGTATTACTCAGTACTAAAAATGAACTCCCAAAACGCACTGGAAGATGAATTCTTCAAACAGGGGTAAAGACGATGTGGAGCTGGTGCTAACACACTTCATCTAGTGATTGTTATTAAGAGCGGGTCGAATTAAGTCTTGTTATTAAGTTTTTGTTATTGTCTTGCTATTGTTATTAAGTCTCTGAGCTCCTGACACCTTGCTCTTCTGGAGACTCCAGGTTGCAGTTCTGGGAAATGCTGGAGACTAAAAGGTTTCACACTTGTTAGACCTATCACTTCTGCCACTAAAGATTGCTTTATCAATAATTTTCCTGATCAGTTTCATCATCTCAGCATCCCAGATAGCTTAGAAGAACTCAATATTGTGACAGAAACTTTTAACTCTCTTTTCCAGCACTTTAGACACAGTTGCTCCGTTGCACTTAAAGAAGATTAAAGAAAATAGTCCAATGCCGTAGTACAACGAGCACACTCAGGCCCTTTAGAGAGCAGCCCGAAAAATGGAGCGCAACTGGAAGAAACAAAACTAGAGGTATTTCGCATTTCATGGAAAGAGAGCACGACTGCATACAGAGAGGCCTTAAAAGCTGCTAGATCTGCTTATTTTTCAACCCTATTAGAAGAAAATAAACAAAACCCTTGGTATTTATTTGAAACAGTGGCTAAACTAACGAAAAAGAAAGCTTCAAGCCCAGAAATTTCCAAGCAACACAGCAGTAATGCAGTAACCAGAGTTTTGGTGCTAAACAGGAGAAGGATCTACCGCCAGCAGTCGATTTTGATATTCTAAGTATTATCAACTGGCCGGAATTTTGAGATCGCAATAGACGTGAAGGACTATAATGCGTTAAGAGCTCGCTCAAGTACTGCGGAGCTAAACCATTCAGTGCTTTGTAAGTAATCAGCAATATTTTAAAATGTATATATAAAATGAAGCAGACACGCTGTCAGTTCAGAGCTAGACTAAAAATGAGCTTTGTATTATACATTTTAAGGCCAGACAAATAGTATGTTGAGACTACACGCCTGCGCACATACATTCAAACACGCATCCCTATAGACTGAACACGTAATACGCATGTGCACGCCATCAGCGTTCTCACTGGTTTGCGTTTTTGAAGTTTGCGCAGAAAGAACTTAAGAGTTTTCTGTTAAAACGGTGTCGTGTTAGCGGCCGCTAAGTTAATAACTAATGATCATTGCGACGGAAGTGAATCAATCAAACTAACTTTATCTGGACAATAACTTTATTCAAGAACTGCTATAAAGCCAAAACAATCTCTGTTACTGTAATCTCCTATTATCACTGTAAAGCTGCTTTGAAACAATCTGCATTGTTAAAAGTGCCATATAGCCTAAATTAACTTGACTTGACACTTAATTCTTCACCGTAATTCTTAATTATTTTGCAGTTAACGTGTCTTTTCTTCTCCCCCTGTTTCTGCTGACCTAATGAGCATTTCACTGTCCAATGGTCATGCCTTAACTGCAATCTCTAGTATTGCATTAGTATTGCATAATAAGTATAGTATATAACTTTTGACTTTTATTTTATCCGTAAAAGAAAACGTGCCTAATAATTATTCACACCTGAATATAAGGCGTTTTTCATTTCCAGCCTTCATGAATATATCACTTATAAATGATTAAATACAAAAAAAAAAAGATCAGAAAATTAACATGCCTAATAATTCTGCACGCACTATATTTAAATCTATATCTACATCTATATCTATATAGGCTATATCCACTTTGACTTCATGGTGGCTTTAGAAATCACAGAGTGTAAAGATGCAGGACTTTTTTTCCACTCAAGAAACCACTAGTACACCCTAGTTTTGTGGCGGTGTGTTTTGTTCGCTCACACTTATCGAACTGCAGTTTAAATCAATCATCTACACTCAGTAGTGCACACTTCTCCAAATATGGACATCTAAGGAACCGACCAATGGCAGCGTCTCTAACAGACTGATAGAGAAGTGACAGTCCTTCTGAAGGAAGCGGCCCGTGAACTTCACACAGTGTGTGTGTGTGTGTGTGTGTGTGTGTGTGTGTGTGTGTGTGTGTGTGTGTGTGTGTGTGTGTGTGTGTGTGTGTGTGTGTGTGTGTGTGTGTGTGTGTGTGTGTGTGTGTGTGTGTGTGTGTGAAACACTCAGAGATCAGTGTGATGATCGTCCTGCAACTGAACAACTAAACATGTTTGTGCGAGTGTCTGTGTTTGTGTGTGTGTGTGTGTGTGTGTGTGTGTGTGTAAAACACTCAGAGATCAGTATGATCATCATCCTGCGATTGACCAACTAAACATGTTTGTGCGAGTGTGTGTGTTTGTGTTTGTGTTTGTGTGTGTGTGTGTGTGTGTGTGTGTGTGTGTGTGTGTGTGTGTGTGTGTGTGTGTGTGTGTGTGTGTGTGTGTGTGTGTGTGTGTGTGTGTGTCTGTGTCTGTGTAAAACACTCAGAGATCAGTATGATCATCATCCTGCGATTGACCAACTAAACATGTTTGTGCGAGTGTGTGTGTGTGTGTGTGTGTGTGTGTGTGTGTGTGTGTGTGTGTGTGTGTGTGTGTGTGTGTGTGTGTGTGTGTGTGTGTGTGTGTGTGTGTGTGTGTGTGTGTGTGTGTGTGTGTGTGTGTGTGTCTGTGTAAAACACTCAGAGATCAGTGTGATCATCATCCTGCGATTGACCAACTAAACATGTGTTTGTGTTTATGTGCGTGTGTGTGTGTGTGTTGCCTCACTCCAGAGGATATGATGTAACATGTTCTAATTAAAAATGTTGGCCTGAAAAGTTATATTTCAGTCTGAAGTGATTCTGATGTCAGGAGCTGATTGTGAATTCTCATTTTATTCTCTTGATGGATTTATGAAAGATTCTGTTCATCACAAAACACTCCTGATGTTCAAGCTGAGCTGATCATTGCACTAAAAAAACGACACTTTTTTTAAAGTTGCTCGTTCAGTCTTTCTACTTTCTAATTCCATGTTTTACTGGCCATTTCTCTGTAATTATTGGTCAAATGTACAGGGTTAATCCTCCAGCTCAGTGTTCTCAGTGTAGAGAGACTTCATCCTCTCTAAAGTGAGCAGTGAGTTTGAGTCGCTCAAGCCGAGTGTGACGAGGCACGAGTGTGAAACAGGAAGAAGCTGATGTGGATCTGAGCTTCAATTCTTTCTCATTTGATTATCAATCAAGCTCAGAAACTGAGCATTTTTTTTTATTAGTAGCCTATTATTATTGTAGGTGTCTGATTGTATTGTATATGAGGATTTTCATGCTTGAAAAATTTTCAGTTAGCTTTCAAACCACAAAAATATTTTCTAATACTAGGCTACTTTGTAACTAGAATTGATGTGCAATTATTATTTAAAACATAATAAATAGCCTAAAGATGTGACCAAGAAGACGTACTGTATGTCATAGGGGTAAATTGTTATTTTTTTATTTTATTAGATGATTTAAGACAATTAAATGCACATTTATGAAACGCTTAAGCCAGCATAATATTTTCTCTCTATAATATTTGTCATATGCGCGCTCTGTGCGGATGGTTTTCTGTCGTGTGCTGACGGACTGGTTTTTGAATGTTAACTGGTTCTGAGTGGGTGTTTTTTGCACCATGTTTAAGGGTGTAAACTCGGGTGCAAAACTGAAAGACTTTGAAGTGCACATATTCAGCCTACATCGCGAGCTGCTGTTATGAATCTGTGGTTAAACCCAGCACAGTTCACACTGAGGAGAGAACAGCGCTCACCTGCTTTCCCGCCCAAACGCGTTTGAATCTAAACAAGATTCTAATAAAGAACCTTCGTGAATTCCATAAAGAACCTTCGGTGCTCGAGTTCTTTTGAACAATATCTGCTTTAGTGCTATTTAAAAAAATAGCAGTAGAAAAAAGTACGTAATGAAAGATTTCTTTGACATTGTTTCAGTCTGACGTTCCTCTCGAGAGTTAGGCCTATTTCTGTCAGTGTTTTAATGAGAAGTTCGACTTTCACTCTTAAGTTTCTTTTACTACATTTAACTTTCTCTTCTTCATTTGTATGGAGGATGAAGCCCATCATAACTCACTGACCTGAGATCAGTTAAACATGCACATCGAGGGCTTGGTTTCTGTTGTTATGCTTGTTTGGGTGAATGTCATGAAACCCGTCAAGAACATGATATTTTTATATGCATATATACAATTTAGTTGTAGATCTGTAAGATTTTTTTTTTTTTTTTTTGAAAAAAAAAAAAAAAACTCTTCACCAAAGCTGCATTTATTTCATAGATAATACAGTAAAAATGTGAAATATTATTACAATTTAAAATAACTGTTTTCTATGTGAATATATAGTAAAATGTAATTTATTCCAGTGATCAAAGCTGAATGTTCAGCATCATTACTCCAGTCTTCAGTGTCACATGATCCTTCAGAAATCACTCTAATATGATGATTTGGTGCTCAAGAAAGATTTATGATTAGTATCAGTGTTGAAAACCGTTGTGTACTTTTTTTGCAGGATTCTTTGATGAATAGAAAGTTCAAAAGAACAGCATTTATCTGAAATGGAAACCTTTTAGTAACATTATACACTACCATTCAAAAGTTTGGGGTCAGTATGAATTTATTTTGGAAAGAAATTAAACAAATTAATACTTTTACTCAGCAAGGATGCATTAAATTGATCAAAAGTGACAGTAAAGACATTTATAATGTTACAAAAGCTTTCTATTACATTTACACTTTTATCCAAAGCGACTTACAAATGAGGAGAAACAATAGAAGAAATCAAACCAACAATATCTAATAAGTGCTTTGAGTCACAGTACACATACACATTTTTTATTAATATATAGAATAGTAAGTTTTAGTATATTGTGTTAAGTGTTGATGGAAAAGATGCATCTTCAGTCATTTCTAAAGTCTCAGCAGCTCGAGATAAATGATAAATGATTTCTGATAAATGATGTTGTTTTTTAAACTGTCTATTCATCAAAGAATCCTGGAAAAATGTAGCCTACACGCTGTTTTCAAAATTGATAATAATCAGAAACGTTTCTTTAACAACTCATCATATTAGAATGAAGGATCATGTGACACTGAAGACTGGAGTAATGATGCTGAAAATTCAGCTTTGATCACTGGAATAAATTACACTTTACTATATATTCACATAGAAAACTGCTGTTTTACATTGGAATAATATTTCACAATTTTACATTTTTTATCAAATAAATGCAGCCTTGGTGAGCAGACGAGATTTATTTCAAAAACATAAAAAAATCTTACAGATCTAAGACCTTTGAACAGCAGTGGTCTATATATATATACATGTATATATGAATTTTTTTCTACAGTCGGACCTGTTAGTTATTGGCCTAGTTATTATTATTTATTTTATTTTTCATATTTTAATAAATAAGGTTATGACTCTAAAAACTACAAGCCTAACTCATACAAATTTCAAATATTTTAAAGACAAGTAAACTGTTAGTAATAAAATAAGAACAAATGATCTAATTAAGTGCAATAGTGCAAATAAATACAATAGAACAAAGATACAAATGAAATAAACAGTGCTTTTCATGTTTTTCGGGGTTGATCTGACAGTAGTTTTCAGGTAGAAAAAAATAACAATCAAATAAAAAAATACAGTCTTCTTCACTGTATAAATTAAATATAGATTAATCCTTATTAAAGTTATTCAGTCAAGAGCAGTGTGATTTTTTTTTCTTGACTTTTTCTTTTTTCTCTGTTTGATTAACATAAGAAACGTTTTTTATTTCTCAACTGTATGTACAGTATCTAAATAATTTTTGACAGGTTTCATAAGACTTACCCATATAAAACATTCACAGTGTTTAAAGTGTTTCATCTAGACTCAAACAACCATCGACGTAAATGACCTGTGTAATCATAAAGCACATTAAAGGAATACTCCACCGTATTTTCATATTAAACTATGTTATTCCCTTAACTAAGACGAGTTGATACATACCTCTCTCGTCTCAGTGCGTGCACTCAATCGCTCTGTCTTGTGCAAAACTTTTTTAGCACTTAGCTTAGCCCAGTTCATTCAATAGGTGCCAAGCAGAGAAGCTACCAAACACCTCCACGGTTTCCCTATTTAAATACAGTTACTCGCGTAGTGTAACTCGACCTAGGACGGTGACACAAAACAAAACGTTGCGCTTTTCTAAGCGTGTAAAATGGATAACTATATTGTATGGCGGAATACCATAGCAAGTGCTTGGAAGCACTTCGTCTTGGCGGAGTAATATCTTCACTAGAGGGAGCGGGGGCCGGTGAGAGGATTTTACAATGAAAAATGAAATGATGAAAATACGGTGGAGTATTCCTTTAAAGGGTTCGTTCAGCCAAAAATGAAGATTCTGTCAGTAATTACTCTCCCTCATGTTGTTCAACCCCGTAAGACGTTCGTTCATCTTCGGAACACAAATGAAGATATTTCTGATTAAATCTGAGAGCTGGCTCACTCCTCTATAGGCCTCTATGTTATTGAAACTTGCCGGCCCAGAAAGTTAGTAAAGACAAGGTTTAAAATAGTCCAAGTGACTCCAGTGGCTCAACCTTAAGTTTATCAAGCGACGAGAATACTTTCTGTGCGCAAAAACAAAACAAAAATAACGACTTTATTCAACTATTCATTTTCTTGTGTGTGTCTCTGAGTGAGTTCGCGTAGTGTAACAACGCAGCGCTTCTGGGTCGTACGTCAGAACGGAGGCTCACTATTGGCCGACGCTGGTCATGTGTGTGATGCTGGCCAATAGTGAGCCTCTGTTCTGACGTACGAACGTCTTACGGGGTTGAACAACATGAGGGAGAGTAATTACTGACAGAATCTTCATTTTTGGCTGAACTAACCCTTTAATAAGATGACTCAAAGGAAAAAGCGTTTCTGAATCAGCTTTAGTTTTAGTTGGTAAAAACCTCGATCAACTATCATGATAAATGCGGTGACGCAGGACTGTGACTGGTTTCTGATCACACGATTCATTCAGAACTCAATCACACTCACCGATGGTCATATATCATCTTCATCACAAAATTACATTAAGACCTTTATCAAACTGATGTCACCATGTAACACTCTTTAAAAAAAAGAGAAGCTTAATGTAGTTTAAGCACAGGCCACTTCCTGTCTGCCGCACGTGTTACATGTGTGTGTGTGTGTGTGTGTGTGTGTGTGTGTGTTCACAAGAGTCATACCTCAAAATATTGTTGCATTAAATAAAAAGCATAACTCAAATGCTGCAGGACTTTCTTTAATGTTTTACCATTTCAATCCATGCAAACCTTTTTTTGTTAGTGTTTTGTGTGATCACTGATTGTGCTTTCTTTTAATATATAATAAATAATATAATACATAATTTTATCTTTTAATATAATTTGATATATATAAATAATATAATTTATAATTACTTATTAACATGGTTGTAATTTAGACATTTTGAAGTGTGACATTGTGAAGTATGCCGCACCACACACTCTAAATAATACTGGGTTGTTTCAACGCATATTTGGGTCAAATATGGACAAACCTAAAAATTAACACAAAAATGTAAACCAACGGTTGGGTTTGTCTTTATTTGACCAGGCTGAAACAGCCCAGCATTTTTAGATTGCATTTAGTTCTGTGGTAACAAGAAAGCAATCCTCAAAGAAACAGGGTTGTTGATCAGAGGTCTGTTTGCTGCTGCAGTGAATGACTGATATGACTAAGTCTCATTTATGAGTCACTCGGTAACTGTTGTTCACTCATGTGAAGTGATGCTTCCCCATCGGGTGAAAGGTGACGACTCGAGACTAGAGAGCCACAATAACGCAATTTCTGAATTACAGAGTTTATGATGTGAATGCACAAAAGACTCTTAATAATCCATTAATTTTAAGCCAAAATGGGGGTCAACCTTGAACAAATTGCAACAGAAGCAAACTCACCTGATTTTGTATCCTCAATATGTCCTGAGTAAGGAAAAAAAAGCCCAGAAGAATCCCATTAGGGGAAAGTTTAGAAAAAGACCCAAATATAGCCTATTCATACGCCTATTCATTCTTTTTCTTATGTGAATAGGGTTGATTACTTACATCAAGACAAACAAAAAATGTTTTACAAGTTTTTTTTTAAATTGTTTGTTAACATGGACAAACGGTGCATAATCTAATTACTTATGTGCTAATTTGCATAAATACCACAATAGATCTAAACATTGGGTATAGCCAGGTGAAAATGTCTTGTTGAATCTTGTTGACTCATAACAGTAAAATACTTAATGTTAAGGTCTGAATGGAACCCATTTAGGCTACCCATGAACATTAGTCAAGTCATCTTCATTTATATAGCACTTTTAACAATGTAGATTGTTCCAGAGATACAAGGATAGTTTAAAGTAACAGAGATTGTTTTGGCTTTATAGCAGTTCTTGAATAAAGTTATTTTCCAGCTAAAGTTAGTTTGATTGATTCACTTCCGTCGCAACGATCATTAGTTTAACTTAGGGGCCGCTAACACGACACCGTTTTAACAGAAAACTCTACACAGACTTTAAACGCGAAACCTGTGAGAACGCTGATGGCGTGCACATGCGTATTATGTTAAGTCTATTGGTATGCGCGTTTGAATATATGTGCGCAGGTTTGTAATTCCCTACAAACCAAGCCTTAAAAAACTACTTGTCTGGCCTTAATATTTTGATACAGAATTTTATCACTTCGGGGGAGATGCAGGAACCGAATTTTCCCGACAACGCTTTATTTGTAGAGTGGTAAAGGGATCCTCCATAAGGAGAAACTAGTTGGCACTTTAGCACCCCGCTATGACATCGGGTCCAGGCGAAGGTCCTTCATCAGATCTGGATACGGCCTGGATCCGGCAGGCTGCAGAAAAAAACTCGTAAAAAACAAAAACACTAAAATTAGCGTAGATGCCATTCTTCTTATGATCTAACGAGTGCATCAGGATTTATGGGAAGTGTTCCCAGTTCCGGCTGACCTGATCTATGCAGCCTAACATTGAATTATAGAAGTCTATAATGTATTATGTGTATGCTAGGTCAAAGAGATGTGTCTTTAATCTGGCTTTGAACTGACAGAGTGTGTTTGCTTCCCGGACAATGGTAGGAAGACTGTTCCAAAGTTTTGGTGCTAAATAGGAGAAGGATCTGCCGCCAGAAGTCGATTTTGATATTCTAGGTATTATCAACTGGCCGGAATTTTGAGATCGCAATAGACATGAAGGACTATAATGCGTTAAGAGCTCGCTCAAGTACTGCGGAGCTAAACCATTCAGTGCTTTGTAAGTAATCAGCAATATTTTAAAATTTATACGATGTTTAATAGGGAGCCAATGCAGTTTTGACAGAACCGGGCTAATATGGTCATACTTCCTGGTTCTGGTAAGAACTCGAGCTGCTGCGTTTTGGACTAGCTGTAGTTTGTTTATTAAGCGTGCAGGGCAACCACCCATAATATCATTACAATAATCTAGCCTTGAGGTCATGAACGCATGAACTAATTGTTCCGCATTTGTCAATGAGAGCATATGGCGTAATTTAGATATATTTTTAAGATGGAAAAATGCGGTTTTACAGATACTAGACACGTGACTTTCAAATGAAAGATTGGTATCAAAGAGCACACCCAGGTTCCTAACCGACGACGAAGACTTGACAGAGCAGCCATCAAGTGTTAGACAGTATTCTAGGTTATTACGTGAGGAAGTTTTTTGTCCAATAATTAGAATCTTTTTTTTTTTTTTCAGAATTTAGTAGTAGGAAATTACTACATCCATTTTTTTATATCAACTATGCATTCCGTTAATTTTGTGAATTGATAAGTTTCGTTAGGTTTTGAAGAAATATAGAGCTGAGTATCGTCAGCATAACAGTGAAAGCTAATGCCATGTTTCCTAATGATATCTCCTAATGGTAGCATGTACAGAGTGAACAGCAGCGGTCCTAGTACTGAGCCTTGTGGTACGCCATACTGAACTTGTGATCGATGAGACATCTCTTCATTTACTGCTACAAACTGATAGCGGTCAGATAAGGATGATTTAAACCATGCTAGTGCAATTCCAATAATGCCAACATAATTTTCGAGTCTATTTAAAAGAATGTTGTGGTCAATAGTATCAAAAGCAGCACTAAGATCCAGTAACACCAATAGCGAGATACAACCACGATCGGATGATAAGAGCAAATAATTTGTGACTCTAATGAGAGCTGTCTCGGTACTATGGTACGGTCTAAATCCTGACTGGAAATCCTCGCAGATATCATTTCTTTCTAAGAAGGAACACAGTTGTGAAGATACTGCCTTTTCTAGTATCTTTGACAGAAAGGGTAGATTCGAGATCGGCCTGTAATTGACTAATTTTGTAGGATCAAGTTGCGTTTTTTTAACAAGCGGTTTAATCATAGCCAGCTTAAAGGTTTTGGTACGTATCCTAGAGACAAAGATGAATTAATGATTGTAAGAAGAGGATCAATGACCTCTGGAAGCATCTCTTTCAGTAGCTTAGTTGGTATAGGGTCATATATGTTGTCGGTTTAGATGATTTAATGAGTTTAGCGAATTCTTCCTCTTGTATAGCAATAAATGAATCGAATTTTCCTTAGGGAGACTACAATGCACTCCCTGATGCGATACTGTAGTAGACGGTTGCATAGTTATAATTTTGTCCCTGATATTATCAATCTTATAAGTGAAGAAGTTCGTAAAATCATTACTTCTGTGTTGCTTGAAAATTTCTGGGCTTGAAGCTTTCTTTTTTGTTAGTTTAGCCACTGTTTCAAATAAATACCTAGGATTATGTTTATTTTCTTCTAATAGGGTTTGAAAAATAAGCAGATCTAGCAGCTTTTAAGGCCTCTCTGTATGCAATCGTGCTCTCTTTCCATGAAATGCGAAATACCTCTAGTTTTGTTTTCTTCCAGTTGTGCTCCATTTTCTTTTCTAAAAAAGAAAATGGAGGCAGGAAGAAGTACTTTAAACCAGACTTTAATATTCATTATTATTGCAGAGACGGGGTTTGGGGCTGGGTCCGTGGGACTGTTTCTGGGGATTCACTTTTTATTTTACCTACCTTTTGTCTTCTGCATTCTCCTTATCATTGTCTCCTGTTCTTCCCTCAAGACTCGTCCCCCAGAAACAGTCCCACTGACCCAGCCCCAAACCCCATCTCTGCAGTAATAATTAATAAAGGCTGGTTTCTAAAGTACTTCTTCCTGGCTCTGTGTACTAATGCTCATGGGTAGCCTAAATGGGTTTTATTCAGACCTTAACATTAAGTATTTTACTGTTATTTGCCAACAAGGTTCAACAAGACATTTTCACGTGGCTATACCAAATGTTTAGATCTGTTGTGGTATTTATGCAAATTAGCACATACGTAATTAGATTATGCACCGTTTGTCCATGTTAACAAATAATTTCAAAAAACTTGTATTACATTTTTTTGTTTGTCTTGATGTAAGTAATCAACTCAGTAATTTTCATGGTGATATCTAAAGGTTAAAATGTTTACCCTATTCACGTAAGAAAAAGAATGAATAGGCTATATTTGGATCTTTTTCTAAACTTTCCCCTAATGGGATTCTTCTGGGCTTTTTTTTCCCTTACTCAGGATATAATGAGGATACTATGGAAGCTTGTTTCCGCCACAAAATAAAACATTTTAAAAGATAATTGCGACTTTTTATCTCACAATTGCGAGTTTAGGCTACATCTCGCAATTCTGACGTTATTTCTCAGAATTGCGAGATATAGCGTAAAGTCAGAATTGCGTGAAATAAAGTCGCAGTTGCGTGGTATAAAGTCAGAATTCTGACTTTTTTCTCGCAATTCTGACTTTATAACACATAATTGCGAGTTTACATCTCGCAATTCTGACATATTTTCTCAGAATTGTGATATATAAAGTCCATATAAAGTTTTATTATTATTATTTTTTTTCACCTCAGAATAGTTTATATCTCACAATTCTGACTTTATTTCTCCCAATTGCGACTTTATTTCTCAGAATTGCGACTTTATTTCTCACAATTCTGACTTCATATCTCGCAATTCTGAGGGAAAAAAAAAGTCACAATTCTGACTTCATATCTCGCAATTCTGAGGGAAAAAAAAAGTCACAATTCTGACTTGATATATCGCAATTGTGAGAAAAAAAGTCAGAATTGTGAGATAAAAAGTCGCAATTATTGTTATTTATTTATTATTCAGTGGCGGAAACAAGCTTCCATAGGATACAAAATCAGTTGAGTTTGCTTCTGTTGCAATTTGTTAAACCTTTTTTCATAAAATGAGTGGACTATAAGTGATTGACAGCTGTGCATCAGTAGCCGCGTTTCCTTTATAGATTTGCATCAAACTTTTGCGATTTTTTTCTAAATGTCGATAAAAAAATAAAAATAAAAACTCTTGCGAAATGCCGGCCTTTCCAGTAACCGATGTTATGCGAATAAAACGTCATTTTTTCCTCTCACGATAAGTCATTCCAAAAATCATGGCAACGGACGATAGGTTTGTATATCCCAGCCACTGCACTGGCCATTATTATTAATGGAAGGAGATGTAGGCTATGTGTGTTATCCAAGCATTAATGGCTAGGAAAGGCCCTTATGTGAGCGGCACATATGAGGTGTTTCTCCCTCATTTCTGCTTCAAGGTCTTGATTGTGTCATTTCTTTGAGGTTTAGAATCCAGTATTCCTGTAATTATTTTGTCTTTTATGAATTTAATAAAGAGCTCCGTCTCGTATTCTGTCCAAACACTCCGTGTCATCTACGTCAGGTGACTGTAAATGCGCCAAAACTGTTTCCATTGCAGTTTTGCGAAATATTTATTTTTCGAATTGCCTGAAAAACCTCCTCATGCGAGCGGAAACAGTCTTTTGCGATAAATGGGAGTTTTTGCGAAATTGACGTGTTTCCATTGGGCGTATTTTCAATCCGCAATTTCACTTTGCACAATTTGAAGGCTAATGGAAACGCGGCTAGTGTTGCATGTTACGTGACAATTTCCTAACAACACTTTTATTGTCCCTGTTGTGTTCGGTTAATTTTGACCTGGAGAGGATTTTCCCGGATCTGAAAGTGCTAGTAAATGTTATTTCATTGGAATAAATACTTTACTCACCCTAAGTCTAACAACTTCCCAAAAAATTGTTGATACTTTTTGTAGGTGTTTTCCACATTTTAATACTGGTGTTCCCGGTCAAAAATGACCAGCCTACAAAAAAATGCTTATAAATCTCTAATTATGCTGCATCATTACCAAATATTGGATTCAATCTTATTGTCAGCATTTTGTCTTTCAATTAGGACAGGTTTAATCTTTTTGGAACTGATCAATCGTAGGCCTCATTTATCTGAGCTTACATATCTCAGTTTTTGAGTGAAAAAAGTGTTATTTGTGGTTTATTTGGTCAATCTTACATAAAATATGAAACCAATGTGCACTGTTGATCACACTAGTGTGCTTACATGTTTAACCAGGAAATTTGTTTTGAAATGCTTTTATTTTGTACAAAATGGCAATATCACTCTTGTGGTGTTCATGGTCAAAAATGACCAGCCAACAAAATAATAGCTTATAAATCTCGTTATGCTATTTGATCCAAAAATATTGGATTTGTTTAAACTTGTTTTCTTTAAATTAGGGCAGATTTGTATTTATTTTTGAAACTGATTGATCATAGGCCTTCATTTTTGCCCAGGAACACCACAAGTGTTATAGGGTTTTCAACACAGCACAAGGGTTAAACTTCTTGCCCAAATCTGCTTGCACTAATAAAAAATATCTTTAAATGATATTAATGCTTACATAGTAATTTTTTTTTTTTAGCATATTATCATATTGTTGTAGGCCTTCTAAAGCAGTTACATACTGGATCAAGAATGATATAGTAGTAATGAGAAAAAAAAAAAGCATAAAAAGTTTTACATTTTTAGTAAAAGCGGTGTTGTGTAAACGGCCCCTAAATATGGCCTGGGTTCCTCCAACTGAAGAGTTTTATCATCCTCCAAGTCCAGAAGTAACAACACTCCTTTCCTGATAAACAAGGTGGACCATTAAAGCTATCATGTTCATTGCATAAATGGATTTAGATGTTTAGTGCAGGTCAGATCACTAACCGTAATATTAACAAACCTGAACTTTTAATTCTGTTTCTACAGCTGCGTCTCAAATTGCAAGTGGATCAAAACCTTTCATCAAAGTTGTACATGAATTTTGAACAATACCCATTCTTGTCTTTTTTGATCCACTTCAAATGTTGACTACTGTACTCCACGACTGCTAAAAAGTATGTACTACATTATGGTACATGCGTACTACATTCGCCATGTTGTCTCCCGTGGCCTCATGGGATAGTAAACTGTCCGTCATTTGCAGAGTGACAGCGCCCTCTCGTGGTTGTCTTTTAAAATGACAAGACTGGCCATATTAAAAACACAAAATGCTGTTTATAAAACTTTTATTAATTTTTAAATCCTTTACATGGAATAATCAAATCATTTGTCCATCATCAAATGCACTCCAAATACTAATGTAATGCAAGTAGAAAAGAAAATTACAAAACAATACATGAAATAACAGAGAATAGCAGAGCAGCAGTCACTGAAACAGCTGATTGTGTGTGTGTGTGTGTGTCATTATAAACATGTGATCATAAACCGTGTTCATGTTTTAACAGCCGTGTCTCTGGAGCGGTAGATGACGCCTCTGCTCTTCAGCTCTCGTACCACACCTGACAGAACACAATCACACTCACGTGAGTCATTTCAAACAGATTTCAAAGTGATATTCTTTACATGCCAACGTTTTGATTGAAAACACACACTGTCCTTTATTGCAGTCACGAGAGAGCCATAAGATCAAAACCTGACACTCACCTGGAGGTAACCGACCCGTTACTGTCACGGCATACACACCTGGCTTGAAGTTACCTGAGAAAGACATTGACATTATTGAACTGATTCAGGCTGAATGGTGTCTTCTGAACTGAACTCATTTCATATTAACTGATGAACATTATTCAACCGAATCAACAGCTGAATAATAATGACTATAGTAACTATTATCATGTATAAAGCTTCTTTTTCATAATTGATGAGTTTTGCAACATTCACACTGTTATTGAGCTGAATAATGATACGGTTAGAGATGCACCGATTACAATTTTCTAGGCCGATTCCGATTTCTCATTGAGTTTGACCTGCCGATACCAATTTAATTTTTTCTAACCACTTTACAGCACACACAAATGTTTATTTTATATCTTTTCTTTAATTTTGCATAGAACATAGAATATTTTTTTTTTTACAGATAAAGTTAATAACTAATATAGAACTATATAAATTACTTCTGGTGTGGGAAATTCACAGTGCAATGTTATGGAAGAACCATTTCCAAACGATTGGGAAACTGAATAATAAAAACAAGTTTAAATGGGTAAATTTTCTATAAATATTTTTAGTAGGGCTGGGTACCGAGTTCGATACTTTTTAGGTACCGACCGAATTGCCTCGATACTATCGAGTATCGAAAAATGACTTGTTTTTCGGTACCAGATTTCGATACCTAAGGGGTTAACTCGTCAACGTCAGTGCTCAAACAAATACATATGAAATGCACAACGACACGCCTAAAGTCGCTCACACACATAAACGCAAACTCTACACACACGAGACGCGCGGAACTCTGCGCACATACTCATATGAGACGCGCGCGCGCACACAAACTGTCCACGCACATTCTCATATGAGACGCGAGCACACACACACACACACACACACACACACACACACACACACACACACACACACACACACACACACACACACACACACACACACACACACACACACAATACCCTAAAGATGTGGAAAAGTCGATAAAAAGTGTGGCTACATTTCTCCAGGCTTGATGCCAACAGCGCGCGATGCAGTATTTGCGGTAAAATAATTGCTGCAAAGACCGGTACCGCGACAGATATGATGAAGCCCTTGACAGTGCACGGAGTAAACATAAGAGCAGAAAGTTGCTCCGTCTTTGACTGGTAAATGAAGAGATACCTTGTTGATCACTCTGACAGTGTTTATATTGCAATTTACTGAATGTACACTGCCGTTCAAAAATGTGTTGGTCAGAATTTTTTTTTTCAGTAAGGATGCATTAAAGTGATCAAAAATGACCTTAAAACATGTGTAATGTTACAAACGATTTCTGTTTCAAATAAATGCTGTTCTTTTGAAATTTTTATTCATCAAAGAATCATGAAAAAAATGTATCATAGTTTCCAAAAACTGTTTTCATATTTCTGAAGGATCATGTGACACTGAAGTAATGATTTTGAAAATTCAGCTTTGACAACACAGGAATAAATTACATTTGAATATATTCAAATAAGATTTTAAATTGTAATACTATTCCACAATATTACAAGTTTTACTGTATTTTTGATCAAACAAATTCAGCTTTGGTGAGCATGAGCTCTTTATAAAAAAATATTTTGTTCCTTATGTATAAGGAATATTTTGTTCCTTTGTGCTTTTTTTTTTTGTTCCTTTGTGCACTGACTAAGGAGCACGAGTCAAACTGAAAAAAATAAAACCAAAGTTTTTCTGAGGTAATGTGTTAAGTAATCTTGTTAAAATGGATTTAATAAAATTGGTATCGAAAAAAGTATCGTTCAGGAACCGGTATCGAAATCAAGGTATCGGTATCGGTATTGGTATCGAAATTTTTTGAAAGATACCCAGCCCTAATTTTTAGATCTTTATTTTCTTAATATGAAATCATATTTATTTTGTCCATCAAAAGAGTGCTTTCACTTTAATTGTGCGTGAGCAGCGCAGCAAAAATAGCTGATTGTGTGTGTGTGTCATTATAATTTACTATAATTTACATAATTTACTCACCATCAAGCCATCCTAGGTGTACACGACTTTCTTCTTTCAGTCAAACACAATCAGAGTTATTATATTAAATAATATAATGGCAGTGAATAGAGTCTGAGTTTTTGAAGCCCAAAAAAGCGCATCCATCCATCATAAAAGTTATCCATACGGGGTTAATAAATACCTTCTGAAGCGAAGCCATGCATTTATAAAGTTATAAATATGCATATTTATATACTTTGCTTCAGAAGGCTTTTATTAACCCCGTATGGATTACTTTTATGATGATGGATGCGCTTTTTTGGGCTTCAAAATCTCAGGCTCCATTCACTCCCATTATAAAGCTGGGAAGAGCCAGGACATTTTTTAATATATCTCTGATTGTGTTTGGCTGAAAGAAGTCAGTCATATACACCTATGATGGCTTGATGGTGAGTAAATTATGATCATTTTCAATTTTGGGTGAATTATCCCTATTGATGCTTTGACTGCTCTCTTCATTTGTAAGTCGCTTTGGATAAAAGCGTCTGCTAAATGAATAAATGTAAATGAAATACTCACCGATTCGTTGCCATTTTGCCACCCAGCTGTCCTCTGGACTCATCATAGCGATGACACTGTAATGACGAACACATCACACATTAGTGTTTAAATGAAATTCAACACGTGTCGAGTCCTTTCAAACAAAAGTTCATCTCTAACACACCCGTAACTTCCCAGACCAGTGTGATTCTCCTTCTTAAGCTGTACTGATTATTTAATGGTGCTTGAATCACCTCATATTCTATCTATTTATGGTCCTTGGAAGAAAGCAAGCGAGCCATTCAGGTTTAGACCAACGTTAGGGAGAGTAAAAGACTATTCACCCATCAAAAGAAGAGCTTGTGCACTCATAAACCATCTCCCGGTTGCCCTTCATCTGCAGGTATGATTCACAGTTGTCACATCCGTCATACTCGAACTGATCAATCGTCTGAAACCAGAGAAGATGAGATGATGTTCATCATTCCCTTAGTATTCCCTTACAAACATTAGCCACAGTCACTGTTAACTACTAGTTGTAATTGTGATGCTACCTATGATTAACAAAGGTTATTATCTATGACTGGATCCAACAGCATACTGTACATTTTACGACTGTAAGAGGCAGAATGATGTTTATATGTAATAAAATAAAATAAATAAAATGGTCATGTTTTGGATATGGCAAAACAGTTATGTTAATTATCTTGTTCTTGTACTTATCTGCTCTATCTAAACATTTAAATATGTAAATATGTCAATGATAAAACCATCTGTTATCATAAATGTCTCATTTTACCTTAACAAGAGAGCACAACAGACACGCTCTCAAATGGCGCAGATCTTTCGGGACAGTCTCCAGAGACATTCCTGTTGCTTTAACGCAATATACTGGAAATTAAGCAAAAAATAATCTTAATAGATGCCTCGGAACAACGATTGTTTGTTGTTAGCACTTGCTAGCCACAACCGCGCATTCGGCGCCGCTTAATGACGTCACAGATATGCGCCGCGTGATCGTGACGTGAAATATTTGTTATTTATTTATTTTTATTCATATAATTAACGTGGAATATCATTCTTATGCATGTATTGTGTTGTATATATATTTTTATTCTAATTCTGTCGCGAAGTTGGATTTAGATCTGTAGTATGTGACCAATGAGCTGCTAAGTTCTAATAAGAACACAAAATAAGAGTCTCACAGAATTGCACAGAATTGTTGGAATGGAAATGACATAATGAATATAAACACAAAGCCAATTAATTCTATAATGTTTTTAAGTTTTTAATAATATTGTTTTCAACAAAATCTGTTTCGAAACTACAGTGACCACAACAGCCGGTAGAGGTCGTTGTTAACTGACGTTGTAGAGGTCGCGCGAGCCTCATTCTGATGCGGTTTAAATGTGTTTTATGTGAACGCGCATAACGGTTCCAGTAACGGTTTTTGGAGGAGATGGTAAATATATAAAGAAACGTAAAGATATTAATTGTCATATATAGACGTTAATATATTTTGATAATATACATGTGTTGTTGTGTACCATTACTATGACAACTTTTATATCAACTTTTATATCTATTTAATATTTTGGTCACACTTTACAGTAAGGTCTCACTAATTATCATCAGTTAACAATGAGCAATACGTTTGTATTTATTAATCTTTCTTAACATTAATAAAAATACAACTGTTACTTCATGTTAACTCTGGTCCATTAAGTAATAATAATAATAACAGATAAAACGTTTGATTTTATGTATGAAAAGTAATATTGTAGAATAGTATTTTATTTTTCACTGCTAGTTAACTAGCGTTAACAAATGTAATCCCGTTGTAAAGTGTTACCAATATTTCTAATGATTTATTCAATCTCTTATGAACTAATGACGTAATAATGTGTTAAAGTTGTTATATAGTGCTGTTTATGTTGATTTTTTTGTGATGTTTATGTAGTTTCCATCATCTGCAGGTCATGAAATGAGAGATTTGATTTCTGTTGAACATGGATATGGAGTGTGATCAGTCTCTTCTCAACGTCCACATTAACTACAGTAACTTTCCAGCTAAGTTATGGTGTTTGACAAACGATCCCCAGAACAACTCCGTCTTCTGGAACCCAAATGGAGACGGTTTGATAGTCGACCAGCAGCGTTTCGAGGACGAGCTGCTGTCACCGGTCAAACAAGAGGCGAAACTCTTCAAGACCTCCAACTTCACCAGCTTCATCCGACAGCTCAACCTGTACGGCTTCCGGAAGCTGTTCTACGGGCCCTCCAAAAGCAGACACCGAAACCTGCACCGCTTCCACAATCCCTTCTTCAAACGGGGCCGGCCAGAACTTCTGGTCCATCTGAAGAGGCTGACTATCAGTAACAGGGCCAAGATCCAGGCCGGAGAGGAGGTGACCTGTCCACCCCCGAGTCGAGTCCATCACCAGCCTCAGCAAAACACTACAGACATGGAGAATACAGGCCAGTTCAACTCTCAGACTAATCAACCATTTCTAAAGTTAATATGTGACCCTGGATCACGTCACCAGTCTCGAGTGGCAATAGCCAACAATACATTGTATGGGTCAAAATTATCCATTTTTCTTTTATGCCAAAAATCATTAGGATATAGTAAAGATGATATTTAGTAAATTTTATACCGTAAATATATAAAACATGTATTTGTGAGAGTGAATGCAGCACAATCGCCAACATAAATGAACAACTTTAAAGGAGATTTTCTCAATGTTTCGATTTTTTTGCACCCTCAGATTCCAGATTTACAATAGTTGTATTTCTGCCAAACATTGTCCTATCATAACAAACCACACATCAATGGAAATCTTATTCATTCAGATTTCAGATGATGTATACATCTCATTTTTAGAAAATTGACCCATGTGACTGGTTTTGTGATCCAGGGTCAGATATGCATGCATGTCTGGATGAGTTACTCTACACACAGAAGTTTAATTCTTTACCCTGTAAAGTCTGACATATGAAATAATAGTCAGAAAATCTAATTTCTGTGTGCAGTTGAAAAATTCTTTGTATCATATTTGATACATCAAGCTTTTATGACTCATATAGTATGATAAACTGGGAATATGGAGAAAAAAAATGGGAATATGGAGAAAACTGGGAATATGGAGAGAAAAAAATATGTATATTGTACTTGTACTGTATTGATCTGTTTTAGATGGACAGATCAATACAGTACAAAGAACATAAAAAAAAGTAGGATGTTGGAAAATTGCAATGTCTTTTCTGTTAACCAAATGCTTTTTAATCTTCGCTATTGCTTCAATGCAAACGAACAAGCGCGCCGTTATTTGTTGCGCAGTGACGTGTGTGTTCAAGTAAGCCAGATATGCGCAGATTCTGGGAAATATGCTGTATTTAATATATCATGATGACTCACAAGTTGAGTTTTTGCGTTAAATCTGTGCAGATTTGTCTTACACGAACTTCCCAGCAACATAATATGTATTTTAACAGCGTTACCTGCCACAGTTGATTTTTACACGCATTTTGCGGGTGTTAATTTCAAACCCTGGTTGTAAAGGTGTGGCTGGACCGTCTAGCTCCACCCATTACGTCCAGCGGGGGCGGAGCTGGACATCAAGCTCCACCCATTGTCTCTGCAGTCTCTCTTAAAACTAAGTGCATGACGCCCCTGCATAGGTCA
>NC_138225.1:3003071-3070571 GCF_964197995.2 Scardinius erythrophthalmus
TACTCTAGCAGAACTATTCAGTGAGCCACCATCACAACAGCATCCAGTCCTCAGCCTGGGCAGCGCACGGTACGCCTGAGTCCCACAGAGGCGACGTGAACCTGGACAGAGTCTTCCAGATGGTGGACGAGTTCCAGGGTTTGCCTAACGTCCACATAGTGCGCGTGGGAACCCCTGTGAAGCCCCAGCACTCCTCCAGCCCTCCTCTCTGCACTCCACCTGCGGGATCCGTCAGTCCTCAGAGAGACGAGTGTCCGTCCGTCATCACTCACTTCATCAAACTAGAGCCAGAGGAACATGAGCTGGACAATCCAGGAGTCCACCAGCTCAAAGAAAACCATTCAACATCTCTGGAGTCCTCAAAAAAGGTTAAAAGACGCTGGTGTCTTCTTTGCCGGTCTTTCAATTCAATTAAATTCAATTCACATTTATTTGTATAGTGCTTTTCACTATACACATCATTTCAAAGCAGCTTTACAGAAAAAGTCCACATTACAATTTACAGTGATCTATTATCAGAGGGAACTGTCTAAGTTATGCATTTCAGAAATATACATCTATACATCTAAATATGCAATCCTCTGTAAATCAGGCTGGTGCAGATCAGAAAGTGACAGCAGAGCAAGACTCGTGAGAACACTCCCTGCTGCTGCGTTAGGTAGGACCGTTTCAGACTATATCACTCCTCTACGTAATCATTCAGATTTTCTTTTTAATTGTTACTTTTATGACTGTATGGTTGTTATTATATGATCCACAGATGACAGGCAGGATTCATCAGCATATGCACATGATGTCATAATATGAACAATATATATAAAAAACAAAACTCTTATTTATAACATTTAAAAAAATGGTATGAATTATTTAAGAAAGTTTTGCTTTTGTGTGATTTCAAGTTTTAAGTTAATATTGCATGCTGTTCTTTGACTATCTACAGTGAAAGTGATATTTTATTTGAAATTATTTTATATATTTCAGTATTTATAAGCTTTATATATTTAAGTCAGATTTTAATTGCAGTGAAATTACTTGATTTGTTTTCAGCTTTTTTGAATTTGAATAAATGCAAAGCGAGTGAAAACCCTGATAAAGACTGAATGTCATTGCTGTGTTTTGTGTTATTTTGATGGCACAGTGAAATTATGTTATTATAAACCTGCTCAAGTCATGATAAATGATTAATACACTAAATCTTAATTTCCCTTTGGATTTTATTCCTGTAACAGTACAGACTGTTTAAAAGGAGCTTGACAGTAATAAACAGGAAAATAACTCAAATATGAGTCGAATTCAAATTCTGCTGTAAATGAACAGCTGATGTCGAACACACCTTCAGTGTGAGAGGGGGAGTGGCCAGCTGTGCTCACTCAGTGTGCAGTGTGAGAGGGGGAGTGGCCAGCTGTGCTCACTCAGTGTGCAGTGTGAGAGGGGGAGTGGCCAGCTGTGCTCACTCAGTGTGCAGTGTGAGAGGGGGAGTGGCCAGCTGTGCTCACTCAGTGTCAGTGTGAGAGGGGGAGTGGCCAGCTGTGCTCACTCAGTGTCAGTGTGAGAGGGGGAGTGGCCAGCTGTGCTCCCTCAGTGTCAGTGTGAGAGGGGGAGTGGCCAGCTGTGCTCCCTCAGTGTCAGTGTGAGAGGGGGAGTGGCCAGCTGTGCTCACTCAGTGTCAGTGTGAGAGGGGGAGTGGCCAGCTGTGCTCACTCAGTGTCAGTGTGAGAGTGGGAGTGGCCAGCTGTGCTCGCTCAGTGTCAGTGTGAGAGGGGGAGTGGCCAGCTGTGCTCACTCAGTGTCAGTGTGAGAGGGGGAGTGGCCAGCTGTGCTCCCTCAGTGTCAGTGTGAGAGGGGGAGTGGCCAGCTGTGCTCACTCAGCGTCAGTGTGAGAGGGGGAGTGGCCAGCTGTGCTCCCTCAGTGTCAGTGTGAGAGGGGGAGTGGCCAGCTGTGCTCACTCAGTGTCAGTGTGAGAGGGGGAGTGGCCAGCTGTGCTCGCTCAGTGTCAGTGTGAGAGGGGGAGTGGCCAGTTGTGCTCCCTCAGTGTCAGTGTGAGAGGGGGAGTGGCCAGCTGTGCTCCCTCAGTGTCATTGTGAGAGGGGGAGTGGCCAGCTGTGCTCCCTCAGTGTCATTGTGAGAGGGGGAGTGGCCAGCTGTGCTCACTCAGCGTCAGTGTGAGAGGGGGAGTGGCCAGCTGTGCTCCCTCAGTGTCAGTGTGAGAGGGGGAGTGGCCAGCTGTGCTCACTCAGTGTCAGTGTGAGAGGGGGAGTGGCCAGCTGTGCTCGCTCAGTGTCAGTGTGAGAGGGGGAGTGGCCAGCTGTGCTCGCTCAGTGTCAGTGTGAGAGGGGGAGTGGCCAGCTGTGCTCGCTCAGTGTCAGTGTGAGAGGGGGAGTGGCCAGCTGTGCTCCCTCAGTGTCAGTGTGAGGGGGGAATGGCCAGCTGTGCTCACTCAGCTTCAGTGTGAGAGGGGGAGTGGCCAGCTGTGCTCACTCAGCGTCAGTGTGAGAGGGGGAGTGGCCAGCTGTGCTCACTGAGGCCGTTTCTCAATATGCGTTCTTGTCTGTACTTGCGTTCTTGTGGACTTGTGAAACGTCATCAGTCGCTGCCCAAGTACCGTCCCAATACACAAGTTTGCATTTTGGCAAGTGCATTTTGGAGTGGCCAGCTGTGCTCACTCAGTGTCAGTGTGAGAGGGGGAGTGGCCAGCTGTGCTCACTCAGTGTCAGTGTGAGAGGGGGAGTGGCCAGCTGTGCTCACTCAGCGTCAGTGTGAGAGGGGGAGTGGCCAGCTGTGCTCACTCAGTGTCAGTGTGAGAGGGGGAGTGGCCAGCTGTGCTCACTCAGCGTCAGTGTGAGAGGGGGAGTGGCCAGCTGTGCTCACTCAGCTTCAGTGTGAGAGGGGGAGTGGCCAGGTGTGCTCACTCAGTGTCAGTGTGAGAGGGGGAGTGGCCAGCTGTGCTCACTCAGCGTCAGTGTGAGAGGGGGAGTGGCCAGCTGTGCTCACTCAGCTTCAGTGTGAGAGGGGGAGTGGCCAGCTGTGCTCACTCAGTGTCAGTGTGAGAGGGGGAGTGGCCAGCTGTGCTCACTCAGTGTCAGTGTGAGAGGGGGAGTGGCCAGCTGTGCTCACTCAGCTTCAGTGTGAGAGGGGGAGTGGCCAGCTGTGCTCACTCAGCTTCAGTGTGAGAGGGGGAGTGGCCAGCTGTGCTCACTCCATTTCAGTGTGAGAGGGGGAGTGGCCAGCTGTGCTCAGTGTCAGTGTGAGAGGGGGAGTGGCCAGCTGTGCTCACTCAGCGTCAGTGTGAGAGGGGGAGTGGCCAGCTGTGCTCACTCAGCTTCAGTGTGAGAGGGGGAGTGGCCAGCTGTGCTCACTCAGTGTCAGTGTGAGAGGGGGAGTGGCCAGCTGTGCTCACTCAGCTTCAGTGTGAGAGGGGGAGTGGCCAGCTGTGCTCACTCAGTGTCAGTGTGAGAGGGGGAGTGGCCAGCTGTGCTCACTCAGTGTCAGTGTGAGAGGGGGAGTGGCCAGCTGTGCTCACTCAGTGTCAGTGTGAGAGTGGGAGTGGCCAGCTGTACTCACTCAGCTTCAGTGTGAGAGGGGGAGTGGCCAGCTGTGCTCACTCAGTGTCAGTGTGAGAGGGGGAGTGGCCAGCTGTGCTCACTCAGCTTCAGTGTGAGAGGGGGAGTGGCCAGCTGTGCTCACTCAGTGTCAGTGTGAGAGGGGGAGTAGCCAGCTGTGCTCACTCAGTGTCAGTGTGAGAGGGGGAGTGGCCAGCTGTGCTCACTCAGTGTCAGTGTGAGAGGGGGAGTGGCCAGCTGTGCTCACTCAGCTTCAGTGTGAGAGGGGGAGGGGCCAGCTGTGCTCACTCAGTGTCAGTGTGAGAGGGGGAGTGGCCAGCTGTGCTCACTCAGCTTCAGTGTGAGAGGGGGAGTGGCCAGCTGTGCTCACTCAGTGTCAGTGTGAGAGGGGGAGTGGCCAGCTGTGCTCACTCAGTGTCAGTGTGAGAGGGGGAGTGGCCAGCGGCTAGAGCGGCAAAAGCCAAAGTGTGCTTCTTTAACCGATATATTTAACGATATCTTTTGCATTTCTAATCCAAACAACGCCAAACTTGGCACTGCACTTACTTGTGCCCGTAGCAAGACACCTGTCGAGTTTGAAATCCATTGGACTAACGGTTCAAGAGATATGCTAATAACAGACAGACAGACGTTCCTGTAATTTATAGATAGATTCTGCCTCCATAAAACCTGTCTATGATATAACTGGGCCATAGTCATCTGCTTCCTTCCCGTTGGAAAAAGTCAATGTGTTATCTAAGACAGTACCCAAATACTTGTACTGTTCAACACTCTGAATACCCTGTGTTGAGGTGTTCAACTACAAGATCGTCCATAAAAATCTCAACCTTGTCTGTTACATCAACATTTCTTATTTCTGGGTCATCTCCATCCGTTACATTCAAAGCATGCAGATAGTCTTTAATATATACCATTTCTGGGGATTCATCAGAAGAATTCATAATCATTTGTTCTCCATTTCCAATATTTATTATAAGATATTAATGTTGAGTTAGCGGTGTTAAACTATTTAATGAACTGTAAGGTTAAAGAAAGTTAAAAGTTTTTTTAGGCCCATCCTGGATTAACTAATGAGACACAAATAGATGCAGTGTCTTTATGTAAAGTCAAATCTTTAGTTTGAAGTAAGTCATGTTGTATGTGCAGTCAATTCTTTGTGGAGCCATCCTAAGGCCTAGATGATGCAGTCAGCGGAGATGTGCCGAGGAGGACCATTTCCCCTTGGCACGGTGGGGTTGTGACCTGCAAAACACACAAACATTCAATTCAATTCAATTCAATTCAATTCAAATGTATTTGTATAGCGCTTTTCACAATACATATTGTTTCAAAACAGCTTTACAGAAAGTGGATTTCAGAAATGTACATAGAAAAATACAGTTAGTTAATCATGTATTAATTTAGGGCATAACATATCACCAGCGTCGAGTCGTCTCTTCACGGGTGTTGGGGCATCTGAAGTCTCCATGAGAGGCTGGATACAAACTGGAGCTGACGAACTCTATTTACCTCGGGACTAGCGTCCCGAGATAACAACAGAAAAGTAGATGGGAAATAATTAGCATAGCTGCTGTTCATAATATTAATGCATTCGATCTGATTCAACTGTAGTATAAAAGGTAAGCATTATGTCAATGCTTGGCTAAAGAGATGCGTCTTTAATCTAGTTTTAATATTTCACACATTTTAAGCATTTTTGAAGAACCAAACTCCTATTCAATACACCATACACATATATAAATACTTTATTACAACACGAAAGCTGTACATATTCCACACCTGCCATTTTTTTATTTTTATTTTTTACATTGTGTGTGTGGACAATATGCTGTATGAAACGGTGCATTTGTACACTCGTAAACTCTGATGTGCTATGTGACATAACTCACTGTTAGGATGTTGTGACATTACAAGGCTATTTCAATGACACACTCCACAAGATAATATATCTCGGATATCTCAGCCCAAAAGTGACTGAAACCTTTCCGTTCGTCTCAGTATTATAAGGCTGATCTGAACAACAAAAGATTTAAAAGTAATTACTCAACGAGTTAGTAATTCGGTTGCCCGTTCCTGATTTTAATGTACAAAGCAGCAGTCAGTAGACTATATTATATACACTTTGAAGTATTATATATATTGCAGTACATCATATTAGCTAAGAACTGAAAAAAAAAAAAGCTAAACCTGTCTGGCCCACCTCTGGGCCTCATATCCTTCAATTCTGGCCCAGTTCTTGCTGGGTCCTCGGCCCAAAACTGGCCCACACACTGAAAACGGACCCAAACTATTTCCTCCGGCCCAGATGTGGCTTACACCCTGTAAAATGACTCTTACTTAATGATATGTCCCAATAGTATTTACATGATAATCTACAATCTTTTTTAAAAACATGTTTTGATCGAAACTGTAATCACTGATGTTTATGTCAGGACTCGAAAGACAGAAGGAAACAAGAGGCAAAAGGTTTGGTGTATCTAGAAAGAGCAACATACTTGTGTGCCATCTGATTTTCCAATTCCTTCATGGACAATGCCATGGGATCCCGATGCCAGTTTCTTTCCCACTTCATAAAGAGAGTCAAAGGATCCTGAAAAACACAACAGCATGAGACTGAACTGCTTATGACTAAACACACCTGTGTAGATCAGGCGAGGAACCAACCAGTGTGAAGATTACAAATAAAATCAGGAAACAGATTATCATGTTCAGATTTTTAAGCAGTTAATGTCAAATCATATTTATAACCGAAAGTAATAACAAAAAGAATAGAGCATAGACAATAACAGATGGTAGAAATAACATGAGCCAATGAAATAATGACTCATCTAAACTGGAGAGATCTGGCACAGGCGGCAACTCTTGATCCTGGAGGGACACACAGAAACTCCAGATCTTCTAGACCTGGCCTGGCACACACACCAACTCAGCATCTGCAGGATCTGCGTCCAGTGTTTGCTTGATCCTGGAGGGACCTGGAACACACAAAGACTCCCGCGGGCCGGGTTGGGCCGATATTTCCCCCCACTATCCTCGGGCCGGGCCCTTGATCAAGCATTTGTGTTCTTCTAATCACTACTTTATTAGCCTAATTGGCTGGGGAGAAAGCTATGCCATAATCAGAAATATTATATATATATTAGGGGTGGAACAGTACATGTATTCGTATTGAACCGAAACGGTACGGGCGTCACGGTTGGGTGCATATTTACACAGAGAATACACGGTATAAAAATAAATAAAACTCGCGTGCAAATTGATTAATGTAATGCGGAACTACTGCTAGCTGTCTCACGTCACCAAGGTCTGATAAATCCCATCACATAGAGACTCTTTCACCTTGTCAAGTGTATTTTAACTGTGAGGTGTCCACACTTGAAAAGGACCAGACTTGGAAGAATAATATTTATTTTTATAAGTTGATGTAGCAATGTAGTAGGATCAGATGTAACAGGTGAAAAACCTTTAAATAAATAAAAGAAAAAATAAATCACAAAACATTTTAAATAAACAGGTATTTTCCCAACACAGGAAAGGTCAAATGCATTTTACAGGCAACACTATACCAATCTAAGCATTTGGTCTTCTCAGTTATCAGTATCTCTTTAAACCATGCAGTAATAATTACTATGGAATTATTTTCCGGACATTTTTCAAAAGGAATTGCAAATTGTATTTGCAATTGCGTTTTCAAATTGTGCACGCATAAAATGTGACAATCCAAACGCAAATGCAAATCGCGCATTACCGTTTGCCTTTTCGTTTAAGCGAACGCACAGTGACTGCCAAATTTAAAATGGAAATGCAAAATCCGTTTGCAACTGTGTTTCCCATATCTTACGAGTCTTGACCCTGTCATATTTAAATAGCAATTTCAATTACCACGTCTGCTTTTTCACTTTCTCAGCGTCGCGTATGTAGCCAGCCAAAACTCAAATGAAATCGCAATTCCCTTAGTATTTCCATTTCCGATGCCTTACACGGAAACCTGTCAATCAGCGTCAAGGGTGGGATTATGCTATGGGGCGTGTTCGTGTTGGGACGTGACGTCACTCACAGTCGACGGTTAAGAGGTGATTCCCTGAACAGACAGACGCAGATTTATTTTAAACAATGGAGGTAGTTGGTGAAATTGTGGAGGACCTTATGATGCTCGCGCAGCAAGTTGATGACAGTACATCCTCTACAGATGTCCTCTTACTCAGAAGCCATTTCATTTTGGATAAGTTAAATGTTTTCGTGGCCTTGACCAACAGCAACATCAGTAATGTTGTCTTCGCCAACCTCAGTGAAGTAGCTAATAATAGGCTTTTTGTGAAGGACAGGACAACTAAAGAATCTGGACGTCCTTTACTGGACATACCACAAGAGATGAGTGTCGGTGCTAGGTCTCACCCCTTCAAATAAGTGTTCTCAATTTGCGAAATTCAATAAAAATGCTGTCTGTTGCAGTTAAACCTGTGTGTGTGTGTGTGTGTGTGTGTGTGTCACTAGCGGCGCAGGATTTTGATTGTAGGTGAGCCTCCAGAAAACTGGATGGGCCAGTTAAAATAAGCCAAAAACAAAAACGGGTTCCCCTTCATCTCCGTTTCAGTGCTTTTCTGCGGCACCGAGGACAGCGACTAACTATACCTGAATTTAATGCGTAGTTAGCATAGGTTTAAAAAAAAAAACAGATTTTTTTTTGCTGCTTTTTTAAGACAATTACAGTTTAATTGAATTTATTGTTTAATAAAATTATAGGCCTATTATTTTTTTAGTTTATTAACAGCAACAACAGCTGTAAAGATGAAGTTGACGATCGTCATCTCCATATAGTGAACGCGCCTATAGAGAGAAATGCACATCATGGATTACATAATCAGAGAGTAGCCTTCGTTTTAAATTGTTAAAAATACATTTTGGGCTTTCTTAAGATATATTTCATGTCTGTGAGGCATACATTGAGTTTCGTTAAGTTAGGATGAGAAGAGATGCGCTCCTGTTCACGAGCAATGCAATGACCGCGCGGGCCCCTCAATGATTTTATTGTCTGCTATATTTCCTTTTTAATTTATTAAATCCAGGCAATAAAAAAATTATTGGTTGATAAAAAAAATATTAAAATTAAGATACAATTTATACAAAACGAAATTCACTTAAAAGGGCTTTCTACAAAACAAAAAGTGGTCAAAATCATGTCTGACCCACATCTCTCGATATATTGCGCATCCTATCTTACTCGTGCGGTTCACTTTTCATAATCAACATAGATGAAAAAAAAACATAATATTTTAACAAATATGAAACTAAATGAGCTTATTTAATGGCTACAACATGTATAGTATACAGACTCTCTATTTGTACAAATTGCTGCACATTCATTTTATTCTGAATTTTGCACGCATAAGTTGAAAGGCATTTGTTTGCATGCATAGTAAAACATATCTGCAACATTTATCAAGTTCACTGATAATTATGTCACTAATTATTATTATCACTTAATGAATAATGTAACAAGGACAAAGCATGTAAACTGCGTTGTTTAGAATTGAATGGATCGCAAATAGATCCGAATGAAGAAACGTACAAAACCATAGTAGAAATGGATGGGCCCGGACCTAAAATGTAGCGCCGCGGCGTGTGTGTGTGTGTGTGTGTGTGTGTGTGTGTGTGTGTGAGAGAGAGAGAGAATGTTTGTTCCACTTTACATTTATGGTGTAGTCTATTTGTTTAGATTTATGTGGGATTTAATCATTTTAAATTAATCTCAGCTGTGAAATGGACAAAAACAAAATTATACATAGGCTACTTTCAGACCAATTAAATCAAACCCAGGTTTTTTTGTGTGTTTAGACAAATAATGTAACAAAAGTCACAAAATTCCATGACACTGAGATAAGGGAGATATGTTTTTTTGAATGGGGGGAAAATATCAAATGAGATCCAAACAGAACCCAAAGACAACATGAGGGTTTAAGAAATATTCATTTTAAACTAAACCAAAACCAAGATTAAAGATAGAGATTAAGACATAAAGATTATCTCAGTGTCATGGAATTTTGTGACTTTTGTTACATTACCTACATCTGTAGAGGATGTACTGTCATCAACTTGCTGCGCGAGCATCATAAGGTCCTCCACAATTTCACCAACTACCTCCATTGTTTAAAATAAATCTGCGTCTGTCTGTTCAGGGAATCACCTCTTAACCGTCGACTGTGAGTGACGTCACGTCCCAACACGAACACGCCCCATAGCATAATCCCACCCTTGACGCTGATTGACAGGTTTCCGTGTAAGGCATCGGAAATGGAAATACTAAGGGAATTGCGATTTCATTTGAGTTTTGGCTGGCTACATACGCGACGCTGAGAAAGTGAAAAAGCAGACGTGGTAATTGAAATTGCTATTTAAATATGACAGGGTCAAGACTCGTTAGATATGGGAAACACAGTTGCAAACGGACTTTGCATTTCCATTTTAAATTTGGCAGTCACTGTGCGTTCGCTTAAACGAAAATGCAAACGTAATGCGCGATTTGCATTTGCGTTTGGATTATGTCACATTTTATGCGTCCACAATTTGAAAACGCAATTGCAAATACAATTTGCAATTCCTTTTGAATAATGTCCGGAATATCATTCCATAATTTACTTTCAAACTTAACCTGTAACATTAACACATTTACCACATTAAATACCAAACAGACAAAACAAACAAAGGATTCAAACGAGAGTGTGAAACAAGAGTCCACGTGAGCTTACCGATAGCCCGTCATAATCAAAAAGTCCCAGTTCCTCACAGTGAATGAGTTTGTGCCTCTGCCGACCTCTTTGTCCGTCGCACACCAGTCAAATGACTAATGCGCGTATTTGAAACACTAAATTAGGCGCAAGCTTCTAATTTCCCCAATTCAATTCACCTGGTTGAGCCTGCACCAGAGTGCAGGGGAGGCGGTATGACGGAAAAAGAAATGACGGGTACACGGAAGACAGCCACACCTCCACCAGGTTAGTGCGACAACCTAGCTATCATCACATAGAGACTGTGTCTGTTCCCCAAATTTGGAAATCCAAAAAACGTTTCAACCCATCTAAGGTTAAAAATGTAATTGATGTTCAACAAATAAAAAACAGCTATAATACAGATGAGCAAATGATAAAGCTTGGGTTGCTGAATATTCGATCCCTTACTTCAAAAGCACTTGTTGTTAATGATATGATTACTAACTATAATCTAGATGTGCTGTGTTTGACAGAAACCTGGCTAAAACCAAACGATTACATTACTTTAAATGAGTCCACCCCGCAAGATTACTGTTATAAACATGAACCTCGTCTGAAACGCAAAGGGGGAGGTGTCGCTGTAATTTATAGTAATATTTTCAAAATCACTAAGAAATCTAGTTTTACATATAATTCTTTTGAAGTGTTGGTGCTTAATGTAAAAATGTATAGTGTAAATGAGAAATCACGTTTGAGATTTGTGATGGCTACTGTATCCAGGCCACCAGGGCACCATAAAGATTTTATCAAAGAATTTGCTGACTTTCTATCAGAGTTAGTCTTGGCAACAGATAAAGTACTAATTGTTGGTGATTTTAATATACATATAGATAATGAAAAAGATGCATGGGATTGGCATTTAAAGACATTCTGAACTCTATTGGAGTTAGACAACACGTGTCAGGACCTACTCATTGTTGTAATCATACTCTCGATCTAATATTATCACACAGAATAAATGTTGATGCCGTTGAAATTCTGCAGCCGAGCGATGACATCTCAGATCATTATCTAGTCTCGTGTAAATTACATTTAGCCAAGGCTGCAAAGCCGACTCCGTGTTACAAATATGTTAGACCTATCACTTCTGCCACTAAAGACTGCTTTATTAATAATCTTCCTAATCAGTTTCATCATCTCAGCATCCCAGATAGCTTAGAAGAACTCGATATTGCGACAGAAACTTTTAACTCTCTCTTTTCCAGCACTTAGACACAGTTGCTCCGTTGCACTTAAAGAAGATTAAAGAAAATAGTCCAACGCCGTGGTACAACGAGCACACTCAGGCCCTTTAGAGAGCAGCCCGAAAAATGGAGCGCAACTGGAAGAAAACAAAACTAGAGGTATTTCGCATTTCATGGAAAGAGAGCACGATTGCATACAAAGAGGCCTTAAAAGCTGCTAGATCTGCTTATTTTTCAACCCTATTAGAAGAAAATAAACAAAACCCTTGGTATTTATTTGAAACAGTGGCTAAACTAACTAAAAAGAAAGCTTCAAGCCCAGAAATTTCCAAGCAACACAGCAGTAATGACTTTACGAACTTCTTCACTTATAAGATTGATAATATCAGGGACAAAATTATAACTATGCAACCGTCTACTACAGTATCGCATCAGCGAGTGCATTGTAGTCTCCCTAAGGAAAATTCGATTCATTTATTGCTATAGAAGAGGAAGAATTCGCTAAACTCATTAAATCATCTAAACTGACAACATGTTAGACCCTATTCCGATTCCCCCACTCCACCAGCAGCCAGCCGCCAGCCCGAACCTCGACTGCCTACCCCTGAGTTATACTCTGGTGAGCCCAATTACTGTAGAGCTTTTCTGACGAAATGTTCCATGTTCTTTGCTCTGCAACCTCAGACTTTCAATAAGGAGGAATCGAAGATAGCCTTCGTCTTGACGCTACTCTCGGGACTGGTGGCTCTGTGGGGAACGGCAGTGTGGGATTACCAACATCTCTGCTGTTCCTCGTTCCAGGCACTCTCGGAGGAGATGAGACGGGTCTTCGGGCAGTGGCGGGAAGAGAGGCAGCGCGTCAACTTGCCGATCTCCGTCAAGGTGATCGCTCGGTTTCTGATTACTCTATTGACTTTCAAACCTTAGCCGCCAAGTGCCACTGGAACGAGGAGGCGCAGTGGGACATGTTCCTGCATGGACTGGCTGACCGCATCCAGAAGGAGATTTTTTACCCTGGACCTGCCCGCTAAACTGGATGGACTTATTGAGCTGGCTTTGAGGGTGGACGCTCGCCTTAGCCGTCTGGGACAACGGTCCAGGCCGGTCCCTCATCCCGGGAGCGTCGAATGCCCTCAGGCCAGCGGCGGTGAGCGGTCAGCCCCGTCTTCGATCCCGAGCCCATGCAGGTGGGTCGAGCTCGGCTTTCCCGGGAGGAGAGAGAGAGACGGAGATCCCGGGGGCTTTGCCTCTACTGTGGCGGAGCTGGACACTTCCTAAACAACTGCCCAGTAAAAGACCGGGCCCAGCAGTAAAGAGGAGGCTACTGTCGGGCGGGATCTCCGTGGATAAGACCTCATCCTCTACTCTCCTTCCAGTAAGACTGCTGTGGGCAGCCCGATCCCACGTCTGCCAAGCACTTTTGGATTCTAGGCCTGAAGGAAACTTTAACACCCCCAGGGGCCATTTTGAATACTTGGTTATGCCCTTCGGGCTATCCAACTCCCCAGCGGTTTTCCAAGCACTCGTCAATGATGTGTTGAGAGACATGGGTTCATATATGTCTACCTGGATGACATATTGATTTTTTCTTCGTCTCTCCAGGAACACGTTCAACACGTCAGACGAGTGCTTCAGAGGTTGCTAGAGAATGGGCTTTTTGTCAAGGCGGAGAAATGCGCTTTTCATGCACAGTCTGTTCCTTTCCTAGGTTACATCGTCTCTTCTGAGGGAGTGCATATGGATCCTGACAAGGTTAAGGCTGTGGTAGATTGGCCAAGTCCAGATTCCCGTAAGGCCCAACAGAGGTTTCTGGGGTTCGCCAACTTCTATCGGCGGTTCATTCGCAACTTCAGCCAACTAGCCGCACCTCTGACTGCCTTGACCTCCCCCAGAACAACGTTCAGGTGGTCCGATACAGCTGAGGCTGTATTCTCCAACCTCAAAAGTCGATTTGTTTTGGCTCCCATCTTAGTCGCCCCTGATTCCTCACGTCAGTTCGTGGTGGAGGTCGATGCGTCAGAGGTGGGGGTAGGTGCAGTTCTATCCCAACTTTCTTCCTCAGACGACAAGATGCACCCTTGCGCATTTTTGTCCCATCGTTTATCACCTGCCGAACGTAATTATGACATTGGTAACAGAGAGTTGTTGGCTGTCAAGTTAGCGCTGGAGGAGTGGCGTCATTGGTTAGAAGGGTCGGGGGTACCTTTTATCGTTTGGACCGATCATAAGAACCTTGAATATATTAGATCTGCTAAAAGACTCAACTCCAGGCAGGCTCGATGGGCACTTTTTTTCGGACGTTTTGACTTTTCTCTATCGTACCGCCCCGGGTCCAAAAACATCAAACCCGATTCCTTATCTCGCATTTTTGATCCATCCGAATGCCCGGTTACTCCCGAGTGCATTTTGCCCGAGAAGATAGTTATCTCCACACTCACATGAGAGGTCGAGTCGAAGGTCAAGTCGGCCTTAGAAGGGATAACGCCTCCGCCCGGTTGCCCACCGAGTCGATTGTTTGTGCCGGAGGAGTTACGGTCCGAAGTTATTCGATGGGGTCATTGCTCCAACATTGCTTGTCACCCAGGAGTAAACCGGACTAGCTGTTTAGTAAAGCAACGATTCTGGTGGCCATTAATGGCTCGCGACATTCACAGTTTTGTTTTGGCTTGCTCAGTTTGTGCCATTGGTAAGACATCTAACCGACCTCCTGATGGGTTACTCCATCCGCTGTCTGTCCCTTCGAGACCCTGGTCCCACATAGCGCTAGATTTTGTCACCGCCCTCGCTCCCTCTAATGGCATGACAGTTGTTTTAACCATAGTGGACCGGTTCTCGAAGGCGGCACATTTTATCCCCTTGCCCAAATTACCTTCAGCCAAGGAGACAGCGGTGACTGTTGTAGACCACGTCTTTCGTTTACATGGCCTCCCGATGGACGTGGTCTCCGACAGGGGGTCCCAATTTGTGTCCAAATTTTGGAAAGAGTTCTGTAGATTACTAGGGGCTACAGTCAGTCTGTCTTCGGGTTACCATCCCCAGAGCAATGGTCAGACCGAGCGAGCCAACCAAGATTTGGAGAGAGTGTTGCGATGTCTGGTATCCAAGTATCCTTCATCCTGGAGCCAACAACTTTCTATGGTTGAGTACGCACATAACTCGTTACCAGTGTCATCCACAGGCCACTCTCCGTTTGAGTGTAGTCTAGGGTACCAGCCACCAATTTTTTCGAGTCTGGATTCCGAAGTTGCGGTCCCCTCCGCTCACGCCTTCGTCCAGAGGTGTCACCGCACATGGACCAGAGCCCGTGAGACTCTGCTCCAGGTGGGGGCGCGCACTAAGGCTAAGGCCGATCGCCACCGGTCAAAGCCTCCCGTATACGTCGTGGGTCAAAAAGTGTGGCTTTCTACCAAGAACATTCCGCTCCGTGTCTAATAAGCTAGCTCCCAAATTCATCGGCCCGTTCACTGTCACCAAGATCATTAGTCTGGTGACAGTCCGCCTCAAACTTCCTCCGACGTACAGGAGGAAGGAAGTTTGAGGCGCCACCCCACCTTTCATGTCTCCAAATTGAAGCCTGTTTTTCGTTCTCACCTTAATCCGCCAGCCCCGGTTCCCCCACCACCGCGACTCGTAGACGGGGAACCTAGGGGGAGGGGTACTGTCACGGTATGTAGATTCGCTGTCTCCTCTCTCGTCTTGTTATTGAGTGTGTGTGTGTGTGTGTGTGTGTGTGTGTGTGAGTGTGTATGGGCGGAGCCGCTGATCACTGCCGCTGATCAGTTTCCAGCTGCAGCTGATCAGCGCGCCAGCTGCAGCCGTTTTACACACCCTATTTAGTCTCTCTGTTGTCACCTTGTCTTTGTCAGAGCGTTGTTGGATGTTCGGTGTGTTCCTGCCTGTTCCCGTGTTATCCTGCCTGTTTCCCGTGTGTTCCTGCCATTGTCTGAGCCTGTGTATTCGTCGTCATCGCCATCGTCCTGCACTCGTCCACCATCTTTCACCACCGGAGTCCCGGGCTGTCCCCAGCGTCCCTGTGCTGCCAAGTGTTATCATCTCTGGACATTATATCATTCATCACTCACACCATCTCTGACCTGCTCTTCTTAATAAATATCTGTTGGCACTTGCAATTGAATCTCTTCATCATTTCATCACACAGATCAGGTGGGTGCGGGCGAGGGTGAACCTCGCACCGGGCTGTACAGCGCGAGCTCGTCAGGCAGCGACCACTCGAGGCCGAGGCCTTATATGGCCTACGCTGTCCTCGTCAGCGTCCTCACCGTTAGGTCCAACGGGTTTCCAACGCCGACGGGTTTCGAAACTTTCGCCTCCGGATTTCGCCTCTGACGCGCGTATTAACACAAAGTGGTCAAGCGTATATAACTAGACGCGGCAGGCGCGAATTTGACACGCTATTCACGTCCGGTGTGAATGCACAGTTAGAGCTCATGACAATCTGGGGCTCAGGTCAGGAAGCAGACAGACTGGCTTAACCGACCATCTGCTAGCTGTCTCACGTCACCAAGGTCTGATAAATCCCATCACATAAAGACTCTTTCACTTAGCTATCATCACATAGAGACTGTGTCTGTTCCACGAATTTGGAAATCCACCCCGCAAGATTACTGTTACAAACATGAACCTCGTCTGAAACGCAAAGGGCACCATAAAGATTTTATCAAAGAATTTGCTTAGTATACTAGATATACTAGAGTTAGTATTGGCTGCAGATAAAGTATTAATTGTTGGTGATTTTAATATACATATAGATAATGAAAAAGATGCATGGGATTGGCATTTAAAGACATTCTGAACTCTATTGGAGTTAGACAACACGTGTCAGCACCTACTCATTGTCGTAATCATACTCTAGATCTAATATTATCACACGGAATAAATGTTGATGCTGTTGAAATTCTGCAGCAGAGCGATGACATCTCAGATCATTATCTAGTCTCGTGTAAGCTTCATTTAGCCAAGGTTGCAAAGCCGACTCCGTGTTACAAATATGTTAGACCTATCACTTCTGCCACTAAAGATTGTTTTACCAATAATCTTCCTAATCAGTTTCATCATCTCAGCATCCCAGATAGCTTAGAAGAACTCGATATTGCGACAGAAACTTTTAACTCTCTCTTTTCCAGCACTTAAGACACAGTTGCTCCGTTGCACTTAAAGAAGATCAAAGAAAATAGTCCAATGCCGTAGTACAACGAGCACACTCAGGCCCTTTAGAGAGCAGCCCGAAAAATGGAGCACAACTGGAAGAAAACAAAACTAGAGGTATTTCGCATTTCATGGAAAGAGAGCACGATTGCATACAAAGAGGCCTTAAAAGCTGCTAGATCTGCTTATTTTTCAAACCTATTAGAAGAAAATAAACAAAACCCTTGGTATTTATTTGAAACAGTGGCTAAACTAACGAAAAAGAAAGCTTCAAGCCCAGAAATTTCCAAGCAACACAGCAGTAATGACTTTACGAACTTCTTCACTTATAAGATTGATAATATCAGGGACAAAATTATAACTATGCAACCGTCTACTACAGTATCGCATCAGCGAGTGCACTGTAGTCTCCCTAAGGAAAATTCGATTCATTTATTGCTATAGAAGAGGAAGAATTCGCTAAACTCATTAAATCATCTAAACCGACAACATGTTAGACCTACTGAAGCTACTGAAAGAGATGCTTCCAGAGGTCATAGATCCTCTTCTTACTATCATTAATTCATATTTGTTTCTAGGATACATACCAAAAACCTTTAAGCTGGCTATGATTAAACCGCTTGTTAAATAAACGCAACTTGATCCAACAAAATTAGTCAATTACAGGCCGATCTCGAATCTACCCTTTCTGTCAAAGATACTAGAAAAGGCAGTATCTTCACAAGTATGTTCCTTTTTAGAAAGAAATGATATCTGCAAGAATTTTCAGTCAGGATTTAGACCATACCATAGTACAGAGACAGCTCAGTAGTCGGTAGAGTGTGTTCACTCAATGGCTGGCTGTCGAAGTGGTGTCCGCAAAATAATATAGAATTCATAGACTTTTGGACAAGTTACTGGGGCAGACCTGACCTGTTGAAAAGAGATGGTATTCATCCCTCCTGGGATGGTGCTGCTCTTCTCTCTAGTAATATGACAAACAACAAATAAAAAACAGCTATAATACATGCCCCAGCCCCAGTCGTTAAATTGTTAGGCTGGTCTTTAATGGCTCTTGGAGCCCGAGCCCCAGCCCCAGTCGTTGAATAGTTAGGCTGATTGGATTAGCATCTATGCATTTGAATAGTTATGCTGATTGGATTAGGATTGGTAACACTCTAAAGTCTAGGGCGGGTTCCTAAACCTGTATACTTAGTTTACATGCTTTGTTCCGAGTGTATCCACCTCTATGTAAATCCCTCCCCTTGAAATGTATTTAAACTACAATGTCTACTGCCCTAGTTAGACTTGATGACTGCAGCTACCGACAGCTCGTGTTCTAAATAAAGAATCCTGCTGAAGAAACAACCAAGTCTCCTGGTCTCTGCTTTGACGAAGGAAAAGTTCCCAACAGATGTCTGAACCGAGGTATGAACCGAACCGTGACTTCTGTGTACCGTTCCACCCCTGATAATAATATATATATCTTAAACAAAGTAGGTCTAAACCTTAACTTAAACAAAGTAGGTCTAAGTAACAAATGTGTACAAAGTTGCACAAGTTAGGCTACAAAGATAGAAAATGCAATATGTCACGTGTCATGCGCAGCGTTTCCTCCACTCGCACGCATCACTCCGGGCCGGCTGTTCTGTATTGTGTAGCTTAAGTGCAACATGGAGCTTGAAGACGTAAAGAAAAAAAGAAAAACAGGAGAATTAACTTTTAGCAAGTTTGGAGTAAAGTCGGAGGTATGGAACGATTTTAAACAAGTTGTGGGCAGTGACAACATGTGTGTTAATAATGACTCACTGTCATCTAAACTGGAGAGATCTGGCACAGACGGCAAGTCTTGATCCTGGGGGGACCTCGGACACACAGAGACTCCAGATCTTCTAGACCTGGCATGGCACACACACCAACTCAGCATCATATTGCATCCCAAACAATAAGTGTAGGCTATTGTGATTGTCAGAACATTTGGTAGCCTAACTAAACACTATTTTATTGAGTTTAGTGACAGCATAGTGCAATAATTGCTATAGGCTTCTGCTTTTACTATTGCTTGATACAAATTTTACAATTTCAGTTTAATTCTTGTGGTTTTATTCTGATCTTGATTCAGTTTGGATACGCATTTGTTAATATTAGTTGATAATTGCTGGACTGACCTGCTCTCACACACGCTCCCTGCCTGTGACGTCACGAACAGAACTGGCGCCTGTGACGGCTCAACACTCCTGGAGGACAGCGACGACTCATCCGGCTTCGGGCAGCCGACAGGAGTTCCTCATTCACTGCTCCTCCCCATCAAGCGGACGGCAGCAGGCTCATGGTGAACGGTGGAGACTCCTCCGCTCCCGCCTCCCTGTCTGTAGATTCCTGTAGCTCAAACAGTAGAGCGTTGGTGCTTGCAACGCCAAGGTCATGGGTTCGATTCCCAGGGAAAGCGAGAACTGATAAGAATGTAAATGTCTACCTTGAAATACAATGTAAGTCGCTTTGGATAAAAGCATCTGCCAAATGCATAAATGTAAATGTGTCAACCATAAAGCGTCTGCTAAATGATTCACTGTAATGTAAATGTCCAGGCCTGGTCCTCTCTTGTTCTTCACTGTCGTCGCTCCTCCGTGAGACACTCAAGACTAGTGCTCATCTCGTCCTCATCCTGCTTGCCTCTGTAACGCAATTAAATAATGTTTAAAATATTAAGAATCATTAAAACTGCTTGACTGAACTGGCTGTTATGTGACAGTAATTTAATCTATTAAATTAATCTAGTTATTTATTAGTCTGCAGACCTGCCAACCTTGAAATTATTTTTGAGTACCATCAGTGGTACATTATAAACAGGACACGCATTAGCTGAATAAACGTTAGCCAATACAAACATATTTATAGAAAACTGTTGACAATGAATAGACAGGACCAATAGTAGCAAAACGAATCACTTATTCTAAAAAGTAGGCCTATATAATGAGGGGTTTTGTTAACGGTATTTTAACGATTTTTAAAAATGGATAATGATGGATATTGACCACAACATTCTTTTAAATAGACTTGAACATTATGTTGGCATTAGTGGAATTGCACTAGCATGGTTTAAATCATACTTATCTGACCGCTATCAGTTTGTAGCAGTAAATGAAGAGATGTCTTATCGATCACAAGTTCAGTATGGCGTACCACAAGGCTCAGTACTAGGACCGCTGCTGTTCACTCTGTACATGCTACCATTAGGAGATATCATTAGGAAGCATGGCATTAGCTTTCACTGTTATGCCGATGATACTCAGCTGTATATTTCTTCAAAACCTAACGAAACTTACCAATTCACAAAATTAACGGAATGCTGATATAAAAAACTGGATGACTACTACTTAACTCTGAAAAAAAAAAACAGATTCTAATTATTGGACAAAAAACTTCCTCACGTAATAACCTAGAATACTGTCTAACACTTGATAGCTGCTCTGTCAAGTCTTCGTCGTCGGTTAGGAACCTGGGTGTGCTCTTTGATACCAATCTTTCATTTGAAAGTCACGTGTCTAGTATCTGTAAAACCACATTTTTCCATCTTAAAAATATATCTAAATTACGCCATATGCTCTCATTGACAAATGCGGAACAATTAGTTCATGCGTTCATGACCTCAAGGCTAGATTATTGTAATGATATTATGGGTGGTTGCCCTGCACGCTTAATAAACAAACTACAGCTAGTCCAAAACGCAGCAGCTCGAGTTCTTACCAGAACCAGGAAGTATGACCATATTAGCCCAGTTCTGTCAACACTGCATTGGCTCCCTATTAAACATCGTATAAATTTTAAAATATTGCTGATTACTTACAAAGCACTAAATGGTTTAGCTCCGCAGTACTTGAGCGAGCTCTTAACGCATTATAGTCCTTCACGTCTATTGCGATCTCAAAATTCCGGCCAGTTGATAACACCTAGAATATCAAAATCGACTGCTGGCGGTAGATCCTTCTCCTGTTTAGCACCAAAACTTTGGAACAGTCTTCCTACCATTGTCCGGGAAGCAGACACACTCTGTCAGTTCAAAGCTAGACTAAAGACACATCTCTTTGACCTAGCATTCACATAACACATTATAGACTTCTATAATTCAATGTTAGGCTGCATAGATCAGGGGCCGGTTGCACCAGCTGTGCGTGAGTTATAACTTAGCCTAGTTTTGACGTAAATGGACACTAAGTTACGACTTGCGCACTTCTAAATATTTTTGCGTTGCACCATTAAACTTAGTTGAAGTGTAACTCTACATATAAACTAAATATTTATGGCAGCCTCCGATCAGGAGTAACTGATGGAATAAAATATCAGACAGACTGAACTGCATCAATAAGCTCTTCTTTTACCTGACAGACTTCAATTCTTTAAACATATATGATTATTTATGCTGACATTTACACTCGCTTACATTTTAAGAGAGAGAACATTATGTGAAAAGATTACTTTGTTAGCAGCTATCTTTAACACGAACCCATCCTAAACAGCACGCCGCTGTGTGCATCGGTCCATGTTGTGCATGTCAAATATCAGTCATAATCAATAAACGTAATTTCTTATGTTTTTTGTATCAATATTTATTTATTGATCCTTATTCATTTAATTTCAAATACAGTTTCTGAATGTTATTTACATATAAAAACACTTAGGTTATTCATGAGCAAGTAGCCTATCGTATTTAATGGAAACTTATTTTTACCGTTAGTAACGTGAGGCAAAAGAATGAAGGATAAACTGAAATTCACAGCATTTCAACACAACATCTGCTCACGTATTTGAAGGCTGCTATTGGATCATCGAGGCTAAACGTCATATTATGCGACTACGCATTACTTTACGGAGAGCTTACGACCTACTAGCTACGTTCTGCCTTACGAACAAATGGTGCAACGGAATAAAGTTCAGAGTTAGTTACAAACTAGCTAGTAGTTACTAAGCCTCTAGTGTGGACTTTACGTTCCAATTTAAGAAAGAACTTACGAACGGATGGTGCAACCCTACCCAGGTCAGCCGGAACCGGGAACACTTCCCATAAATCCTGATGTACTCGTTACATCATAAGAAGAATGGCATCTATGCTAATTTTAGTGTCTTTGTTTATCCCGAGGTTTTCCCGCAGCCTGCCGGATCCAGGCCGTATCCAGATCTGACGAAGGACCTTCGCCTGGACCGATGACAACGCAGTGCTGAAGTGCCAACTAGTCTCTCCCCTGTGAAGGATCCTTTCCCACTCTACAGATAAAGCGTTGTCGGGATAATTTCGGTTTCGCGTACCTACTCCGAAGTGATAAAATTCTGTATCAAAATATTAAGGCCAGACAAGTAGTTTAAGGCTTGGTTTGTAGGGAATTACAAACCTGCGCACATATATTCAAATGCGCATAACTATAGAATTAATTCTTGATGCGCACGTGAGTGCCATCAACGTTTCTCACAGGTTCGCGTTTAAAGTCTGTGTAGAGAGAATGATGTCGTCTCAGCGGCCTCTAATTTAATAACTAATGATTCTTGCGACAGAAGCGAATCAATCAAAACTAACTTTAGCTGGAAAATATCTTTATTCAAGAACCGCTATAAAGCCAAAACAATCTCTGTTACCTTAAATTATCCATTTGTTACTGTAAAGCCGCTGTGAAACAATCTACATTGTTAAAAGCGCTATATAAATGAAGATGACTTGACTTGCAGTTGTCAGTCATCCACAAGCCAGAGCACTTTCATTAAGCCATAGCAATTTCAAGTTTATTTAGATTATATTGTTCAGAGTGACTATGAATGACAGAGCGTATTTTTTGAGTCAATCCATGATGCGATCAAGCAGAGGATTAAGTAAACTCAAATTCAATATTTCAACAAATCTCCCCCAGCCTGTTTACCATAAGGAGTCAGAAGCACCGAGACTACTGTCCTGTCCTCTCTTCAGAAATCTGTCAGACGGCGGGAGTGGAAGGGGGATCGAGCGGGATTCTGTATTGCTGTCTCTTTTCAATCATGAGCCTTAGCATTTGTCAATCATCCTGGCTTGCTATTTGGGGAATGAAGCAGCGCTATGATCGGTCGAACTGATTAGAGTACAGCGCGTGCACCAGGTTTTTGCGTAGTTTAGAGTGACAAGTCGTTACAGCGCACTTTGAGGTCAAAATACATACAGGTTGGCAGGCCTGAGTCTGTTCTATCTCAAATATGAAAAAGAATTAAAAGTGAATTGAGTAAACAAAAACAAATAGCATGGTATATGCAGGAATCATAGAGATGAATTTACTACCTTTTACTACCGCGCGGATACCCTGAATAGTGTCCATAGATTCGATGAGCAAATCCACAATCCAGGGATGATCTGTCATGTTCTCTGAAGTCAAGTAGTCTTTTGCAGCAGCAAGCCGACGTTCTGTGAAAGTTTTCAGAAGAGAGTGGATTAATCACGTTTGACCTTTCTGTAGAAGGGTACACCTAAGGTGAATGTTACCATGAAATACAAAGCATTTGTTGCTGTTACTATGACATGAACATGTAATCACTGCTAACATTCATTATCAGTCCCCCGTGTTTTACACTTTGCTCATTCGTCAACAAGGTTTGACACTTATCATTTTACTGTCACTTTATGTGTCAGAGCTTTATATGTTTTCCAAGCAATGTTATTTCCTCTTCGTTCTTGTTATCGAACTTACCTTTTCTCCGACTTGCCAGTACAGATAGAGCACTGTATTCGTAGACCATATTCCTCCCCTCCGTCTTTTCAAGTCCTGCAAGCAATACATTTCCAGTGTTTAGTAAAACATCACCAGTCATCACCAGTCATCAGTCATCTGTGTTCAAAAAGCCAACTCACTTTTAAGGTCTTTTTCGCCAATGTGTGCATATTTTATATGCAGGGTTTCTGGGTTGATCAGTATCAATCTCTTGAGTACTGGGTATAAAAAACCATTATCCGAGCAGTGACGCACTGCAACCAAGATTTGGCTCATGATGCGGTCCGCTGTCTCTTCAGTCAGGCTCCCTCCGTTTCTTCTGATGAACTCACTCCAGGTCACATAGGCAGGAAGATGTTCCATTATCAGGATGCTTTGGTCTTTCAAGAAGAAACGCTCATATAACCGTATGAAATGGTCGCAAGTTGGAGCCTTTTGCATTTTCCGCAATGTAGTTCCCTCTTCAACAAACTCAGGCTGAAGAAAAGAGATTGACAAAACATTTGCTTATTTCAAATCTCCTAATTAAAGAATGAGGGAAATGAAAGATGAAAGCATTAGCTATGTTTCCATCAGCCTGTTTTTATGCAATTTTTGAAGTCTCGCATCAGAAACGCGATGGAAACGGCAAATGAGAAAAAAATCCCTAATGTCGCAAAAAAGTTCACACACTCGCTTGAGGTGGTTTTTGACTTGTGCGAAAAAGGATTAATGCGAATATTGGGAGATGGAAACACATTTGCCAAATTAATTTGATTTATATTGAACTATTGAAAATAAAACCAATGTAAGCACATCTATCTATAAATTACAGGAACGTCTGTCTGTCTGTCTGTGTGTCTGTCTGTATGTCTCTTAACCGCATATCTCTCGAACCGTTAGTCCGATGGATTTCAAACTCGACAGGTGTCTCGCTACGGGCACGAGTAAGTGCAGTGCCAAGTTTGACGTTGTTTGGATGAGAAATGCTAAAGATATCGTTAAATATATCATTTTTAAAAGGTTGTGGTTTAAAAATAAACAGTCTGACATAAACACTCTGTCAGCTACACTGTTTACTTCTGAATATTATAGTTTGGTTCCAAAACGTGATAAATCCATTTTGATTAATTTGAGTAAAAATGTGTTTTCTTTACCAAGAAACCAACAATTACTAAAAAACACACACAAAAACTGATTTTGCACGGGCACTTTGCACTGCTCCCTGAATCGACATGCTTATTCATTTGTGGATGTAATCTGAATCTATATGTTAGCTATGCTGTTTACTTCTGAATATTATATTTCATTCTGGTGCGCTTAACGTTATCGCTACTGTGTAATAGTAGCCTATGCTATTCACCAACTAAACATATCCTATTCAATGCGTTCACAGTCTCTTACACGGGCATCATTTGTAGTTGCCTTTTCACAAAGCATAAGTTTGCTCAAGCATAGCGTTTTCTCAGAGTTCACTGTGTGCTTTCTACCATGCACAAATAAAAATGTCACTGAACTTTTGCTGTGTAATTGTAACAATGAGCATTCAATCACACCAAACCAACAATTACTAAAAACACACACAAAAACTGATTTTGCACGGGCATTTTGCACTAGTCACACTTAAAACAGATCACATTTATAGGGTTGTTAAAGGTCGTCCCTGCTCGATATAACAGTTTCACTTTACAAACTGTCTTTAAGTTGTCTGTTAATAAAATGCATTCAAATGCTACTTTGTTTGCTTGTGTTACTGCTCTTGTTTTCTGACCTGATATTAAGGATGAAAACACATCAAAATAACATTAAGCGAGTGACTACTTGTCGTGTGGCTGAGCAGTGTAGCGAAAGGATAATCATATTATCCTTGCTTGTATTAACATACAAAAATACAAAAAGAGAAAACAGCTCTCAGACGGGAACCGACTCTCACCGTTCTCTTAAAGGTTGTATCAGCGATTTCAGGCCCAAACATAAATGATCACATTCATCTAATCTTTCCTAACGATCTGCTAGCTGCCCGCCCCATAAGCATGCCGTCAAAAAACGCGTCTCTGTAGGCAGCCTAGGCTCTGAGATATGCACACAAAAACAATTGGTTTCACCAACCACTCAAAACCAAAATAAATAGTGTTCCAACCAATCACCGACAGGGGGAGGGGGCTGTGAGGTTTTGCGCTCGTGTTTTGAGCTCGTGTTTTGAGCTCGTGTTTTGCGCTCGTGCAAAACCTCACAACACCCACAAAACACAATTGTTTTTGTGTGCAGATCTCAGAGCCTAGGCTGCCTACAGAGACGCAGTTTTTTGACGGCCTGCTTATGGGGCGGGCAGCTAGCGGATAATTAGGAAAGATTAGATGAATGTGATCATTTATGTTTGGGCCTGAAATCGCTGATACAACCTTTAAAGCAGTCGCTCATTGAGTCGAACGACACACATCACTACTGTTTTGCTGACGGTGTTTCATTTACTGTTACCAATACCACGTCGTCCGCTCAAACAACCTGATGGAAACCCTCCTAATTCACATTTGTTTTATTTGAAAAAAATGTGCTCCACGTTTGGATGGAAACCCAGCTACTGGGAAAACTTTACATGAACTCTATAACAGATGCTTCTAGGCTTTGGTTGTGTAATTCAGTTATATCTCATACTATCTCCATACCGAATTTACCACACCAATTCTTACTAGAGAATTTCATGAAGAATAAAGTCTTGTCAACTTACCGATCTTTCCCAAAGTCTGCACCTCTCAACAAATTTGATGTCAACCTAAAAAATAAAGACAATTTTGAGCACATGATCATCAAGTCTTTACATTTTTTAAACACTTTTTGATCAAACCTGTCAACACTGATGTTTATGGCAAGACTCAAAGTTCACAGAAGGAAACAAGAGACGAAACGTTTGGTTATGGAGAAAGAGCAACATACTTTCTTGCCATCCGATCTTCTAATTCCTTCATAGACGCGATCATCATATCCCTGTTTCTTTCCCACTTTATAAAGAGACCGAAAGTATTCATATAGTAGTGTCGGTTCAGGAAACATGAAGCTCACTGAAAAACAAATAGCAACAACCTGTTAACATACAGCATGAGCCTGAACCAGTGCAGATCAGGTGAGGAGCCAGTATGAGTGGAGATTACAAACAAAACCAGAACAACAGATTGAAATGGACATGAATCCAGTGGTACGTGAAACCTCTACTGTAAGTAAAATTAGCATATATGTTCTCATTAACGTAACCGGAGCAGCAGGGGGCTGTTGCTATATTGAATTGTCTCTAGAACTAAGGGTGTAGAAATCTCTGTTTACTCATGATAACTGGACACTCACGGTCTGCTGGCTCTTCTTCGGGAGATAACGCAGCGGCACTGATCGATGGTCCAGGTGTTTGTGGATTAGCGCTGGTCGATGGTTCAGGTGTTTGTGGATTAGCGCTGATCGGTGGTTCAGGTGTTTGTGGATTAGCGCTGGTCGACGGTTCAGGTGTTTGTGGATTAGCGCTGATCGGTGGTTCAGGTGTTTGTGGATTAGCGCTGATCGGTGGTTCAGGTGTTTGTGGATTAGCGCTGGTCGACGGTTCAGGTGTTTGTGGATTAGTGCCGGTCGACGGTTCAGGTGTTTGTGGATTAGCGCTGGTCGATGGTTCAGGTGTTTGTGGATTAGCGCTGGTCGGTGGTTCAGGTGTTTGTGGATTAGCGCTGGTCGATGGTCCAGGTGTTTGTGGATTAGCGCCGGTCGACGGTTCAGGTGTTTGTGGATTAGCGCTGGTCGACGGTCCAGGTGTTTGTGGATTAGCGCCGGTCGACGGTTCAGGTGTTTGTGGATTAGCGCTGGTCGATGGTTCAGGTGTTTGTGGATTAGCGCTGATCGGTGGTTCAGGTGTTTGTGGATTAGCGCTGGTCGACGGTCCAGGTGTTTGTGGATTAGCGCTGATCGGTGGTTCAGGTGTTTGTGGATTAGCGCTGGTCGATGGTTCAGGTGTTTGTGGATTAGCGCTGGTCGGTGGTCCAGGAGATTGTGGATTAGCGCTGGTCGATGGTTCAGGTGTTTGTGGATTAGCGCTGGTCGATGGTTCAGGTGTTTGTGGATTAGCGCTGATCGGCGGTTCAGGTGTTTGTGGATTAGCGCTGGTCGACGGTTCAGGTGTTTGTGGATTAGCGCTGGTCGACGGTTCAGGTGTTTGTGGATTAGCGCTGGTCGATGCCTCAGGTGTTTGTGGATTAACGGTGGTCGATGGTTCAGGTGTTTGTGGATTAGCGCTGGTCGATGCCTCAGGTGTTTGTGGATTAGCGCTGGTCGACGGTTCAGGTGTTTGTGGATTAGCGCTGGTCGACGGTTCAGGTGTTTGTGGATTAGCGCTGGTCGACGGTTCAGGTGTTTGTGGATTAGCGCTGGTCGACGGTCCAGGTGTTTGTGGATTAGCGCCGGTCGACGGTTCAGGTGTTTGTGGATTAGCGCTGGTCGATGGTTCAGGTGTTTGTGGATTAGCGCTGGTCGGTGGTTCAGGTGTTTGTGGATTAGCGCTGATCGGTGGTTCAGGTGTTTGTGGATTAGCGCTGGTCGACGGTTCAGGTGTTTGTGGATTAGCGCTGATCGGTGGTTCAGGTGTTTGTGGATTAGCGCTGGTCGATGGTTCAGGTGTTTGTGGATTAGCACTGGTCGGTGGTCCAGGTGATTGTGGATTAGCGCTGGTCGATGGTTCAGGTGTTTGTGGATTAGCGCTGGTCGATGGTTCAGGTGTTTGTGGATTAGCGCTGGTCGGCGGTTCAGGTGTTTGTGGATTAGCGCTGGTCGACGGTTCAGGTGTTTGTGGATTAGCGCTGGTCGATGGTTCAGGTGTTTGTGGATTAGCGCTGGTCGATGCCTCAGGTGTTTGTGGATTAGCGCTGATCGGTGCCTCAGGTGTTTGTGGATTAGCGCTGGTCGATGGTTCAGGTGTTTGTGGATTAGCGCTGGTCGATGGTTCAGGTGTTTGTGGATTAGCGCTGGTCGACGGTTCAGGTGTTTGTGGATTAGCGCTGGTCGATGCCTCAGGTGTTTGTGGATTAGCGCTGGTCGACGGTTCAGGTGTTTGTGGATTAGCGCTGATCGATGCCTCAGGTGTTTGTGGATTAGCGCTGGTCGATGGTTCAGGTGTTTGTGGATTAGCGCTGGTCGGCGCCTCAGGTGTTTGTGGATTAGCGCTGATCGATGCCTCAGGTGTTTGTGGATTAGCGCTGGTCGATGGTTCAGGTGTTTGTGGATTAGCGCTGGTCGGTGGTTCAGGTGTTTGTGGATTAGCGCTGGTCGGCGCCTCAGGTGTTTGTGGATTAGCGCTGGTCGGCGCCTCAGGTGTTTGTGGATTAGCGCTGATCGATGCCTCAGGTGTTTGTGGATTAGCGCTGGTCGATGGTTCAGGTGTTTGTGGATTAGCGCTGGTCGGTGGTTCAGGTGTTTGTGGATTAGCGCTGGTCGGCGCCTCAGGTGTTTGTGGATTAGCGCTGATCGATGCCTCAGGTGTTTGTGGATTAGCGCTGGTCGATGGTTCAGGTGTTTGTGGATTAGCGCTGGTCGATGGTTCAGGTGTTTGTGGATTAGCGCTGATCGATGCCTCAGGTGTTTGTGTATTAGCGCTGGTCGATGGTTCAGGTGTTTGTGGATTAGCGCTGGTCGATGCCTCAGGTGTTTGTGGATTAGCGCTGGTCGATGGTTCAGGTGTTTGTGGATTAGCGCTGGTCGACGGTTCAGGTGTTTGTGGATTAGCGCTGGTCGATGCCTCAGGTGTTTGTGGATTAGCGCTGGTCGACGGTTCAGGTGTTTGTGGACTAGCGCTGGTCGATGCCTCAGGTGTTTGTGGATTAGCGCTGGTCGATGGTTCAGGTGTTTGTGGATTAGCGCTGGTCGATGCCTCAGGTGTTTGTGGATTAGCGCTGATCGATGCCTCAGGTGTTTGTGGATTAGCGCTGGTCGATGCCTCAGGTGTTTGTGGATTAGCGCTGGTCGACGGTTCAGGTGTTTGTGGATTAGCGCTGATCGATGCCTCAGGTGTTTGTGGATTAGCGCTGGTCGATGGTTCAGGTGTTTGTGGATTAGCGCTGGTCGACGGTTCAGGTGTTTGTGGATTAGCGCTGGTCGATGCCTCAGGTGTTTGTGGATTAGCGCTGGTCGACGGTTCAGGTGTTTGTGGACTAGCGCTGGTCGATGCCTCAGGTGTTTGTGGATTAGCGCTGGTCGATGGTTCAGGTGTTTGTGGATTAGCGCTGGTCGATGCCTCAGGTGTTTGTGGATTAGCGCTGATCGATGCCTCAGGTGTTTGTGGATTAGCGCTGGTCGATGCCTCAGGTGTTTGTGGATTAGCGCTGATCGATGCCTCAGGTGTTTGTGGATTAGCGCTGATCGATGCCTCAGGTGTTTGTGGATTAGCGCTGGTCGATGCCTCAGGTGAAACACGGTCAAGTGCTGCTGTGAGATGCGTTACGGTTCTGCTGTGATCTTTGTTTGGAACTATTTTTGTTGCTGAAACAGAACAAAAACAGTCAATATTGTGTCTAAAATGTAAGTGACTTAATTTGAACTGTTTATTGAACTGTTGTATCAAAAACAATGTCAATGTCGTGATGGTACTCAAGAAAACAGCACTCGTCGTGTGAGGTTGCTAAACTGTATCATATGTTACAAATATTAAAACACATTTTGAATTTTGGCACTGGCAGTATGTTGTTAACTGAGTTTACATTTGTTTGGATTTCTCCTCGAGAGGCTGCGCGAGCCTCAACAGCGCAACCTTGTTACCATCAGTAATAGCCTAACGTTACTTATCCACTATCGATTGCAGCTTACAATAAATATAATTCAATCAGAATCATTCTCTCATTTTAGTGATTCCCTAGTTATTTTTTTAGTTATTGACGTTCAGGCTACTTGTCCGGTCGGGCAAGTAAAATACTCTTTTACTTGTCCCTTCAAAAAATCCACTTGTCCCGGACAAGCGTTAATGTCGAGCCCGTCAGGTCCTGTTGTTAGCACCATATATATTTTTAAATTATGCTCCATGAAGTTAAAATATGGAGACACAAATATTAAGCAAAAAAATGTAAACTCATATATTAAGGTGGTGATAAAAAAATTACTACCAAGTCAAATTGCGTTTGTTACCTTTTACTACATTTCAAGGGCCTTAATTTTGCTAGATTCTTTTTACCTTTCACTACCGCGCGGATACCCTGAATAGTTTCCATAGATTCGATGAGCAAATCCACAATCCAGGGATGATCTGTCATGTTCTCTGAAGTCAAGTAGTCTTTTGCAGCAGCAAGCCGACGTTCTGTGAAAGTTTTCAGAAGAGAGCGGATTAATCACGTTTGACCTTTCTGTAGAAGGCTACACGTAAGGTGAATGTTACCATGAAATACAAAGCATTTGTTGCTGTTACTATGACATGAACATTTAATCACTGCTAACATTCATTATCAGTCCCCTGTGAAATTTTAAAATATTGCTAATTACTTACAAAGCACTAAATGGTTTAGCTCCGCAGTACTTGAGCGACCTCTTAACGCATTATAGTCCTTCACGTCTATTGCGATCTCAAAATTACAGCCAGTTGATAATACCTAGATCTGATTTGAGTACAGCGCGTGCACAAGGTTTTTACGTAGTTTAGAGTGACAAATCGTACCAGCACACTTTGAGGTCAAAACACATACAGGTTGGCAGGTCTGAGTCTGTTCTATCTAAAATATGAAAAAGAATTTAAAAGTGATTTGAATAAAGAAAAAAACCCAATTATCACAAATATTCCGGGCAAAGCCTTAAGCCAGAGATGATATGTCATGTTCTCTGAAGTCAAGTAGTCTATTTCGTCAAGCCGATGTTCTGTGAAAGTTTTCAGAAGAGAGTGGATTAATCACGTTTGACCTTTCTGTAGAAGGGTACATCTAAGGTGAATGTTACCATGAAATACAAAGCATTTGTTGCTGTTACTATGACATGAACATGTAATCACTGCTAACATTCATTATCAGTCCCCCGTGTTTTACACTTTGCTCATTCGTCAACAAGGTTTGACACTTTATATCATTTTACTGTCACTTTATGTGTCAGAGCTTTATATGTTTTCCAAGCAATGTTATTTCCTCTTCGTTCTTGTTATCGAACTTACCTTTTCTCCGACTTGCCAGTACAGATAGAGCACTGTATTCGTAGACCATATTCCTCCCCTCCGTCTTTTCAAGTCCTGCAAGCAATACATTTCCAGTGTTTAGTAAAACATCACCAGTCATCACCAGTCATCAGTCATCTGTGTTCAAAAAGCCAACTCACTTTTAAGGTCTTTTTCCCCAATGTATGCATATTTTATATGCAGGGTTTCTGGGTTGATCAGTATCAATCTCTTGAGTACTGGGTATAAAAAACCATTATCCGAGCAGTGACGCACTGCAACCAAGATTTGGCTCATGATGCGGTCCGCTGTCTCTTCAGTCAGGCTCCCTCCGTTTCTTCTGATGAACTCACTCCAGGTCACATAGGCAGGAAGATGTTCCATTATCAGGATGCTTTGGTCTTTCAAGAAGAAACGCTCATATAACCGTATGAAATGGTCGCAAGGTGGAGCCTTTTGCATTTTCCGCAATGTAGTTCCCTCTTCAACAAACTCAGGCTGAAGAAAAGAGATTGACAAAACATTCACTAATTTCAAATCTCCTAATTAAAGAATGAGGGAAATGTAAGATGAAAGCATTAGCTATGTTTCCATCAGCTTGTTTTTATGCACTTTTTGAAGTCTCGCATCAGAAACGCGATGGAAACGGCAAATGAGAAAAAAATCCCTAATGTCGCAAAAAAGTGCGAAAAAGGATTAATGCGAATATTGAGAGATGGAAACACATTTGCCAAATTAATTTGATTTATATTGAAATATTGAAAATAAAACCAATGTAAGCACATCACACTTAAAACAGACCACATTTATAGGGTTGTTAAAGGTCGTCCCTTTACAAACTTTCTTTAAGTTGTCTGTTAATAAAATGCATTCAAATGCTACTTCGTTTGCTTGTGTTACTGCTCTTGTTTTCTGACCTGATATTAAGGATGAAAACACATCAAAATAACATTAAGCGAGTGACTACTTGTCGTGTGGCTGAGCAGTGTAGCGAAAGGATAATCATATTATCCTTGCTTGTATCAACATACAAAAATACAAAAAGAGAAAACAGCTCTCAGGCGGGAACTGACTCTCACCGTTCTCTTAAAGGTTGTATCAGCGATTTCAGGCCCGGCCCAAACATAAATTATCACATTCATCTAATCTTTCCTAACGATCTGCTAGCTGCCCGCCCCATAAGCATGCCGTCAAAAAAACACGTCTCTGTAGGCAGCCTCTGAGATATGCACACAAAAACAATTGGTTTCACCAACCACTCAAAACCAAAATAAATAGTGTTCCAACCAATCACCGACAGGGGGAGGGGGCTGTGAGGTTTTGCGCTCGTGTTTTGAGCTCGTGTTTTGAGCTCGTGTTTTGCGCTCGTGCAAAACCTCACAGCACCCACAAAACACAACTGTTTTTGTGTGCAGATCTCAGAGCCTAGGCTGCCTACAGAGACGCAGTTTTTTGACGGCCTGCTTATGGGACGGGCAGCTAGCGGATCGTTAGGAAAGATTAGATGAATGTGATCATTTATGTTTGGGCCTGAAATCGCTGATACAACCTTTAAAGCAGTCGCTCATTGAGTCGAACGACACACATCACACATACTGTTTTGCTGACGGTGTTTCATTTACTGTTGGTTACTAGGTTACCCAATACCACGTCGACCGCTCAAACAACCTGATGGAAACCCTCCTAATTCACATTTGTTTTATTTGGAAAAAATGTGCTCCACGTTTGGAAGGAAACCCAGCTATAGTAGGGAGGTTAAGCCCAAAAAATAGGCCTTTGACTTCAAGTCATGATGCAAAGGTCGTCTTTGGTATGGAAGTACCTTAGGGTCATACAAATAAATTTATCCTAAGACACAAGTGAGATCACACTTTGTATCAGAAATAAACAGGTTTTTTCAAAAATGGCCGCCAATGCGCCGAAAATACTCTAGAGCCCATATCTTTGCTTCTGTTATCACTATAATGACAAATTTGGTGTCAAAGTGTACATTTTTGGGGTCAAGGAATCCAATAAAATTGGTTTCAAGTTTAAAAAAACAAAAATTTTCCCCATACCATGACAATTGGGGGTAAATATGCACATTTCACATAAAAATTGTGTCATCAGAGTGACTTTACTTATCTTTTCCTTCAAAAACTTTAATTTTGTATTTAAGCAGTGCAGCTACTTCTGTACATTACATTTGTCCTAAGTAGCATGAGATTTCGACCAGTCAGGAGTAGCCTATAGCAAATCAGTTCCTGCAACAACACATCCCATCTGCACCAGGAGCTGTGAATGCTGTTGAAGGTCGGAGGTGACAGGTTAACACTTTGAGGTTCGTATGACTTCCTCATTAAATAGAAAAATGCTTTTAATGTTAGATAACTAGTAACTAGCTAGCTAGTAACTAGTTAGCTTCATTATAACTAGGTCGCTAGTAACTAGTTAGCTTCATCATAACTAGCTAGTGACTAGTTAGCGTAATTTTTATTGAAGCAAGCACATAGCCTACATGTTGCTAGCTAGTTAGTTAGCTTCATTATTTTATATTTTTTTACTTTTGCGAATGCTTGTTAATGCTCATATTATCTCTCTTATGATGTTAAAGCAACTTCATTTCTTTTTTCAGATTAGCCATAATGGAATGCCGTGACTGGAGTTTATGCTTCCTATGTCAGTCCGCCCTAAAGATTGAAAAAACATTAGATCCCTCTTAAACCGAGGACCGTGACGTCGCACGGTATGGCGCAGCCGGGGCCCCACCCTGGAGCCAGGCCCGGGGTTGGGGCTCGTATGCGAGCGCCTGGTGGACGGGCCTCCCCCCACGGGGTCCGGCCGGGCTCAACCCGAAGGAGCGACGTGGGGCCGCCTTCCCGTGGGCTCACCACCTGCAGGAGGGACCGTAAGGGGTCAGTGCTTAGAGGATCGGGCGGCAGTCGAAGGCGGGGGCCTCGACAACCCGATCCCTGGACACGGAAGCCATCTCTAGGGACGTGGAACGTCACCTCGCTGGTGGGGAAGGAGCCTGAGATTGTGCGTGAGGTTGAGAGGTTCCGACTAGAGATAGTCGGGATCACCTCTATGCACAGCTTGGGCTCTGGAACCACAGAGAGAGGATGGACTCTTCACCACTCTGGAGTTGCCCATGGTGAGAGGTGGCGGGCTGGTGTGGGTTTGCTTATAGCCCCCCAGCTCAGCCGCCATGTGTTGGAGTTCACCCCGGTGAACGAGAGGGTCGTTTCCCTGCGCCTTCGGGTCGGGGATAGGTCTCTCACTTTCGTGTGTGCCTACGGGCCAAACGGCAGTGCAGAGTACCCGGCCTTCTTGGGGTCTCTGGGAGGGGTGCTGGAAAGTGCTCCAACTGGGGACTCCGTCGTTCTACTGGGGGACTTCAATGCCCACGTGGGCAGTGGCAGTGACACCTGGAGGGGCGTGATTGGGAGGAACGGCCCCCCCGATCTGAACCCGAGCGGTGTTCAGTTATTGGACTTCTGTGCTAGTTACAGTTTGTCCATAACGAACACCATGTTCAAGCATAAGGGTGTCCATCAGTGCACGTGGCACCAGGACACCCTAGGCCGTAGGTCGATGATCGACTTTGTGGTCGTTTCATCTGACCTGCGGCCGTATGTCTTGGACACTCGGGTAAAGAGAGGGGTGGAGCTGTCAACTGATCACCACCTGGTGGTGAGTTGGATCCGATGGCGGGGGAGGAAGCTGGACAGACTCGGCAGACCCAAGCGTACTGTGAGGGTCTGCTGGGAACGTTTGACCGAGTCTCCTGTCAGAGAGATCTTCAACTCCCACCTCTGGTGGAGCTTCGACCGGATCCCGAGGGAGGCTGGAGATATTGAGTCTGAGTGGACCATGTTCTCCACCTCCATTGACGAAGCGGCCGCACAGAGCTGTGGCCGTAAGGTCTCCGGTGCCTGTCGAGGCGGCAATCCCCGAACCCGGTGGTGGACACCGGAAGTAAGGGATGCCGTCAAGCTGAAGAAGGAGTCCTATCGGGCCTGGTTGGCTTGCGGGACTCCCGGTGCATGTTGGACTCCGGCAGTGCTGCCCTTTGTTGCCGGTTCTGTTCATAATTTTTATGGACAGAATTTCTAGGCGCAGCCAGGGGCCGGAGGGTATCAGGTTTGGTGACAACACGATTTCGTCTCTGCTCTTTGCAGATGATGTTGTCGTGTTGGCCTCATCAAACCAGGACCTTCAGCATGCACTGGGATGGTTTGCAGCCGAGTGTGAAGCGGCTGGGATGAGAATCAACACCTCCAAATCCGAGGCCGGAAAAGGGTGGCTTGCCCACTTCAGGTTGGTGGAGAGTTCCTGCCTCAAGTGGAGGAGTTTAAGTATCTTGGGGTTTTGTTCACGAGTGAGGGAAGGATGGAACGGGAGATTGACAGACGGATTGGTGCAGCTTTTGCAGTAATGCGGTCGATGTACCGGTCTGTCATGGTGAAGAAAGAGCTGAGCCGCAAGGCGGAGCTCTCGATTTACCGGTCAATCTACGTTCCTATTCTCACCTATGGTCATGAGCTTTGGGTCATGACCGAAAGGACAAGATCCCAGATACAGGCGGCCGAAATGAGCTTTCTCCGCAGGGTGGCTGGGCGATCCCTTAGAGATAGGGTGAGAAGCTCGGTCACTCGGGAGGAGCTCAGAGTAAAGCCGCTGCTCTTCCACATCGAGAGGGGTCAGCTGAAGTGGCTCGGGCATCTGTTCCGGATGCCTCCTGGACGCCTACCCGGGAAGGTGTTCCGGGCGCGTCCCACTGAGAGGAGACCCCCGGGAAGACCTAGGACAGACTATGGAGACACTATGTCTCCCGGCTGGCCTGGGAACGCCTCGGTGTCCCCCCGGAGGAGCTGGAGGAAGTGTCTAGGGAGAGGGAAGTCTGGGCATCTCTGCTTAGACTGCTGCCCCCGCGACCCAGCCCCGGATAAGCGGAAGAAGATGGATGGATGGATGGATGGATGGATGGATAGATCCCTCTTCATCATTCAAACTGAAAACAATCCTGAAAGATTGGAATCATGTTACAAAGAAGCTTTAGATAACATCCAGGAGCTGAAGGCATTAGGGGATCTGCCTGAGTTTATAGTGGACATTAGTGGTGGTAGTCAGGATGTAGTTCAGCTGATGATTCAAAATCCTATGGTGTGGCACAAAAGCTGCAGAAATGCGATTGATAAACAAAAAGTTGAGAGAGATTAAGAAAAAGAAAAAAGCATGAAGAGTCTGTGAGTCCAGTAAAAACATGGCACATGAGTGACAAGTCTACCACACTCGCTTTACCCAGACCCTCAACATCATCATGTGAACCATTTGATAAACTGTGTCTCTTCTGTGGTGAAGTGGGCAAAAAAAGGAACTGAGGAGGGCTGCCACCCTTGGCTTGGATAGAAAAGTAAAAGAATGTGCTCAGGTGGTGGGTGACAGGCATCTATTGGCTGAACTAGCTGCTGGTGACATGGTTGCTATTAATGCTGTTTATCATCGTGCATGCCTGACTAGGCTCTATAGCAGGGGTCGGCAAGTAACTTTGGCCGCGGGCCAATATTTTTTTTAGCCAGTAGATGGCGGGCCAGCTACACAGAGTAGGCCTATGGATACAAATTAAATACTCTTATATAGGCCTATAATTGCGGAATATGATGGGTCCGTCACCGTCCGTGGATCATTCATTCAATCGTTTTTTTTTTTTTTTTTTCAAATTAAAACCAAAAATAAAAAGATGAAAAACGACTTGTTTTTCCATTATTTATTTCCTAAACTGAAATGAAAAAAAAAAAAATAAGGACGGGTTTTCTGATTTTCTGATTGTGCTCAGATCAAAAATAGAAAAAATGAATTACTGGATTAGACAAATTTAAATTTTGATTTTTAAGTTTTAATTTAACACCTTATGCATATATCAAGGAAACCATTTTAAACAGATCAAGTAGGCTACTATTGTGGTAACATATTACAGCCATTTTAATAAAGGTGTGAATAGCAATCATGCCTCATTCCGTACAGTCCGACTTTTGAACTTTATTCCTTTTTTATTATTATTATTTATTCGGGGACACACACATACACACCTAAGGTTTAAGGAGGTCTGCGTGGGACTGTTTTTTTTTCGTCCCGCTCCCACAAGGTTCTATTCAGCAACCGCTTAAAATACACTCGGTGTTCACCCGCTTTATTTCCCGACCTGACGGGTCCACAAAATTTAGATCTCGTTTCCATAATCTCACATTCAAATGTCTCTAATGGAAAGAAGGAGATTGGAGTAGCCTATAATAATTATAAATGCTATACAAAAATTGTGTTCGTGTCAGTATAAATATTAGGCTATTTTAACATTGTACTGTCAGCAGAGAAAAAAAATGTCACAGAAAAAAAATATGAAATATAAATAACATGAATTAAATAGGACAAAGCCTATCACTCAAGTTTCTAAGCAACATAAACGAAAAACATATTGCCCTACTGACGAAATGAAGTAGGCTATTTTCTGTCGAACTATTTCAAACATCCTTGCAAAAAAAGAATGTTGTTGACTGACAATGGTTTCAGTACCAAACAGCTCCTCAGAGATAGGTGTACAGGCGGTCAGAATTAAGTGCGGATACGCTGTCAAAAGATGTCGGGAGTTGGCTATTGTCAGTCAGACCGCACGCTCCGTCCAAAGTACACCAGAGTTCTGACCGCTACCGTCTTTTGACGCGCGAATGGACACAAAGTGGTCAAGCGTATAACTAGACGCGGCAGGCGCGAATTTGACGCGCTATTCGCGTCCGTTGTGAACGCACAGTTATACTTTAAAATGTAATCCTGCACCGCATGATTCCCTATGGGCGTTTCACACAGTATGCGGCGGTGAAATCGCCGCGCGACTACGGCTTTTCTCAAGTAGTGGAAGAGTTTTGTACAGCATTTAGGACTGCCAAAATAATCCGGCGGGCCAGAAAATATTGCTGACGGGCCAGTTTTGGCCCGCGGGCCGCCAGTTGCCGTTCCCTGCTCTATAGAAAAGCAGAAACTGTTGGATGTGACTCAACTGAAAGTAATGCAACTCAGGTCATCAGAGCACATGTCCTCAATGAGTTGCTCGAATACATCGAGGACTATCGTTGCTCAGGGGAATCACTGGCAATGTCTTACTTGACAGCCCTCTATGACGAGCGCATTGCTGATCTTGGATTTCCAAACATCTCAAACATTCCAAACAAATAGGGTGTCAAATTTCCATTGCCATTAGATGGCAGACATGTCATACTTCATCCCCGACTCAAAAAAACGTCATGCTTCTATACAAAATCTTCGAGCTAGAGTGCATTGAATCAGTGCGAACAAAAGTGGAGCTAGTGTGCGAGTGAGCCATTTTATCAGAGCAATATTGTCAACGTCAGCGAGTATTTGCATTAGATTATTATTAGTATTATTATTATTATCTAATGGCATCAATAAAGCTTACCCGCAATGAAGTGTTGGGTCTTCTATTCGTGGATCCTGATTCTGAAGGGGAATATCTGCCTGATTCTGAAAGTGAAAGTATAGCCCTACACCAAGCACAAACGGTGAATCCTTTGCCCAATTTAGATGGTCCTTTACCCAATGTCAGTGGTGGGAACAATGTTTCTCGGGGTCGGAGTGTTCATCGCGAAGTTAGCAGGCGTGTTAGTGTTGTGAGGAACGAGGCAGGAGATTTTTACCATGTGTGCCTCTCCACAATCGCGGCGACAGTATTGTGGTGGAGACTTTGTTTGTCTAATGCCACTGGGTATGTTAGATGAGGTCGAAGTATTCATAGGACAGTTAGGGGGCAACGTGGAGGCAGGGTGGGGAGTCGCAATGACAATGACAGTAGTCCGAGCTGTGCACGCTCGGCGCACGCGCGAGGCAGATCTGGCCGCGCTGCTCGCAGCAGGAGCAGAGACGGTGTGACACGGGGCAGAGGGGCTATTATGCATAGTCTATCGCAAGCTGATGGGAATGCCGGCTTTTGAGTACTTGGCCAATGAGGATGATTTACTATATGTAGTAAATAGAAAATCTCTACAGCAAAAGGCCAACCGCTACTTGCATTCGGTTTGTCTCTACTATTTATTAGTAATGATTTACACAGTTTGTTTACTACTTACTATTTACCTGAGCATTCAGTATTGTGCAATATAGCATACAGAAGGTGAGGGACATTTTGGGGGGAAAGAAGTGCTGCATTTGATCATTTTATCATTTAAACGTGACTTTTCATGAAAATTCTATAATCCAAGATGGCCGCCACCATAATGACGTCATAATATGCAAATTAGATGGGAAAATGTAATCCCTACATACACTTTGGGTCATCCTTAATATTTCTCTAATTTACAGAAAGTCTCTATCTTTTATCACTTTTAAGATATAGCCTTTTGAAATTAAGATGTCAAAATCGAACATTTTAGGAAAAAAACTCTGGCGCCGAAACACTGTGTGTTTGGCATGTGTTTTTTAATAAAAAATTGCATACTTAACCTCCAATTGTCATGGTAAGGACAACATTATTGTTTTTTAGTCTTGGAACCTATTTTATTGGACTCCTTGACACCAAAAATGTACACGTTGATACCAAATTTGTCATTATAGCTATAACAGAAGCAAAGATATGGGCCTCTCAAGTATGGTCGGTGGCCATTTTTAAAAAATGTGCGTATATAAGATACAAAATGTGATCTCACGTGTGTCTTAGGATAAATTTATTTCTATGGCCCTAAGGTACTTCCATACCAAAGGGGACCTTTGCATCATGACTTGAAGTCAAAAGTCACTTAACCTCCCTACTACTACTGGGAAAACTTTACATGAACTCTATAACAGATGCTTCTAGGCTTTGGTTGTGTAATTCAGTTATATCTCATACTATCTCCATACCGAATTTACCAAACCAATTCTTACTAGAGAATTTCATGAAGAATAAAGTCTTGTCAACTTACCGATCTTTCCCAAAGTCTGCACCTCTCAACAAATTTGATGTCAACCTAAAAAATAAAGACAATTTTGTGCACATGATCATCAAGTCTTTACATTAAAAAAAAAAAATGTTTTGATCAAAACTGTCAACACTGATGTTTATGGCAAGACTCAAAGTTCACAGAAGGAAACAAGAGACGAAACGTTTGGTTATGGAGAAAGAGCAACATACTTTCTGGCCGTCCGATCTTCTAATTCCTTCATAGACGCGGTCATCATATCCCTGTTTCTTTCCCACTTTATAAAGAGACCGAAAGTGTTCAGATAGTAGTGTTGGTTCAGGAAACATGAAGCTCACTGAAAAATAAACAGCAACAACCTGTTAACATACAGCATGAGACTGAACCAGTGCAGATCAGGTGAGGAGCCAGTATGAGTGGACATTACAAACAAAACCAGAACAACAGATTGAAATGGACATGAATCCAGTGGTACGTGAAACCTCTACTGTAAGTAAAAGTAGCATATATGTTCTCATTAACGTAACCGGAGCAGCAGGGGGCTGTTGCTATATTGAATTGTCTCTAGAACTAAGGGTGCAGAAATCTCTGTTTACTCATGATAACTGGACACTCACGGTCTGCTGGCTCTTCTTCAGGTGTTTGTGGATTAGCGCTGGTCGGTGGTTCAGGTGTCTGTGGATTAGCGCTGGTCGACGGTTCAGGTGTCTGTGGATTAGCGCTGGTCGACGGTTCAGGTGTTTGTGGATTAGCGCTGGTCGACGGTTCAGGTGTTTGTGGATTAGCGCTGGTCGACGGTTCAGGTGTTTGTGGATTAGCGCTGGTCGACGGTTCAGGTGTTTGTGGATTAGCGCTGATCGACGGATCAGGTGTTTGTGGATTAGCGCTGGTCGACGGTTCAGGTGTTTGTGGATTAGCGCTGGTCGACGGTTCAGGTGTTTGTGGATTAGCGCTGGTCGACGGTTCAGGTGTTTGTGGATTAGCGCTGGTCGACGGTTCAGGTGTTTGTGGATTAGCGCTGATCGACGGATCAGGTGTTTGTGGATTAGCGCTGGTCGACGGTTCAGGTGTTTGTGGATTAGCGCTGGTCGACGGTTCAGGTGTTTGTGGATTAGCGCTGATCGATGCCTCAGGTGTTTGTGGATTAGCGCTGATCGACGGTTCAGGTGTTTGTGGATTAGCGCTGGTCGGTGGTCCAGGTGATTGTGGATTAGCGCTGATCGATGGTTCAGGTGTTTGTGGATTAGCGCTGGTTGATCGTTCAGGTGTTTGTGGATTAGCGCTGGTCGGTGGTTCAGGTGTTTGTGGATTAGCGCTGATCGACGGTTCAGGTGATTGTGGATTAGCGCTGATCGATGGTTCAGGTGTTTGTGTATTAGCGCTGATCGACGGATCAGGTGTTTGTGGATTAGCATTGATCGACGGTTCAGGTGTTTGTGGATTAGCGCTGGTCGATGCCTCAGGTGTTTGTGGATTAGCGCTGGTCGATGGTCCAGGTGTTTGTGGATTAGCGCTGGTCGATGGTTCAGGTGTTTGTGGATTAGCGCTGATCGATGCCTCAGGTGTTTGTGGATTAACGCTGATCCACGGATCAGGTGATTGTGGATTAGCGCTGATCGATGCCTCAGGTGTTTGTGGATTAACGCTGATCGACGGATCAGGTGATTGTGGATTAGCGCTGGTCGGTGGTTCAGGTGTTTGTGGATTAGCGCTGATCGGTGGTTCAGGTGTTTGTGGATTAGCGCTGGTCGATGCCTCAGGTGTTTGTGGATTAACGCTGATCGATGCCTCAGGTGTTTGTGGATTAGCGCTGGTCGGTGGTTCAGGTGTTTGTGGATTAGCGCTGATCGGTGGTTCAGGTGTTTGTGGATTAGCGCTGGTCGATGGTTCAGGTGTTTGTGGATTAGCGCTGATCGATGCCTCAGGTGTTTGTGGATTAGTCTCAGTCTCAAGCGCATCTGAGGCTGAAGTCGGCTCCTGTCCGGGTGTTTTAAGAGACTCCTGCAATAACGCAGCATAATAACGCTGCAAAATAATGCTGGTCGATGCTCCAGGTGTTTGTGGATTAACGCTGGTCATTGGTTGAGCACTGCTGCTATTCATTCCTTCAGACTGCATGTAGGCTAAGGAAAAATTAGGAAAAGTTAAAACTAACATCAGAAACATCAGGCTGAAACAGACATGAATCAGAGTGGTAATAACCAGACTCACAAACAATAAGTGTAGGCTATTGCGATTGTCAGAACATTTGGTAGCCCAACTAAACACTATTTTATTGAGTTTAGTGACAGCATAGTGCAATAATTGGTATAGGCTACTGCTTTTACTATTGCTAGATACAAATTTTATAATTTCAGTTTAATTCTTGTGGTTTTATTCCGATCTTGATTCAGTTTGGATTAAAATCTCAAACCTATGATATTCTCTGATTTAGATATCTGCACGTGATCATTACAATTATTCAAATTCTCTGTGTTAAGCATGATGGTATAGCATATCACATTGAAGTAGGCTGCTTTAAAATTAAAATGTTTTTCAAATAAAAGTTTTTCTTTTGGCAAAATTACAATTCCTTAATACACTCTTATCAGAATAATTTATTCTACCTTTATAAAGGGCATTTTCTCCGTAATTTTATTAACTGTATGCTTCATCTTTCATTTCAAAATTCTTAAATCTGATCAATAAATTCAATTAGAATAATAGGACACTATTTGGCTGTAACATTAAATGGTAACTTGTCTTTCTGTTGTTATTTTGTAGATGTTTGTTACAACTAGGCTTAAACAGTGGCGTGCACAGACCTCCTCCAGGGCAGAGGCGGAAGGACCAAAAAGAGCCCTTTTTTAAAAACGTTAAAAACTGTATTTAAAGCAGTACCCGTCTGTCTTGTGTTTTTATATATTTTAATGATTTCCTCACAATTATTTGGAATATCTCGCTCGATGGAGAGCAGCAGTCGGTCAGAGAGCCTCTCTTCATTACCAATGAAAAGATGTTGATACAATTAGAATGCATAACACATCAAATGATGATAATATTACTTAACATTATTTACTTTACCAAACAAAACAGATAATCAAGTAGGTAATTATGAGGAATTCATGTTTAGTAATGTTGATGTTATAAATTTTATGTAGACTATGTATTCATTAAAGTGTTAGCTATCATGAAATCAGTAACACTTTACAATAAGGTTTCATTAGTTAAATTTGTTAACATGAACTAATGAACTGCACTCCTACACCATTTATTAATCTTAGTTAATATTAATTTCAATATCAATAAAACATTATTAAAATCAAAAGTTGTATTTGTTAACATTAGTTAATGCACTGACTGTGACATAACATGAACAAACAATTAAAAGTTGTATTATTATTAACTAAGATTAAGAAATAGGCCTACAGTAGCCTAACAAATGTTTTGCTCATGATAGTTAATATAAATGAACCTTATTGTAAAGTGTACTTTGAAATCAAAGGTATAAATTCCTTACAATTTAGAGCTGGACATGGACTTAAAATTTCCTTTCACTAGATGTAACGTTAGTTCCCCAAGCTAATAACACTTGCTATGGCCTTGGACAAAAACAAATGACATTGTCAGACTCAGAATGCGGCTGCAATTAAGTTATACTTTTATGATTGTTAAGCATAACTCACATGCTGCCGCAACTTTTACAGTAGCATGGTAGGATAAATGTAACTTTTCCGTATTAGCTTAATGTTACCTGCTGCCCGTGCAATCTGAAAACTCCCGGCGAACCGCTGCGATTGTAGCGCTGCAAAGGACACTCCGCCTGCCGCTTTACCTCTTCTCAAAGCCCGTGGACACATCTGGGCTAAAATGTAATTCAAGATACGTTAGCAGCTAGTAAAACCATGGTTAAACTGTGGTAATGCAACCAATTTGTGGTAACGTTAACGTTACATGAACCATGGTTTTAAAAAAATCATTAGGAATATACATTTTCATTTGGAACCCAGATTCGGGCCAGATTTTGGACGAAATTCGGCATAACACATGATTTTGGGCCATCGTTGTCCCATCCACATCTTTTTGGCTAGCAGCTAAGTTACCTGGGACTGTTATTTCTGCATGAGTTTTGATTTGTATTAATGTTAACGTTACCTGTCATGTTCTGAGGCGCATTTGTTGAGCTGCTGCTGGTGTTTCTCTCAAGTATAGCTTTGATACATCGGTTAATGACATATAACCCGTGTATCATGTTGAATATTATGTGTATTTCGATAACGTTACTGCGTTTGTATTAACAATAATGCGTTTGTCTGTGTTTGTTTGTGTGTTGCTTAGCAACCTAAACTTGGAACTAGTATTCGGCTAAGTCGTGACGTAATCACTCTCGATACTGCATCCGGGTCCAACGGCCGGGTGTTCTGTCGGTCTTTCCAACCTTGTCAGATTACGGTAGCGCAAAATAATAGCCATATCTGTCGGTTCATCCTACCACATCGTAAAATCGTTTCTGCTTCGCGTCTGTGACCACATTAAATACTTCAGTGTAACTTTAGACCATGGCAGTGTGGTTAACGCAGCGGCGGTTTCTTCATTAGGGCGATCGGGCGACGCACCACTAAAGTGTGAAAGGGACTTTTTCAATCACTATCTCATTCAACCACAGAGTTACGCTAGCAGTCACTCACTGTTGTTCTGCCTCTGGATATAGTCCAATCAGCGCCGAGTCACGTTCTGTGGAGTACCGCCTCTTTTTGGGCGATTTCACTCTGGCTGAGAATCGCCCCGAGTGTTCCCATAGACTTACATTCAAAGATTTTTTTTTTTCGAACTGCAGGCACTGCAATGCATTCTCTATGGGTTCCGGGAGGGCTCGCACTAACGTGCTTTCGTCATCATACGTAACCTTAACTTGTGCAGCGATTGGTGGAAACAAATGTACCTCTAATAGTATTTAGCCATAAGCTGAAGTGACATCCAATAATTTCCTCAGTGCATAACTTACATTTCAAGGTCATATTCTCCATCTGTAAATGTTAGAAAGTCCAGTCATGAGTGGGCGAGCTTTCTGCAAGCTATACTTCCGTGAACGAGCGACCCCGCGTGCATGCGCGCCGAACAGACGGAGCGCAATGAATAGGAGCGCAATTATTCTGACTAAAATATACATTAGCACTAAATTATAAATATATTTAGCTAAAATATAGCTATATTTAGCTAAATTTAGCTTGAATATTTGTTGTTGTTGGTGAACATAAATGTGCTAGAGAATTTCAAACCTACATGTGTATTTTTATGATATTAGCTTTTTTTTTTTTTTTTTTTTTGGTTTAGTAAATTTAACTACTTCTTTAAAAAGCATTATTTTGTTTTTAGATTGTAATGTTGCAATGTTAGAATGTAATGTGATTTGACCCCTTTTTGGATAGACTGCAGATAGACAGCAACACTATGTTTGTTTTTATAACCTTCAATATGAACATTGTTTGTAGGACAATATCGATCAGGATATTACATTTTTTAAAAAAATTAAATACAGGTTTTTTTTATCCAAATAGAAAAATAATAATTAAATACTCAGATTATACCATACATCGCCATTTAGCCCAAAAATTCAGATTTATTTGGCAATTGGCTACCCTACCGGCTGAAGTTTTAGCTAAACTTTAGGCTAATGATAGCTACATTATTATCACTGTTAAATTGTTATTTAACAATAAGCCTACATTCAGTCCTGAATTAAAAATTCAGTTTGTTGTGCCCCCCCAAAATTTTTTAGCACCAGCCGCCACTGGGTTAACGTTACCTCAGATGTCCTACCAGTGCGAAATAAACGGGTAGGATGATTTTTAAAAAACTGAATCAGAATTCCTCACAATGAATAAAATAAAATCAGTGAAATGCAGAATCAGAATACCACGTAAACCTCCAATAATTAAATATCTTAAATAAAACAAATATTTGTATGCATTTAATTTCACTTTATTGACAAATGTACTTGCTGCTGACCTTCAATGATTCAGTTAAAATGAAAGGATCCACTTCAGCATTATTATTAAAATGTTGGCCAGAATATAGAACTTAAAATATAGAACATTAGCCCAAGGATAGAACATTTTTGTTATAAAAAAAAAAAACAAGCCCAGCCCAGGTGAGAAGTAACGCTAAAGTTATGTAACTCATTACTTTCCTTTAAAAGTAACTAAGTAAAGCAATTAGTTAGTTTTTAAGGCGGTAACACAATATTGTAATGCATTACTTTTCAAAGTAACTTTCCCCAACACTGTCTTTAAGTGTGTGTTGTTCACTGGAATCACAGGTTGCCCCTGGCTAATAGTATAAAGACTGATGATGTTTTATTCTTGAATGGTGAATAACACTGCAATCCTCTGTAAATCAGGCTGGTGCAGATCAGAAAGTGACAGCAGAGCAAGACTCGTGAGAACACTCCCTGCTGCTGCGTTAGGTAGGACCGTTTCAGACTATATCACTCCTCTACGTTACGCTTTTACAGGCAGGATTCATCAGCATATGCACGACATCAAGTCAAGTCAAGTCAAGTTTATTTATATAGCGCTTTTCACAATACAGATTGTATCAAAGCAGCTTCACAGTATTAAATTAAAACAATACATCAATGTTTGTTTCTAGTGGAAAAAGTCCACATTTGGTAATGCTGATCAATAGTATTGTTGATTGATTAATTAAATTAAATATCCCCAAATGTCCCCAACTGAGCAAGCCAAAGGCAACGGTGGCAAGGAACCGAAAAACTCCATCAGGTGACCTAATGGAGAAAAAAAAAAAAAACTTGGGAGAACCCAGGCTCAGTCGGGGGCCAGTTCTCCTCTGGCGTTTATAAACTAGAGGTCAGATTTACCTGTCAGATTAAAAGAATTATATGAATGCCTGGCTGAAGAGATGCGTCTTTAATCTAATTTTAAACTGGGAGAGCGAGTCTGAGCAACGAACAGTATCAGGAAGGCTATTCCAGAGTTTTGGAGCTAAATGTGAAAATGCTCTCCCTCCTTTGGTGGATCTGGATATCCTAGGTATGACCAAAAGCCTCGAATTTAGTGATCTTAAAGAGCGCGATGGATTATAGGGCGATAGAAGATCCGTTAAATAAACTGGAGCTAAGCCGTTTAGGGCTTTATAAGTCAGTAGCAATACCTTGTAATTGATACGGAACTTTATAGGTAACCAATGTAGTTATGATAAAATTGGTGTTATATGATCATATTTTCTAGATCTAGTAAGAACTCTAGCGGCGGCGTTTTGGACTAACTGTAGCTTGTTTATTGAGGTTACAGGACAACCGGCTAATAACGCATTACAGTAATCTAGTCTCGAGGTCATGAACGCATGAACTAACTTTTCTGCATCAGAAACAGATAGCATATTACGTAGCTTAGCAATGTTTCTAAGGTGGAAAAAGGCTGTTCTTGTAACATATGAAATATGATTTTCAAAAGACAGGTTGCGGTCTAGTATAACACCCAGGTCTTTTACTGTAGAGGATAAAGTAACAGGACATCCTACTATGATTAAGTTGTATTGTGAGAGGTTTTGTGGGCGTTTTTTTGAACCGATAAGTATTACCTCTGTCTTGTCTGGATTTAATAAAAGAAAATTGCGCGTCATCCAATCTTTTATATCTTTAACACACTCTGTCAATTTGGATAATTTAGCGTTTTCATCCGGCCGTGATGAAATATATATTTGAGTGTCATCAGCATAACAATGGATACTAATTCCATGTTTCCTTATAATATTTCCAAGTGGCAGCATATATATTGAGAATAATAGAGGGCCTAACACAGATCCTTGCGGCACTCCATAGTTTACTGGAGTTATGATCTATTTTTCTCCATTTAAATAGACAAAATGGTATCGGTCAGATAGGTATGATCTGAACCAGCTTAATGCTTGTCCTTGAACACCAGTATAATTTTGTAGTCGATCTGAGAGTATTGTGTGATCTATAGTATCGAACGGAAAATATCGAAAGTAGAAAATGTTCGTTGTAAGTGAGTTTAAAGAGAAAAATCAAGAATTATAAATCAAATCGATGGAGCTCCAAAGACAACAACGCATTCAGATGCGACGCATGCGCATTCGTCGACTCGGGTCGCAATAAGCTGAAAAACTAATGAATGACAATACAGAGAGATATCACATCATAATATGAACAATATATATATATATATGAAGACTTCAGATGCAAAAGCCTCTAAGTATGAGGTTCCGATTGTGCCAAAATTATGTCGACATGCTATCTGTCTATGCTTGTGTGTCGTCTTCCATGTCTATGTGTCTATTAACTATCTATGTCTATGTGATTGCCCACATGACTCAACTTTTGTCTTTGTCAACTCAACTTACTCCTGTCATCTGTCCTTGTCGTTTGACTGTGTCGTCTTGCTGTGTCAATGCTTTATGTGTCATGACTATGTGTTGTTTCACCCTATCGTTGCTATGCGTCGTTACTATGCGTCGTTTCCCTCTGTCATTACCATGGTCGTTACTATGTGTCGTCTTCTCTTTCTTCCCTGGTGAAAAAAAAATATGTTAAGTATACTTGAAGCCAGACTAATTATTAGTATACTTCAAGTGTGTTAATGATTAGTTAACTTAAAGTGTGCTATTTTGAAACAACTAATTTTGTACTAAGTATATTTTAGTAGTAATGAAGTTGTAGTAAAGCATAACTTTAAATATATTTAGTGTACTTTTGTGTACTAAATTGGAACAACTTTAAGTATATTTAGTATATTTTAAGTATATGCCTGTGTAGGGACTAGTTACATACTTGATTAGTGTATTAAAGTGTACTTTATTTGTGTTACAAGTACATTACAAATTAATTACAAGTGTCTTCGAAACATACAAGAAATATACCGTAAATTTATTAAAAATATATACTAAGTATACTTGCAGCCACACTAATTATAAGTATACTTCAAGTGTGTTAAGGATTAGTTAACTTTAAGTGTGCTATTTTGAAACAACTAATTTTGTACTAAGTATATTTTAGTTGTATTTAAATTGTAGAAAAGCATAACTTTAAGTCTATTTAGTGTACTTTTGTGTGCTAAATTGGAACAACTTCAAGTATACTTAGTATACTTTAAGTATATGCCTGTGTAGGGACTATTTACATACTTGATAAGTGATAATAAAGTGTACTTTATCTGTGTTACAAGTACATTACAAAATCATTACGGGCAATATACAAGTCTATTATTTTTGAGTAAAAATGATATTCTCCATAATACCTTTGGCTTAATCCAAATACTACAAATAGCACACTTTGTCTTCAATAACAAATGCACATTAATAAACAAATATTACTTAGCTATACTTTGTACAATATACTTTAAAGCTATAGTAGGTAATGTTGGAGAGCTAGCAAGATTTGAAAGCGGCACCTCTTCTAAGCTCCACCCCTCCCGTCAGTACTCCGTCCAAAGCTACGCCCCCACAAACATGAACGTGCATCCACAGTCGGAGTCAGCTGCAGGTCACAGGAAAGCCGAGTATTTTTGTCATGTTGGAATAAATATTTTGAAACGATAAATGCCTTTCCTTTACCATTTCAGCATAAACAAGCTATTACTTTTCTTACCTCCTTACATGCTAAATGAATAATGACAATGAATGTGGTAGGCTATAACACTTTTTGTTTTATTTTTTTTAAAACGAACAAGAGAGACCTAAGAGAAATACTTTTTTACACAAGTATCTGTACTTTCGCTGCTTTTGATTGTCATAAACAATCTGTATTTACATATAATAAATAATAAATAAATATATATAAGAAAAGGAGTGACCAGGGATGGCTGACAGGTCAGGCTTTGCATGAGGCGTCGTCTGCTGTGGTGATCTACTCCTTTGGCAGTGATTTACCTTTAGGAAGAATATCACAATTACACATCTGACAATAATTACTGCATCTCAAAGACACACAAAGAATGACAACAAAACTTTGTTTCCATTTCACACAGTAACAAACATTTCTTCTCGTAGCTAACAAAACACATATGCCACATCACCACAGTTGTCCCGTTTATAAGCAATATTAACATCATTTTATCACAATTATAATGCAGACACTTGCGACTATGGCTGTGCAATATGTTCAAAATGGCATGTCCTAAAAGTCAGATAAGCAGACCTGTAACGCAACTGGCTTACACCGACAGAGAAGCTAATGTTAGCATTGCTAGTTAGCACTAGCTACAAAAGTAGCTACGTGGCCTAACGTAACATATATCATGGAAATAACAAATCCCCCCGGAGCAAAACAAATAATTACCTGTTCAGCAGAAAGAACGCAACCTCGGCATCGCTTTTCATCACTTTTGCTCCCTCAGTTGTCTCCACCATTCACATGCTGCAATGTTGACGCAAGTTTGTTCTCTGGCTTTCTCCAGTGCCTGTTTCGTTGCAGCCTTTTCTGCCTCCGATTTTCTTTTTTTTAGGCTTTTTATCAGGGCGAGCAGTTACCAGCAAAGCTGGCATTGGTAGATTTTGCTGCATTTTCTCTTCCATTGTGCCGCAAACTCCTGCTTACTCGGTGTAGTGAGCTGAATGTTTCCGAGAACGGTGACATGTGATGAGTGCACGCAGGGCAGCGCACGCAGTGGGGCTCGGGCACGAGACATGAAGGCATCTGATTGGTTCTTTACATTCGCACCGAATGGCAGTGATTGGTCAGAGTTTTTACTGTCCTGCAGCTGCTACAGAGGTCTGATTTTTTTTCATTCCTTTTTCTGAACACATGTATTGACTACTCTCAGGATGGAAGGACCATTTCACCCAGTATAAAAAAAAAGTGTTTCTGAACAGGATTACCTACCCTAGTGAGTGAACTTCCATTTTTGGCCATGCAATATAGCCAGTGTTTACTTGGCTGCATGTTAAACGGCCACTTGTGACATCACAATCCAGTAGCTGCCACTTTCTGTACAGTAGAAAACACATTTTCTTGTGTGTTCCAATGGTGTGATTGTTGATGTAAAATTTGTAATGGATTTGTGTTTATTGTACATTGTGCCTATCTTTAACATTGTATAAACTTAAATTAAAAATACTTAAATCACAATTACAAAAGTAGCCATTTGTACACTGCATACTCAAATCTATTTTAAGTAGATCAACATAAGTATGTTTTCTTTAAATACACAAAAACTTAAAAGGACTTGTCGTGTACTTTTTAGAAATATGTTAAAAGTGTGCTTGTTTTTAGCATATTTCTTAAGAGTGTAATTAATCATATATTAATTACCAATGTACTTATAGTGCATTTGTTAGAAATATATTAAAAGTATGCTTGTTTTTAGCATTTTTTTTGAAGTGTATTTAAGCATACATTTATTATCAATGTACTTATAGTGCACTTGTTAGAAATATATTGAAAGTATGCTTGTTTTTAGCATATTTCTTAAAAATGTAATTAAGCATATATTTATTACCAATGTACTTATAGTGCACTAGTTAGAAATATATTAAAAGTATGCTTGTTTTAAGCATATTTCTTAAAAGTGTAATTAAGCATATATTTATTACCAATGTACTTATAGTGCACTTGTTAGAAATATATTGAAAGTATGCTTGATTTTAGCATATTTCTTAAAAATGTAATTAAGCATATATTTATTACCAATGTACTTATAGTGCACTAGTTAGAAATATATTAAAAGTATGCTTGTTTTTAAGCATATTTCTTAAAAGTGTAATTAAGCATATATTTATTACCAATGTACTTATAGTGCACTTGTTAGAAATATATTAAAAGTATGCTTGTTTTTAGCATATTTCTTAAAAGTGTAATTAAGCATATATTTATTACCAATGTACTTATAGTGCACTTGTTAGAAATATATTAAAAGTATGCTTGCTTTTAAATATATTTTTAGAAAATATACTAAAGTACTATTATTTTAAAGTGTGTTAAAAGTTGTATTATAAAAATAGATAAAAAGCATGATGCTAATATACTTTTAATATATTTAAAGATAGTATATTTTTTAAATATATTTGCAATGTACTATTGAAAAAGGGAATATATTTCAAATATAATAAAGTATACTTTTTTTTCACCAGGGTTGCTTGGGCAATCACATAGACATAAACAGTTAATAGACACATAGACATGGAAGACGACACACAGCAGACAGATAGCATGTCGACATAATTTTGGCACAATCGGAACCTCATATTAAAGTGCCATCTGAAATTTTCTTCTAGAATGATCATTTTTATCAAGCTTGTATGTTTATGTGCAGTTATTTCACTTTAATAGTAATGAAAATTACCTATTAATTGTCATTAAAGTGAAATTACTGAACCTAAATATACGAGCTTGATAAAAATGTTCATTTTAGAAGAAAATTTCAGATGGCACTTAGAGGCTTTGCATCTGAAGTCTTCATAGGCTATATATATATATATATATATATATATATATATATATATATATATATATATATATATATATATATATATATAAAACTCTTAATTACAACGTTTAAAAAAATGGAATTAATTATTTAAGAAAGTTTTGCTTTTGTGTGATTTCAAGTAGTTTTAAGTTAATATTGCATGCTGTTCTTTGAATATCTACAGTGAAAGTGATATTTTATTTGAAATGATCTTATATTTCAGTATTTATAATCTTTATATATTTAACAGCACGAGAGTGAAAGTCAGATTTTAATTGCAGTGAAATTACCTGATTTGTTTTCAGCTTTTTTAGATTTGAATAAATGCAAAGCGAGTGAAAAACCTGATAAAGGCTGAACGAGTGTCATTGCTGTGTTTTGTGTTATTTTGATAGCGCAGTGAAATTATGTTATTATAAACCTGCTCAAGTCATAATAAATGATTAATACACAATCTTAATTTCCCTTAGGATTTTATTCCTGTAACTCATACAGTACAGACTGTTTAAAAGGAGCTTGACAGTAATAAACAGGAAAATAACTCAAATATGAGCCGAATTCAAATTCCGCTGTAAAGCTCAATTCAGATTATGTAGCTGAATCATTCTAGTGCTTTTTAGTGTAATTAAATTGTTTAACAATTTTTCAACATGTTTTACTTTTAACATAGCTGTCAGGGATAATGATTATTCGGTAATAACAAGCCTATTACATTATTTCATGAAGTAATTATCAAGCTTACAACTGTTGTAGTGATGATTACATTCACTCACGTCAAAATAATGCTCTATTAGTTTCGGGTTTGATATGCAGCAACTGACTGTAATTGTGATGTTTCTCCCCTGATGTGAGCTAGAGGGCGCAGTATGTGTGTGTGTGTGTGTGTGTGTGTGTGTGTGTGTGTGTGTTTAATGGGTCGGATCAGTTCTGCTGTTCCGCTCCACCCTCACTGACAGTCAGCAGGTACACACACACACACACACACACACGCACGCTCGCACTCTCTCAACTTTAAACTTCTCCAGCGTTCCTGCTGTTCGGATCAACAGCACTGAGACTTTATTTCGGGACAGCGCGTGCGGATTCTACACATGAAGTGACTGGATTTCTCGACATGGATCTGTGGAGATTTAACTTGAGTCGAACAGGTTTGTGAAGTAACAGCAGATTGATCTTAATTCATTTAGGAACATGGAAATGAATGTCCAGAAAGAGCTCTCTCTCCTGACAGTGCTTTCGATCTCTCCTGCAAAGCTAATCATATTTTTTCCCCGTCGCATTTTATATGTTGGTCCTCACGGGAAACATCTCCAGGCGTTCACACTGGGATTATAAACTCTTCTGAATATTTTCTTCGGCTTTATGAGCGGAATAACTGATACATTGTTGCATTGATGGAGACGGTGATTCTGCGACAACCTGTTACATTCTGGAATGTTTGGAATCCTTTGAAGTGGACGCGGCGTTCCGCACAATAACGGAGTCGTCATGACGTCACCTTATCAATCACGACGCGCGGGAATCGGTAAAACTATCGATCTTTAGGGAGATCACATCAAACCCTTTAAAGTTTTGTCACTTAAATCAATGCTCACGCCAGGAGTCAGTGCGCTGTCAATCACTGATTCTCAGTCATATTTCACCACCTGTCAATCATGTTCAGTCAGTGATACAGGCCAGTCAAACAACTAACATTTAACATTTAATTATGTTTAATACGTTCCATTTGACTAGATTTACAAATAGTTGTTAATAATAGTCTTACATTTCACATCACAACACAACAATCCATTCTAAAAGCCATTGGATTTTTTTTTGTGGACAGTTTCAGTGACCCCTGAGGATTCTAGTGTTTGGGTTTTTTGCCTCACGGATAGCTTTGTGGACAGTTTTAGTGACCCCTCTGGATTCTAGTGTTTTTTTCTTTCTTTTCTGGACGGATAGGTTTGTGGACAGACAGTGCATAATGTATGGCCGGAGCCGGCCGCTGCAGCCGGGACAATGAGGGTTCCTGTGCGGCGCTGGGCCGGGCTCTGGCCGTGGATGCTCATGGCTGGCCTGGAGGTGGTGTTGGGCCACACGGGCCTGGAACTGGCCGCTGCGGTGGAGACGGAACGAGCCCTGATCAAGGTGACCCTGCTGAAGCAGGAGTCCACCAGCAGGCCCATCATCACCCTGGAAGGGGTGTTCGCCGGGGGCAGCGCAGGCAGTGCCAGAGGGAAACTGATGCAGGTAAGACCTGCTTTCAGAAAACTTACATTGCTTATTATGAATATACGTTTTTGTTCTGCTTTTGGATGAAAGCATCTGCTAAATGCATAAATGTAAATGACACAAGATCTGTGAGGGAACGCTGATGTGCGTCTTCAGTCTTGAAGGCTTTAACTGGCAGACACTGGCCCTGAATGTCACTGCATTAGATATTAGATTAAAGAAAGTGTCATCTATTGTAAAGAAACGGCACACTTCTTGCAAAATAACACTTTATTTGACAGATGTTGCATGTACTTACCATAGTAATAACAGTAAATTATGCATATTTACATAAAACTAACCCTCAACCAAATCCTAATCCTACCCTAACCCTATAAGTACATGTAGTTAATTAATATTACTCAGTACTTACATTTATAATTACACTGTAAAAATGACTCATTCAAATGAAGTGTAACCAAAAGCAGTTACATTCTGTTTTTTTATTTTTATTTTTGGGGCCACTGTAGATATTGTCATGCACTCTTAAAGAAGGTTCCAAGAAGTTTTCACAGCGATGACGTAGAATAACCATATTTGGTTCACCGAAGAATCTTTAAGTGAACATTTTTCTTTCTTAGTGTGAAGAACCTTTTTCCACTATAAAGAAACGTATGATCAATGGAAAGGTTCCATGATTTTCCAAGGTTTTCAGGGAAAACACTAGTCGAGTTGCCCAATAATCCTGCCATTGCATATTATGAATCAAATCGAATTGCTTTGGTTCTGCTTTTGGATAGAACCATCTGCTAAATTCATCAATGTAAATGACGCAAGATCTGTGAGGGAACCCAGCAAGCAACAGGTTAACTATAGACCTGATATAGTCCGGCTATGAGTAACACACTTCTAGCCAAAATAACCTTGAATTTGGTTACATGTCATTTTTGCCAAAAATAACTTGTGAGATGTTTGATATTCAATCATGTAAGCAAAGCAAACAGTGATTACAAGGTGTTTGATTTCATTTCTTTGACATGTTATCTAAATGATGACTGGTCTATTCTTAGGCGATGGTTTTTAGACGTCTATTACATTTTCACTGACAGCCCAAATGTTGCCTTGTTTTAGCCTAGACGTCTGGGCTGTGTATGAACGGCTATCAGACGTCTTTTAAACGCAGAATTGCTTGCTGGGAACACTAATGTGCATCTTCAGTCTTGAAGGCTTTAACTGGCAGACACTGGCCCTGAAAACTGTCTGAATGTCATTGCATTACATATTAGATCAAAGAAAGTGTAATCTATTGTAAAGAAACGGCACAGGCAAAATAAAAGCACTGTGTATTTTTATTTTTGGGGCCACTTGTAGATATTGTCATACACACTTAAAAAATAGTAAGTTTTCACAGCGATGGCGTATAACAAATAACCATATTTGAAGAATCTTTAAGTGAACTTTATTAAAAGAACCATTTTTTTTGGTTACACTTTATTTTAAGGTGTCATTGTTACAGTGTAATTATATATTTAAGTACTGAGTAATAATAATCAACTACATGTACTTACTATAGGGTTAGGGTAGGATTAGGGTTTGGTTGAGGGTTAGTTGCATGTAATTATGCATAATTTACTGTTATTACTATGGTAAGTACAGTACATATGTAACAAGGACACTATAAAATAAAGTATTTCCATTTTTTCTTAATGTGAAGAACCCTTTTCCTCTATAAAGAAACTTTTGTTCAATGGAAAGTTTCCATGAATGTTAAAAGAACCATCGATGCCAATCAAGAAGCTTTATTCATGAGAGTGTGTAGTATAAGAAACACCAATAATGCTGTGTGTGATCAGAGTTTGTTGAACAGTGTCGTTGTTATCGTCCGGCTTCTGGGAAGTCGTCGGATGCGTTTCTGTGGGTTCCAGAACCCGCCCGCGTCTTATTGGAGGTGATAGATTTGTGGTCTTGTAAACTGTTAGGTCTGTTCTCCGAGGCCGTTCTGCCAGATGTTGAGGCTTTGAAGGCTTCGAGAGCGAGAGCCATCCAGATCAAGCCAGAGGGGATGCGCTCACTGGAAATGCATCTTGAAAGCCTGTAGGAAAGAGTTATTGCATCATAAAAATAGATTTCTTGTTAGTGGAATGCGTGTTTGTAAGAGACATTTCATGTTGAGTTTGAGTCTTGACTTTGACTTCATGGGTGGAGAAAAGTCAAGTGTTGGCCAAACTATTTTACTTGTTGTCACTGTCGCCTTTGGCTTTTGGCTTGCTTAGTTGGGGACATTTAATTTAATATCCAACAATATTATTGATCTGCATGCATTGACACCATTATATGAGAGCTGAACTGAGTTGGACGATGTGACAAGTGGCTTCTCCAGAGCGGCTAGATATATAAATGAACTAAATTAAAAACTTTTTCACAACAAAAATGAACCATCACTGAACTTACTTAAGCTGGACTATGACGAAGAAACAAACTTTGTTGCATTATTTTCCTGTTATCTCTGTAAAGCTGCTTTGAAACAATCTGTATTGTAAAAAGCGCTATATAAATAAAGCTGACTTGACTTGGCTTACTATGTTCATAGCAAATTGTAAATAGATTTCTGCATTTTCTGACAAAAGTGTGAGCGGTTCTGTGCTGTAGGTGTTGCTTTGTGGTTGCTAAGGTGTTGTGAGCAGTTGCTGGGTGGTTTCTTGTGAAAAAGAGTCCACCCTCAAGTCTCTGTGATATTCTGATCTCGCTTCGGTGTAAGTCTGAGAGATTGCATTAGTTGAAAACCCCAGGTCTCTGTACGTTTGGAGGTGTTATTCATGCCGCCGGTAACTAGTATCTACATGCAGAATGTACAGTGTGAATCAAGCCCATGCAGAAGAACACTGCGGTTGCAGATCTGGGTTTGTAGCTCAAGGGTTGAAGAACTGAGGAGTTGCTGAAGGCACCGGTTGTACTCGAGCGAGCGTGTTGCATTAGATAATAAACACGCAATTAGCAGGAATCTAATGTTGTGTGCATGTGTGTTTGATTTGCAGAAGTGTATCGCTCTCTTTCAGAGAGTGTGTCGCACACACAGATGCTTTTTTTGTTGCAGTGCCAACCTGTTGCAACAGGCCTGGGTTGCTTCGGCTCATTGTCCTCCTGCATAATGTTCCCTTCCTCTAGGGGACAAAGTGATAGAAGCAGGCGGGGTTGGGGGAATCTTCTTTCTTCTCTCACTTTTTACCACATGAATTCAACAATTGCGGCTTTTATCTGCTTCTAGGAAGAATGATATTAATAAATGATCTATAGCATGTTTTTATGCTTCTGACTGGAAAGCCTTAAATGATATCTCAGTTTTTTGGCTTTTGATAATATTTTATATGTGGTTATTATCACAAAGCCAGTCTCGAGTCGCACGGGTATATCTGTGGCAATCGCCAACAATACATTGTATGGGTCAAAATTATCCATTTTTCTTTTATGCCAAAAATCATTAGGATATTAAGTAAAGATCATGTTCCATGAAGATATTTAGTAAATTTCCAACCGTAAATATATAAAGCATGTATTTGTGTGAGTGAATGCAGCACAATCGCCAACATAAATGAACAACTTTAAAGGAGATTTTCTCAATGTTTCAATTTTTTTGCACCATCAGATTCCAGATTTTCAATAGTTGTAACTCAGCCAAATATTGTCCAAATATAAATAAAGCTTATGTATTCAGCTTTCATATGATGTATAAATCTCAATTTAAAAAAAATTACCCATGTGACTGGTTTTGTGGTCCAGGGTCACTGTTGTGATTGTTATTTTATATGTTGTTTGGATATGTATTTGCTCTGAAATTGCTTTGGAGGTTTTTGAACGTTGTTGCCATTTAAATAAAAAATGTTAAGATGTAAAATAATACATCTAGTTAAAATAATCTAGACAGCAAATGAACAAAAGGACGTTTGCTTGTGACGTGACGCTCACATCCAGTGAAGGCAAATATCAGCCGTGATGCGAGTGAACGTCAGTGGGCGGGGCCTATGATGCAATGATGTATAACTATTGGTCGATGTCCTGCTCTGGAGGCGGGCATATGCAAATGTATTTACCCATGTGACGTCACAGATCCCGCGAGATACACACAAGCTGTTTTTGGTGCTTGATTACATAAATGCTTTGTTTATAATGAGGAGGACGTTTTAAGATATGAAACTCGCAGGATGATTTAATGGCAAAGACATCTCATATATCTAAAGATCAAGGAAATTTGATTTCTCTTGTCATGATAGTGACTGTGTTTATGAGAATATAATTTTGCATGTATGTTGACGAGACAGAAAGACGAGAAAGAGAACAGAATTCGGTGTTTGCTGTGTTCGGTCTTTCGTGTCTTCTTGCGCTGAATGCTTTAAACTCGCTTAAATGTTTAAACTTATGTGACTTAAACGTGCAAATGATAAACTTTCACTCTATGATGGTTAAACCTTGCAATTAATCCACGAATCACATGCGTTCAGAACCCGTACTGATCCCTTGATGTGATTTCAATGTTGTGCAGCACTACTTTTTTCCCCTTATATTGTAGGGATGAACCGATTTGAACATTTTGGCCGATACCGATAACTGATAATTCTTTATATTTGAAAGTCGATAACCGATATATTGGCTGATAAATCGATGTCCAAATTTGTATATAATTTTTGAGAGCCTGATTACAAAAACAAAAGTCTCACCATTAAAATCCATGTCCCAAACACACAATTATAATTATGTTCTCATGATAATTTTATGTAGCCGATATGTCAGACTTGTGATGCACTCATATTTCAAGCAATTCAAAACCATCATGTTGAAGATGAACATTGCGCATCTGAAGTGTCTCAGCTGGAGGAAATAATCCATTATTTATCAGCTTTAATTTGACGATAATAATAATAATAACGATAATAACATTAAAAATGAACATATATCGGCCGATACCGATATGGTGGCCGAACTGATTCATGGAAATCTTGACATCAAACTTACTAATGTTTCAATCAGAAAAAAAAAAAAAAAAGTAATTCACAATGTTGCTTAATTGTATATTGCGAGTAAAATACCTGGTGATGGCTCATATGGCTCATATGGAAAATAACATGCATGTATGGCTCAGCCCTACCATCTCCGTATTAAACTTCAAACTAAACAAAGTGAAGCAACAACAAGTCTTGTTTAGTTAAGTGTGTGGGATTAGTGCGTTCTCAGGCGTGTCTGCCTCGACTATCCTCGGGCGGTGCTGAATTCACCGCGTTGAGGATGACAGCCAGTTTTCATAACCACCAGTAATTACACATCTCCCATCCCATTTGATCTTCCTAAGCATGTTGTTTCTCCAGGCCACAGGTTGGCAAACGGCGCTACCCAAATTTGACTGGCTTTTCTGGGCCGGTCGGCGGATCACAGGCAGAGAAAAACAAGATCAGACATGATGATGGTGGAAATGTTTTATTTAAGGAGAAAAGGGCTCTCAGCGCAGCCGCTAGTCTTTAATGGAGGCCGATCATACGTTCTCTGTTTATTTTGCATTAGAAATGTGGAATTTTATTTGACACAAGTGGTACCTTTTAACCAATTCTATATCACTTTAATATTACGGTACAGACTTGCTATTTTTATGACAGTGAGATGCATGACGTGAAGCCTTTTTACCACACAGTCCTTTCCAGATGCATAAAACCCTTTTTTTTTTAAGCCACCACACTTTTCTTTAATGCTTTTTACTCCAATAAAGCAATAGTGCCCCCGAAATGTATTAGGACACACTTACATATATATGAAAGTCATTGCAATAAATAAAAAAAACACAAAAGAATGTGTTATTTATTGAAAATAAAGATGCACAAGAACACTTTACAAGTGAAACCAAACTAATGCAATGGCACAAGTGTGACTGAAGTGTCCAAATATGTTTTGTATGGAGGCCATTGTTGAGGGATGAAGTTATTGCCAAATGTTTGACTCCATGATTTTGAATCTGGCATTGGCTAAGACTGTCCAGGTTAAGACCTTCTGATGGGCACTTCCCAATTAAAAGACCATTAGAGTCTACAAGTCTCATTAGATTAGTTTTCTCCTGGTTTGTTTGGGGTTGTGTGGCGGAGATATCAGCTCAGCCTTTGCAAACGCTCACAAAGAGCAGTATCAGGTTCTACTGAAGCTACTGATCTAAGATCAGATCCTCTTACCTATAGTGCTGGGTGGAAGAGTGACTGTAGAAATGGGTTCAGTTGAGATTTTGCCATTTCGTTTAGGCTACACTGCAGTAGATATTTCTGCTCTGCTGTCAGGACAAATATATCCATTTTAACGTTTTTTTGCGACGGTAAAGACATTTATAAATGTTACAAAAGATTTCTATTTAAAATAGCGGCTATTGCTTTGAACTTTCTATTAATAAAAAAAAAAAAACGGCTTCCACCAAAATATGAAGCAGCAAAACTGTTTTCAACATTAATAATAATCATAAATGTTTCTTGGGCATCAAATCATCATATTAGAGTGATTTCTGAAGGATCATGTGACACTGAAGACTGGAGTAATGATGCTGAAAATTCAGCTTTGATCACAGGAATAAATTACATTTTACAATATATTTGCATAGAAATTTGCATTAATTTAAAATGTAATATAATTTCATAATATTGCTGTTTTTTTATTCAAATGAATGCAGGCTTGGTGAGCAGAAGAGACTTATTATATATATATATATATATATATATATATATATATATATATATATATATATATATATATATATATATATAAATATATATATAGTACCAGTCAAAAGTTTGGAAACGTTACTAATTTTAATGTTTTTGAAAGAAGTCTCTTATGCTCATCAAGCCTACAGTTAAAAAAAACAGTAATATTATGAAATATTATTAAAGTTTAAAATAATGGTTCTCTTTTTTTAATATACTTTAAAATGTAATTTATTTTTGTGATGCAAAGCTGAATTTTCATCAGCAAGTACTCCAGTCTTTGGTGTCTTATGATCCTTCAGAAATCATTCTAATATGATGATTTATGATCAATGTTGGAAACAGTTGTGCTGCTTAATATTTTTTTTATAACCTGAGATACTTTTTTCAGGATTATTTGATGAATAAAAAGTTAAAAAGAACTGTATTTATTTAGAATAGAAATCTTTTGTAACAATATACACTACCGTTCAAAAGTTTGGGAACAATAACTATTTTTTTTTAAAGAAATTAGTACTTTAATTCAACAAGGATGCGTTAAATTGATAAAAGGTGATGGTAACGATTTATATTGTTAGAAATGTTTTTATTTTGAATAAATGCTGTTTTTATGAATAAATGCTGTTAACGTTTTACTCATCAATGAATCCTGAAAAAAGTATTCCAAAAAAATATATTAAACAGCACAACTGTTTCCATCATTGATAATAACTGAGTATCAAATCATCATATTAGAATGATTTCTGAAGGATCATAAGACACCAAAGACTGGAGTACTTGCTGATGAAAATTCAGCTTTGCATCACAAAAATAAATTAAATTTTAAAATATATTAAAAAAGAGAACCATTATTTTAAATTGTAATAATATTTCATAATATTACAGTTTTTTTTTTAACTGCAGGCTTGATGAGCATAAGAGACTTTCCAAACTTTTGACTGGTAGTGTATATATATATAAATGTATGCATGTATGTATGCATGTGTGTGGATATTGAATGTGGATATGGATACTGAAAAATGTTTCATAAAATGTTCAGCAAAAATAACTACTTGTGATTAGGGGTCAGTGATATGACCAAAATCGTATATCACGATATGAGTCATTTTATTTCACGTTGTAACTATACAGATCACGATATAGAAAAATAGGCGGCAAAAAAATCTCTACTGATTGGCACATTTCTGCTGGTTAATTACGTCTACCGGTGGATCGCCCACCCCTACATATGATGTACTGTTATTATGATATAAAGCAGCCATACTCGCCTAACCTTTACTATCATAATCAGACACTTCAGAAGCGATCTCATGTCTGTAGTGCGACCTCTACAGAAATGTCTTATTGGATTAGGAGGAGCATGACAGCAGACGTGCACGTTAGAATTATCCGAGCACACGCCCTCCTCCGATCTGTCGTGTAACTCTCCACTTTTCTTCTATAATAATAATCTCTCAGGAGGACGGATGATAGGGAGGCCGGGATGGATGCGTTAATGGAGCGCCAGATCAAAGAGTGTTAGGTTGAAAACGCGAGTCTAGATGATTAAAAAGGAGCTTGTTTACTCTGCTCTTCCGATAGGCCTCCCTCCCCTCATTCAGAAGAGTTTCCGGTCTATGTTTCCCTCTGGAAACTGATAACAGGCCGTCTCTCCGCTCTGACCTGTTGATGTTTGTCTGCGCTTTTGCTCCAGTCTCCCGGCGTTTCTCTTGTGGAAAACACCCCGGGAATCTCTTGTGTGTCTCCTCTTGAGTTTCAGGAGAGATCTCTGCAGTGGTGTGCCGTCAGAGCCAGCAGGGCCTTCTCTGCTGGCCCTGTCAAAATAGAATTTTTTTTTTTTTTCTAAAATTAAATTAATGTGTGTCTGAACATGTCTAAATTCAATTACTGTCCATCAGTACGTTACAATTATATTTCCAGAAAGAATATGGTTATTTTTTGTGAGTCTGAGCTGGATTTTACATATGTCATCTAAACGCCGTGGACCAGCACTAGTAGTATAGCTAGCCTTCCGTTGAAGCTGCCGTTTTCCAATTGATCATAACTTTGACTGACGTGTTTTATCAGCCAATCAAATTGTGATGCGTATGACAGAACGCCCCAGAGGCCCAGCAATGTGTCGACGGCTAGCCCGCGCTGATGTCATCGACATGGGTGGGCAGATACAATACATGTTTGTGTACAATAACAATTTTCAGGAAAAATAACATTACGATGTCCAGAAATAAATTTCATTAGTACATTGGGTCATTTTGGGTACATTTGTCATTCTAGATCAGTGTTACTCATTGCGCGGCTCGCGAGCCTCATGCGGCTCGCCAAGCTTTAATTTGTGGCTCGCATGGCGGTAAATATAATACGTTGATATGATAATGCATTCACTAGAGATATTTCATAAAACCATTAATAACAAGTAGGGCTTTAACATAACCCTTTAAAAACTAAAAGTGTCAGCTCTTATTACAAATAATTTCGATCGGATTGAAAGGGGTGGTTTATCGAGAGAACGTGAAAAAACTTGATCGACTGAAAACCGAAACTGAAAGGACGACGAATGACACGCTGAACGAGCTGTTCTCCTGATGAATAAAGTGTCACATAAATTAGTGTTCTGTCATTCTATAATTCTCCTTTCACTCAGCATCTGTGAAGTGAAGCAGGACAACGGCTCACCAGTCCTTGTTTCAGATTATCATACAGACGACTGGTTTTGGGCATTTTTACTGCGTGATAAATACAAACAGCACGGCACAACGGTTCATATGTTCATATTCCGATTTGAATCTTTTGACTTATAAATACGCACATCAACCCGATCATGTATCACATCACGATGTTTAGCGTTCATGTAAACTACAATACATTCAGATTCATCAATCGGAATGAATTCAGTCCGACTGAAACAAAAGTTGTGCATGTAACTATCCAGTCTCTGCAGAGATGCCAGTTATATGGCGGTCTTTCCAGCTCTTAACGCTGCATGTGCTCTTGGTTGGTTAGATAGGCCTACAAGAATATTTAATATTAATATTTTGAATATTTTCTGGAAATCCCTTTTTTTGTTTTCTTTTTTTTTTCATTAAAGGAAATCATCTTGTCTCAGTTACAAATTTGACTGATAAATCATAAATAATGTTTTTTTTTCACCCTTTTGTATTTATTGCATTGCATATTGTATTGTTCAGGGGTGACAGATTGATAGGCAGACATGGTATTTATGACTGGATGTAACTTTTTATACTTTGCGGTAAAATGGCTCTCCTACTGACTTTGTCCTATCAGTGCGGCTCGCATGAAAAATATAGTGAAGACCACTGTTCTAGATCTACCAATTTTGTTAGTACCGAGAATTTCCACGTGAGTAAATCCATTGATAACTATACAACTTTTGTGTTCGACGATGGTCCAGTGGTAGAACTTTAGCCAAGCGTGTCAGAGGTTCTGGGTTCGAATCCACACTCGTATAGTTTTTTATTTTACCGAATATGTTCATCAGTGGTTGTATATCAAGCAAGGCGTTTGTGTGCATTTTGTTTTGTAAGATTTCAACGAATAGAAAGTCTCCGCAACGGCGATAGATTGAAGCGAGCATCTGAGTGAAAACTGTGCGCGAGCCACAAGAGAACACTGGATCCGCGCCACTGATAACAGCAGCAACGAGCACTCAGCTTGAACAACACATTTCAGCGCTAGAATGCATCTTATTCAACAAACGAAAATTAATGTCCTGCTAGTTAACCGGAGATGTTTTATTTATTTGTATTACTAACTTACATCCGTGCGCGAGATGTTTCAGCTCAGCTTTTATAATGTAGGCTACAGTGGTGTGCGTGTGCGCTGAGGTTGAAGATCAGCTGTCTCGTCGTTGATGTTACGCAGTGCATACAGTGCATGATTGTATTTTTGGGGGTGGGGGGGGTGGGGGTGGGGTGGGTTAGATCGTTACTGAAGGCCCTGACTGAAACCCCACGGTACGCTACTGGATCTCTACATAAACTCAAGCGTTTCTCATCAGATTCTGCACTGGAAAAAATAATCACTCAGAAATTGATAGTAAATGGTACAATTTATTACAAAAAAGTAGTTTTTTTTTCTTTTAGAATGCAATACAATAAACAAAAAGTTATTTTTAACTAAAACCAAAAACTATTAAAAATCGTTTTCATTTATTGAAATAAAACTGAAAATATAAATATTAGAAAAAACTTTGGAAATGCTGAAAAATAAAAATTATATAAGCACAACAAAACGACTAAAACCTGAAAAAATAAAAAATAAAACCTAATTCAAAATATCAATAGTAGGCTATAAATAAAACAGGGGATCTGTGTTGCTGTCCACAATAATTTGAGCTCTTTCCTGACTCATTTGTGGCTCAATTGGAGAAACAAATGAGACAAAGTTCTTGCAGAACTTCAGTAAACGTGTAAAGAGCGATCGCATTTCCTCTGGCTTGTTTATTAAGAGTTTAGTTCCCGAATGCTGTCATACGGTCCTGTTTAACACCACTATAGTTACTGCCACACGTCTGGACTTTATAACAATTACACGGCTAATGCGAGTGAATGCAAACCACATTCCCCTGAAAGGACAGACTCATGTGCGGTTTCTGCAACATCATTCGCCCTAAAATTAGCCAGCGGTGTTAACGATTTGTAGGATGTTGTACTGAAGACATTACAGCCTGTTGCGGTACATGATGGGGGTCCAGTGAGACCAGGCCAATCAGATTACACGCTTTTATGTCCCACTAAGAGCTTGTTGTTTCCTTTGTGTCGTTGTGGAATGTTTGATGTCTTGAATGAAGACGAGAGGAACGGGAAGAGCAACGGAAGGGACCCTGGATTTGTCATTATGAACCTGATTAAAGTGTGTGTGTGTGTGTGTGTGTGTGTGTGTGTGTGTGTGTGTGTGTGTGTGTGTGTGTGTGTGTGTGTGTGTAGTAGCATGTCCTGTGACAGTCGAGATTTCACCAAAGATGGGCCTGTGGTGGTTTCAACCTTTGGCTACCTGTGAAAGCCCAATTAATCCTCTGTTGACACTTTTATAAATCCATATTAAAACTCTATGAGCACAATAATTCCTAATTCAACTCTCTTTAATAGGCTTTTCAGTAGTGAAACTTTGATATATAAATATGTATGTTTATGTATGTGTGTGTGTGTGTGTGTGTGTGTGTGTGTGTGTGTGTTTGTGTGTATACTGCTGCCTGACACTTTGACAAGTCACATGCATTTCAAATAAACACTTCTAAACAGCATTTAACTATTGATCAAGGGTTATCACCAATGCCGATATTTGACATTTTTTGACAATTTTGCCCAATAACTGTCAAAAGCAGGACTTTTATACTGACAACACTGATTTTTTAGTAAAAAAAATTTTAAATAGATTTTTTTTACAATTGTTTTTCAGATTATTTGAGCAAATATCGTGTAAAATAATTTAATTTATTCAAAGCATTTTATGTAGGAAATTATGCATGTTTTATTCAATATATTTGAATTAAATAGTGTGCACTTCATTATATATATGTATGTACTGTACACACACACACACACACACACACACACACACACACACACACACACACACACACACACACACATATATATGAAGTGCACACTATTTAATTCAAATATATTGAATAAAACATGCATAATTCCCTACATAAAATGCTTTGAATGAATTAAATTATATATATA
>NC_138225.1:3075571-3125571 GCF_964197995.2 Scardinius erythrophthalmus
AAAGGCTTTAGTGAAGGAAAGAACTACAATCCCATGAATCACTGCGAACAGTATCGAGAAATATAAAACTACTCATTATATGCATAAAAACAATACATTAAGTTTATTGCAAAATATGCATATTATTACACACGTTTAAGTATTGTGAGAGCGTAGAGAGATCGACTCGATAATGCATTCGCATTCTTCATTGGAGTGGGCGGAGCTAACAAGCTCTTTTGGTGCATTTTGCTTTCTGATTGGTGGAATTTTCTGTATAGCATCATGGGTATTGCAGTTTTTCACCAGGAATTCTGCTGTTAACATGATTTTTATTTTTTAAATAAGCTGAAATAATGTGGCTGGCGGTTCAGCAGACACAATCGATTAACAAGCTCGTAGCTCACAGTAGGGCTGCTTTTAAAAGTTATCATTCAAAATAGTAAAACTGAATTTCACTAACACTGATAGATAAGCAGGATAAGGTAAGGCTATTCAATAGCAGTCCCCAAACTAGTTGTTGTTAATACAATACAGTTAGCAAGTCTGTATGAGCCACCAGTCACCAAAAATATAGAAAATAACAAACACATACAAACAAATTAAGTGGTATTTTGGGTTAATGATACGGAAACTTGAATTTTTAATATAGAAACGGATTCTGATTAATAGAATGAACTTTAAACCTGCATGCAAATCCAACGTAACTACAAGACTGCATGCTCATAATTTATTTTGCTCTTTATACTGTGTATATAGTGAATGAATACAGCGCCTCTGGTCTGACAGGAAAGTTCGTTTTTCTGAAGTGAGAAACTTTTTTTATTTCTTAAAAAAATTCTTAAAAAATGATGTTTTGATACTGACCCTGACGTATATTGTAGCTTAAGACTTGCATGCTTATATCCTTAAAAAAAAGAAAAAAAAAAAAGAAATCTTACTATCCCCAAACTGTACATTAGCAGTATTTTGCATTTAAGCCCAATATAAGAAACCTGAATGTAATATTTCATTCACAGCTCTGTTTTCCGCAGTAAGAGTAGATCTGAGAGAGATCTAGGGCTCGTGTGTGTGTGTGTGTGTGTGTGTGTGTGTGTGTGTGTGTGTGTGTGTGTGTGTGTGTCCAGCAGTGTTTCAGGGTCTGTAATGAATGATAATTGTCTGATGATATTCAGATGTGGGCCGTTGGGTTTTTATTGGTTCGGTCTGTGGGTGGAGATCAGATTCTGCACTCGCTCAGAGATAAAACATCAAAATGAACATCATGTTAAACAGAGATTGATTCCTGACACACAGCGTCTGTTTCCCTCTATTTGTGGTTTTGTGTGAATTTCTAGTGGGAAAAATCATATTCTCAAGGCTTGCGTCATATGTTATTATGCGCTTCTTTCATATATGTCACAAGGTCAGTGCATTTGTGTATTTCTATAAACTTAATGTCCACTTTGATCATGACCCGCTAATGTGCTCTACGTGATTAATGCTTTTATTAATAGCTTGCGTCGTCGTCTTCCTCTTATGGACGTGTGGAATCAGAGGACTTTGTAAACAGTAATGAGTGTCATGTGGCTTTTTCATCAGGATACATCAAACATAGAGGACCGGCACAGGAAGACTGTGATTAGTGAAGGAAAAACATGCAAATAGATCTTATATGCTCAGGACACAGACACTACTGTTCAAAGCGTGCTCAATAAGCATTTCATTTGCATTAAATTGGTCAAAAAAGACAGTAAAGATATTTATAATGTTACAAAAGTTTTCTATTATAAATAAATGCTCTTATTTTTAACTTTCTGCTCATCAAAGAATCCTGGAAAGGATTTCCACACAATTTCCACACAAATAAGCAGATGCAAAACATTGATAATAATCATAAATGTTTCTTGAGCATCAAATCCTCATATTAGAATGATTTGTGAAGGATCATGTGACACTGAAGACTGGAGTAATGATGCTGAAAATTCAGCTTTGATCACAGGAATAAATTACACTTTACTATATATTCACATAGAAAACAGATGTTTTACATTGGAATAATATTTCACTGTTTTTACTGTATTTTTGATCAAATAAATGCAGTCTTGGTGAGCAGAAAAGACTTTCAAAAACATTAAAAAATCTCACTAACCCCAAACCTTTAAATGACAGTGGAAAGTCTTGGGAGTGAATCACTGAAATTGTAAGGGTTTATGTAATAATGACCATATTAGCAACATTTTGGCAATTGTAAACATGGTAATAGCAATTTTTGACAAAAGCAAGACGCATTATAGTTGATGAAATGTTAGTAAACCTCTGTTGTCAGTGGCGCCGTGGTGTTTACTCTCTTCAAGCTGTTGTTGAAAACGGCGCGCTCTCTCTGGACAGAATGTATGGCTGGAGACTGCGAGCTCGAGGTTTGGCTGGTTACATGCTAGATCTACATTACACCACCAAAAAGCACATTTCCTAGGAGTGGAATGGTACGGGTTTGGGGTCACTGTTCCATATGAGTTCGGTACAACAGGAAAAAGCAACAAATCTCCAATGCTTTTCATTTATCACTTAAGGTCTTATTTAGTAAGATTATGCCTGAAAAGGTTTTGGATTTTTTGTATCATGTTAATTAAAAAAAAAAAAAATCTTGTATAATATGACTTGCTGTTTTTGTTTGTTTGGTTTTTATTGTATTAATATGATATTTCTATTTTTGTAATTGAATTTTTGCCATGAAAATAGCTTTGAATGCTGACATGGCACTAAATAAAACAATCTGAATCTGAATCTTTTCATTTATTTTGAACAGACAGACAGTAGTGCAAATTAGTTTATTCCACCTATTGGCATTTAGTCCCATAGTTGGGACAGTACAGCCCCCTTTAGTGCATTTAGCAGTGAACAGAATGGACTCTTGCGTATTTCTTTGTAGGACTGATGAAAAAAACAAAAGGTATTTGGTCATAATCAGCTACAAAACTGAAAAATATATCTTGTGTTATAAAATTATGACACTGCCTCTGAAACTTTTGTCCGTCATAAAAAAAATTCGGATCGGACTAGATATACTGCGTTTTTTGTATCCGTTGCAAGCATTTTGAGAGGTGTTTTGACAATTCAGAGCCACCGTACAAGTGAACGCCAATAGAGAGCCTAAGTCCCTCCCCTCCGCTTCCGGCTCATGGGACCTTATTTCGGAAAAAATATGTATGGTAGTCAATGGCGAGAGACAACTTATCTTTTTATTCCGTCTGAACTGTGCCCTGAATTACACATATGATGTTTGTCAATTTAAAATATAATTATGAAAGTCAAGAAAGTCGCAGTTTGTCATAAAACAGAAGAGTAACATTTAGTTTTATGTGAAAATCGCTCAATGAACTACATCTCTCGTCTCGCACTATATACGTCACCAACATGTGCAGTCTGGTACAAAACACTCAGGCATGACGGCGTAATGTTACGATTATAACGTAAGACTATAGAAAAAATGTCAGATGTTAGCTTCAGTAAAGTTAGCTTCATTCATTGAGAGAAAAGTTATGACGTCACATGTGCGCCTTTTGGGTTTGTAGTCTTTGTCATTACGTATTTTCACAGTCTTATACCTCAGCAGTTTTACATCAAACTGCGACTTTCTTGACTTTGACAAACATATGTGTAATTCAGGGCACAATTCAAACGAGATCAAAATATTTTTTGTCTCTCGCCATTGACTACCACAATATTTTTCCGAAATAAGGTCCCATGGTGGTCCACCGGAAGGAGAGGGACTTAGGCTCTCTATTCGCCAAAATCCAGAATGGGGTCTGACATGTTGATCCACTTCGTCTCGCAACACAATGCATGACAAACAAAGTGTGGAATACAAAAGATAAAGACTCATCATCAAACTGAGCCACTGACGTCCTGAAGTAAACTCTCGGGAGAATCCCACATCGGGAGAATCCCACACCGAACTCTCCTTCCTCTCGACGCATCTCAGGAATCTCAGGATTGGATGGACGCAATATATCCTCTCTTTTCTCTTTTTAAGAAGATATAGGAGAACAAAATCACCCTCACTGCTTGATGACAAAAAAAAAGGTCATTTATATATCAATATGGCTATCTAATAATAATAATTACTTATTATTATTACTAAATACAAATGTGTCATGCCAATAAAGCTAAAATTGAACTAAAAACATGTATTAATATCAGTTAATGTTAATTTCAACATTTACTAATACATAAAATAAAAAAGTTGTATCTGTTAATATTATTTAATGACCTGAGCTGACATGAATTTATTTTTTTAAGGTTTAATTAATACGGCAACAAATGTATTGCTCATTGTAAGTTAATGAATAAAGCGACGTTATGTAATCAGACCTTGTAGCGAAATGTCGAGTCTGATGTGCAGGTAACGTACATTCATTCTGTGTGTTTACATGCAGTTATTATAGAGCCTCTTACAGTAAACAGGTCAAAAGTTTACTGGTGTGTGTTTGAGTCACGCTGCGTGTGTGTATTCATGTGAGAAAAGTCCCCTTCATAACTTAATCTGTTTTACTGCAGTTTTAACTGTGTGTCGCAGACGTTTATCTGGAATTGTGTGTGTGTGTATGCGTGTGTGTGTGTGTGATGATTTACTAAACTCCATTACTCCACATCAAAGCGTCTCAGATCTCACGCCGCTCTGACAACAAAAGCCATATTGTACACTAGATACTGACAGAAAACGCTTCATGCTTCTCAAAATCACATGCTCTCGGTACAGCCGGCCAAGAGTTACGCCGTGTCCCGCCGATGACCTTTCCTCACACTTTTCCTCTGTTCATGACTTCAGAGTCGAGTGTCGAATCGGCCGTGCCGTTCCCAAACACTCCTCCTGAGTTCACAGACGGCCTCCGGGAATAAGCTCTGTGGGGTTTTCTGACGCTTCAGCACTTTACATCAGTTTCATGCTGGATCTGCAGGTATAGTTTCACATGCACTTTTATTTGCACTAGTCTTCTTATTCTGGCCAAGGACAGGAAGAGATGGTTTGATTGACTTATAAACCGTCCAGTCACGGTTTAATTCAATTTTGCATGCTAATTAGTGGCTGGTTTATCTGAATTTGTTCAGTCTTTGTGGATTGTTGTACAGGAAATTTGCACATGCATGAAGAATTTGTATTTTTCTGGTTCTGTCAGTGATTATCTATGATTATTTCACAGTTTCAAAGTGAAATAAAGTTGTGCAGATGAATGTTGAGTTTTGTTGCTTATGACAACTTCGATTGATCAACTTTCCATGTCAATCAGAGTTTTAGTTCTAACCAGCCGCGATGGCAAAACACAGCAATTCTGTTTTAGAAATGACATTTTTCACAAAGTTAACTTTGTACCTGTTCATTTGGTTGTGAGTGCAGTGCGCTTGCAGAGAGACTCCGCCCACACACACTTCTGATTGGCTGATTTTTGATTGGTTTGGTTGCGAGTGCAGTGCGCTTGCAGAGAGACTCCGCCCACACACACTTCTGATTGGCTGATTTTTGATTGGTTTGGTTGCGAGTGCAGTGCGCTTCCAGAGAGGCTCCACCCACAGACACTTCTGATTGGCTGATTTTTGATTGGTTTGGTTGTGAGTGCAGTGCGCTTGCAGAGAGACTCCGCCCACACACACTTCTGATTGGCTGATTTTTGATTGGTTTGGTTGCGAGTGCAGTGCGCTTGCAGAGAGACTCCACCCACACACACTTCTGATTGGCTGATTTTTGATTGGTTTGGTTGCGAGTGCAGTGCGCTTGCAGAGAGACTCCGCCCACACACACTTCTGATTGGCTGATTTTTGATTGGTTTGGTTGCGAGTGCAGTGCGCTTCCAGAGAGACTCCGCCCACACACACTTCTGATTGGCTGATTTTTGATTGGTTTGGTTGCGAGTGCAGTGCAGTGCGCTTCCAGAGAGGCTCCGCCCACACACACTTCTGATTGGCTGATTTTTGATTGGTTTGGTTGCGAGTGCAGTGCGCTTGCAGAGAGGCTCCGCCCACACACACTTCTGATTGGCTGATTTTTGATTGGTTTGGTTGCGAGTGCAGTGAGCTTGTAGAGAGACTCCGCCCACACACACTTCTGATTGGCTGATTTTTGATTGATTTGGTTGCGAGTGTAGTGCGCTTGCAGAGAGACTCCGCCCACACACACTTCTGATTGGCTGATTTTTGATTGGTTTGGTTGCGAGTGCAGTGCGCTTGCAGAGAGACTCCACCCACACACACTTCTGATTGGCTGATTTTTGATTGGTTTGGTTGCGAGTGCAGTGCGCTTGCAGAGAGACTCCGCCCACACACACTTCTGATTGGCTGATTTTTGATTGGTTTGGTTGCGAGTGCAGTGCGCTTCCAGAGAGACTCCGCCCACACACACTTCTGATTGGCTGATTTTTGATTGGTTTGGTTGCGAGTGCAGTGCAGTGCGCTTCCAGAGAGGCTCCGCCCACACACACTTCTGATTGGCTGATTTTTGATTGGTTTGGTTGCGAGTGCAGTGCGCTTGCAGAGAGGCTCCGCCCACACACACTTCTGATTGGCTGATTTTTGATTGGTTTGGTTGCGAGTGTAGTGCGCTTGCAGAGAGACTCCGCCCACACACACTTCTGATTGGCTGATTTTTGATTGGTTTGGTTGCGAGTGCAGTGCGCTTGCAGAGAGACTCCGCCCACACACACTTCTGATTGGCTGATTTTTGATTGGTTTGGTTGCGAGTGCAGTGCGCTTGCAGAGAGACTCCACCCACACACACTTCTGATTGGCTGATTTTTGATTGGTTTGGTTGCGAGTGCAGTGCGCTTGCAGAGAGACTCCGCCCACACACACTTCTGATTGGCTGATTTTTGATTGGTTTGGTTGCGAGTGCAGTGCGCTTGCAGAGAGACTCCGCCCACACACACTTCTGATTGGCTGATTTTTGATTGGTTTGGTTGCGAGTGCAGTGCGCTTCCAGAGAGGCTCCGCCCACACACACTTCTGATTGGCTGATTTTTGATTGGTTTGGTTGCGAGTGCAGTGCGCTTGCAGAGAGGCTCCACCCACACACACTTCTGATTGGCTGATTTTTGATTGGTTTGGTTGCGAGTGCAGTGCGCTTGCAGAGAGACTCCACCCACACACACTTCTGATTGGCTGATTTTTGATTGGTTTGGTTGCGAGTGCAGTGCGCTTGCAGAGAGACTCCGCTCACACACACTTCTGATTGGCTGATTTTTGATTGGTTTGGTTGCGAGTGCAGTGCGCTTCCAGAGAGACTCCGCCCACACACACTTCTGACTGGCTGATTTTTGATTGGTTTGGTTGCGAGTGCAGTGCGCTTCCAGAGAGGCTCCGCCCACACACACTTCTGATTGGCTGATTTTTGATTGGTTTGGTTGCGAGTGCAGTGCGCTTGCAGAGAGGCTCCGCCCACACACACTTCTGATTGGCTGATTTTTGATTGGTTTGGTTGCGAGTGCAGTGAGCTTGCAGAGAGACTCCGCCCACACACACTTCTGATTGGCTGATTTTTGATTGATTTGGTTGCGAGTGTAGTGCGCTTGCAGAGAGACTCCGCCCACACACACTTCTGATTGGCTGTGACTTTTGATTGATTTGGTTGCGAGTGTAGTGCGCTTGCAGAGAGACTCCGCCCACACACTTCTGATTGGCTGATTTTTGATTGATTTGGTTGCGAGTTCAGTGTGCTTGCAGAGATTTGATTGATTTTGACGCATCTTGTAGTCGTGTCAGGTCTGATGTGGACAGACAAATTGCTTGTCTAAGGCAGCTTTTGTCGTGTGTGTGTTGCTGTCTAACTGAAGGTGTCTGGACACACTCTCGGCGAGAGGCTGTTTTCACACTCATTCAGATGGTCTGGAAAATATGTGCTGAATGATTCTCGTTTTCCCCCTCTGTTATTGACTTAGCGAGCTGCTTCTGTCATGAGCAGGAATCATGAGGGAAGCCATGTGTCATTTTGCTTGTTTGTTTGAGAGGAGTGTTATCTAGACAAGTGTTTTAGCAGATTTTTCTTCACAGATTCTTTTCCATGATGTTGCATCATTGTGATTTAATATCTCCATTTGGCACATCAGTTCCTTTACATTTTGTTAAAATGAAAGTATTCTAAAGAAATCTTAAAAAAGAATTATTTTCAGTCATTTAATGGGACTTTTAATCTGCCTTTGGTTTTAAAATGAAGTGTTTTTACAATGCAAGTGAACATTGTAAGAAAAAAAGAAAGACAAAAAAACGGTTTTGGAACAACAGGAAGAAAATGATGAAAAAGGTTTCAAAATGCATCTATCATGACACTAGATGCCCATCTGATGATGAATATGTACATATTCTGATAAAAATTGCAATTGCAAATCCAGGTTTAGAGTGTTTGTTTGTAGGACTGCACATTTTGACCAACATTTTGTGATTATACAGTATATCAATATGGCTATATAATAATAATAGTTGTTGTTGTTGTTGTTAGTATTGTTATTACTAAATAAAATCAGTTTTTGCTGTTGGAATATTCCACTGTAAAATAAATTCAGTATTTAGTAAAAAATTATAATAATTTTGTTACATAACAACAGCAAAATTACAATACAACTATTTATGGTTGTCTTAATTTCTTCATTTTCAAATGTTAAACCATTAAACGTTTCATTTTGCCCTGCTCATTTCAAGTGTGTGAAGATGGCTGGTGCATGCTACATTCCTAAACTTTTAATGTGATTCATGCGATACACAATATTCCCTAATTTTATCCCGGCAGCAGAAGTATTGCCCTGCAGACAGCAGTAATGCGGTTCAGGCGGAATACAAGCACATGTTCTGCGTGAATGGTCTCTAACACGACTCTCCTCGGTCACTGTCTGTTGATCTGATCCGAGTCTGACTGCGCAACCAATGATGAGGAAGAGAAACTGTACACAAAAACTCACTCACAAACCCGGTTCTGCTGGGCCGTATGACACTGACGCAGGTCTCTCTCTCTCTCTCTCTCTCTCTCTCTCTCTCTCTCTCTCTCTCTCTCTCTCTCTCGCTCTCTCTCTCTCTCTCTCTCTCTCCCCCCCTCCCCCCCCTCTCTCTCTGGTGTGAGGTGAATGCTTTGGCTCACTGTAGGAATGTTTAAGGACTGTTGCTCGGCTCAGATGAGTGGAAGTTCAGAAGCCAGAGCTGCCCGCATCATTAACCCTCTCCTCACATGTTGCTGTCTTATTTTGCACTTTAGTTGCAACAATATGTATCGTGGATAGTGACAATGTATATTATGTATAGTTCACCCAAAATAAAAATTACTGTGTGAGGAAAAAAATGTAAGTTTTCAGAGTTCTAGTGTCAGTACTACATTAAACTACTATATACAATGCTGAATATAATGTATAATAATGCAATGAGGGAATATTTGTGGGTCCTGATAATGACAAATGTCTGATGTTACCAGTAAAAATTGGCCTACATTATTTTAAATATATCTAGTCAGTGAAAGAGTGCAAGTATATTCATCTTTTATTCTGGTGTCTCTATTGTCCCGTGCATTGTGTTTCCAGCAACAAGCCTATTCATTTACACACACAATGTAATATCAAATTTAGCATTTTAATCAACACTGTTAATCTTTTATCATATGCCTTGGAGTATCGCAATAATATCGTATCGTGATTTCAGTATCATTATATGTATTGAATTATCACATGAGGGTATTGTTACACACCTTACTTGTTAGTCAAAATTCATTGCACACAGAGTTAAAAGCAGTATAAGTCTGAGTTGCATTACTTGCTAGTACTCAATTTCACATGGACAAGAAGTTACATCTGTGCAGTGCATCAGGCTTTTAAACGACTTTATTGATTATAATATGAGTGATTAGTAGCATACAGACACTATTGTTTGGCATGTATTCACACCACAGCGTTTGCATCACTGTCCCAGTGTATTTTGTGACTTATGTCTTGTTTCGGTGTGGGTCTTTAAGTCATAATCTCGCTCTCTGTCGTCTAAAGTCCAGCACGCAGGGCCTGACGGCTTCACTTCGAGCGCAGTGACGGCACAAAGAGCCTGTGAAACGTGCAGCTGTTTTTGCAGTAGTTTTTATCCGTGACTGTGACTGGCTTTCTTTCAGTCCCTTCCACATCAAGGCCTCGGTTGCATCAGCCTAAGTGAAGCTTCAGAGCCGCTCTGCACTTTCAAACCACACACAGAATAAGTGGCAACAGGCTCTGGGTTTAATAATAAAGGCGGATATTTAAAGCAACGGCGGATGAGGTTTGCTTGAATATCATGAAAACAGGTCCTGGTGGACATATTACACGTCAAAATCAAAAGAAATAAATGCAAAAAAAAAAAAAAAAAAATGGTAAATTGCAATTAGGAAGGATTATGGGGGGAAAATTTGCTTAATTTTCATGAAAATGACACAATGGAAAACATGCTTTTGTGTTTTTCTTTGAGCAAAAATGCTATTTTATTTTGATCTGAAATTCAAACTGCACACGTTATGTGAGATTCTCCCTCTCTCTCTCTTTCTTTCTCTCTCTCTCCATTGATATGTCTCTTCTCTGGCGTGTTTGTGTGTGTGCCCACAGTCTTTCCTGTTAGAGTTTGTTTCTGCCGGTTTCCCTTCAGATAATGACATTTCTCCCAGAAGACCTTGGACTGTCTGGAACGGCGTGTAGCACATATGGCCTCAGCGGGACTGCGCTGCATTCCTTACACACGTGCAAACACTAGCTTACAGACGCTCACGCAAACACTAGCTTACAGACACTCACGCAAACACTAGCTTACAGACACTCACGCAAACACTAGCTTACAGACACTCACGCAAACACTAGCTTACAGACGCTCACGCAAACACTAGCTTACAGACGCTCACGCAAACACTAGCTTACAGACGCTCACGCAAACACTAGCTTACAGACACTCACGCAAACACTAGCTTACAGACGCTCACACAAACACTAGCTTACAGACACTCACGCAAACACTAGCTTACAGACGCTCACACAAACACTAGCTTACAGACGCTCACGCAAACACTAGCTTACAGACGCTCACGCAAACACTAGCTTACAGACACTCACGCAAACACTAGCTTACAGACGCTCACACAAACACTAGCTTACAGACGCTCACACAAACACTAGCTTACAGACGCTCACGCAAACACTAGCTTACAGACGCTCACACAAACACTAGCTTACAGACGCTCACGCAAACACTAGCTTACAGACGCTCACACAAACACTAGCTTACAGACGCTCACGCAAACACTAGCTTACAGACGCTCACGCAAACACTAGCTTACAGACACTCACGCAAACACTAGCTTACAGACACTCACGCAAACACTAGCTTACAGACGCTCACACAAACACTAGCTTACAGACGCTCACGCAAACACTAGCTTACAGACGCTCACACAAACACTAGCTTACAGACGCTCACACAAACACTAGCTTACAGACTCTCACACAAACACTAGCTTACAGACGCTCACACAAACACTAGCTTACAGACGTTCACGCAAACACTAGCTTACAGACGCTCACGCAAACACTAGCTTACAGACGCTCACACAAACACTAGCTTACAGACGCTCACGCAAACACTAGCTTACAGACGCTCACGCAAACACTAGCTTACAGACGTTCACACAAACACTAGCTTACAGACGCTCACACAAACACTAGCTTACAGACGTTCACACAAACACTAGCTTACAGATGCTCACGCAAACACTAGCTTACAGACGCTCACACAAACACTAGCTTACAGACGCTCACACAAACACTAGCTTACAGACATTCACACAAACACTAGCTTACAGACGCTCACACAAACACTAGCTTACAGACATTCACACAAACACTAGCTTACAGACGCTCACACAAACACTAGCTTACAGACGCTCACACAAACACTAGCTTACAGACGCTCACACAAACACTAGCTTACAGACGCTCACACAAACACTAGCTTACAGACGCTCACGCAAACACTAGCTTACAGACACTCACGCAAACACTAGCTTACAGACGTTCACACAAACACTAGCTTACAGACGCTCACACAAACACTAGCTTACAGACGTTCACACAAACACTAGCTTACAGACGCTCACGCAAACACTAGCTTACAGACGCTCACAGATGCATGTTTGTGCTTCATTCTACTTAACTTCTGCGCTTTTTTACATGATGATCCAGATTTAATCCTTATTATAGGGATCTAACTATTTAAAACTATTTTAATTTAATTACATTTATTTATTTATTGTGTATGATTTGAACAAACCCATAGCCATTTAAATTAATTAATTAATTAATTAATTTACTTATTTTGTATAATTTGAACAAACCCATACCTATTTAATTTAATTTAAGTTAATTTACAATTTAATTTTGTTTATTTTATATTTATATATTTTTTATGATTTGAACAAACCCATACCCGTTTTATTTTATTTTTTATTTTTATTTAAATTTGTATATTTTAATGAATTAATTTTTTTTATATGACTTGAACAAACCCATAACGTCTCAGGTTACGTATGTTACCCTGGTTCTCAGAAGAGGGAACTCGAGCTGCGTCGAGACGCGGTGGGAACGCTATACCCACGACGCCATAACCAATACCTGTCTGTGTGAAGTCAATGCGCACACTAAGAAACAAGCACTCTAAACCCTGGAGTGGAGCCTAGATCCAAGTTTTAAAATCTCACAAATGTGTGTGGTGAGGACCAGCCTGCCGCATCACAAATGTCATGAAGGGAGACACCTGACAATTAAGCCTTTGAAGCAGCCATACTTCTGGTAGAATGGGCCCGGACAGCCATAGGTGAAGGCTGACCAGCCGCTTCATAAAAAAGTGAGATAGCCTCAACTACCCACTTGCTCATTCTCTGCTTAGATGCAGGGTACCCTTTCCTAGGTGACCCGAAACAGACAAACAATTGATTTGACCTTCGCCACTGGGCAGCTCTGTGGACATAGGCATCCAAAGCCCGAACACGGCATAGCAGATTATGTTTTTCCTGATCTGATGATAAGAATGGTGGAGGGCAGAAGGCCTGCAACATAATGGGGCCCGCAACATTAGTAGGGACCTTAGGAATATAACCCGGCCTAGTGTGAAAGAAGGCTTTCACCATACCAGGTGCAAATTCCAGACACGAAGGAGCAACCGACAAGGCTTGCAAGTCTCCAATTAGAAATAGAAGAAATTGCTAGAAGAAATAGCAAGGAGAAATAAAGTTTTTAGTGTGAGGAACCTCCTCAATAGGCTCGAAGGGAGCCAGAGTCAGGCCTTCAAGTACAACGGCCATATCCCAAGCTCTAGTGCGCAGTGCAGGCCTTAGCCTCAGAATGCCACGAAGAAAATGAGTAATGAGAGGATCTCTCCCCAGTGATGCCCCACCCAAAGGAGTGTGGTAAGCAGATATAGCCGCCACATACACCTTTAAGGTGGAAGGGGATAATCCAGCAGAGAAGCGTTCCTGCAAATAATCAAGGACTGAACCAACAGGGCAATTAACATGATCCAATTGACGTTCTCTAGACTGAGAAGAGAATACTCCACTTTAGTGCATTCAGTCTTCTCGTGAAGGGAGCTCTGGACTGGAGTATGGTCTCCACGACCTCCATGACCAGATTCTATGAGCCCGGCTGTAAAACCCTGACTCCCTGCTGGGAGGAGGAACCCTTTCTATAGCCTCCTTTCGTTGAAGAGTCTGAACTTCTTGCTCCATAACGAGTCTGCTCGGGGTCCACCAAGGTAGGGAGGACCCCTAGAAATCTGGGCGGAAGATAACCCAACTGAATTCTGTAACCCTTTTTTATAGTGAGCAGGACCCAAATAGATATATTTAGCAGTTGTTTCCACGCTGCCAGAAAATCTACTAAGGGGACCAGTCTCTCGAGACTGGCCTCTGGTATTGGTTGAACAGCCACTTCAGTGCCCAGAAGCGGCGAAGCGGCAGGGAACAACCAAAGCGGCAGGGAACAACAACCAACGTCGTTTGGGGACGCTGACACCTCGGTGCCCTGAAGCGGAATTGGAATCAGGACTTCTTCTTAGTCGAAGCCTTCTTGGAGATAATGACAGTCCTCAGACCTTGTCTATCTTTAGATGGCTTCGACTGCAACCGCCACCCAGACCACCCTGAATGTGGAGGAGCCTGAGTGGTGACGCTTTGTTTTTGTTGCACTCAGTGCTGTGAGGAGCTCATAGACGGCCGAGACTGCTCCCGCCCAGCAGTCTCGGGGACATTAGATCGGCGAGGAAGAAGCTTCTGAAACGCCGCTGATTGTTTCTTCACCTCCTGAAACCTCTCAACGACCGTGTTAACTGAGTCGCTGAAGAGGCCAGAAGGCGAGAGCGGAGTGTCCAAAAGAACAGATCTATCCCTATCTTTCATATCGGACAGATTTAACCAAAGATGTCTCTCCGTGGGCTGCCATAGACCGGCCTGCTGACTTGGCTGTTTCCTTGGTGGCCTGAAGAGACAAATCTGTTGCACGTCTGATTCTTGAATTGCGTCAGCGCTGACTTCCTCAATCTCATCCATGTCACTTAGCAGGTCAGCCTGATATGCTTGCAATATCGACAAGCTGCAGCCTGACCTGCTGCCGAATACGCTTTACCCACCAGCATTGAAGTGGCTTCTTCAAGAAAGAAGAAGGTTTCTTCAAGCGTCTCGGAGACGTTCCCGCAGCTCTTCTGGATTTAGTCTGTCTCAGTTTCTTCTGTTTCTTCATGTAATCACAGACGGACTCGATGATGGTGAGATCAGATCATACCGGCTGTTGTCAGACTCCTTGTGCATACACAAATCTCACTGGATTATTACAATTAATGGCAAAAAGAATGTTTGAAAATGTAAACTGATATTTCCTACTGACACACTACAGCAAAAGATGTAAATAACTGACTTAAAACCATTTGTTTTGGGGGGGGGGACTACAGACATGAAAGACTACTGAGAAAGAAAATCACTTTTTGCAGTATAAGCCACTCAGGTCTTGCATTACAGTGATTTGTACTAATATAAGGTCACATGTCTTTTAGTCTCTCCATGTCACTTCCAGCACCCTTTAACCGTGGTAAAGTCACTGTGACACAGCATCTTGTGGCTTATTGCTTTTTTTTTAAGAGAAAAGCTTTGAGTTTTCCCAGTGATGATGACACTGAGGCTCTGTGCAGGTGTGTGTGTGTGTGTTATCTGTGTGAGAAAACCCCTCAGCTTTGCTTTTGGCTTTTCCCCCTGTCTTTATCTTTTTCTTTTCTTTGGAATCTTCTTGTTGCCTGCAGCCCTAATAAAACCCGAAAGCGGTTCACCGTCCCGATCCGCTGTCGTGTCAGATTCGGGTGTGGGCTCAGCGGATCACGGTAATGATGAAAAACTCATCTTTTCATGTGAACATTCCACGCTTTATTATATTAATGCAGGGGCTCAATTAGTGTTTAGTACGCTCTTGATTTCGCATTCCTTCCATTCGACGCACGTTCGCAGACATACGTGTGTTCGGACATGCTCGGAATGTTCCTTCAAAGAGCTCGTCAGTGTTTGGCCACATCGGTGTGTGTGTGTGTGTGTGTGTGTGTGTGTGTGTGTGTGTGCTCGACTCCGTTTCTAACATTGTGAGTGATTGTGCTTCCAGTGGCTATCCATCTTTCTTTCTTCTAGTGAAGTTTGGATCTTAGAAAAGTGTCTGGAACATATTTACTGAACAGGCGGACACTTCTATCCAGAAACTTTCAGTATATTTACCTTGAGTAAAGTGATCAAAAGAAGTGGGGCTTTTTCTTTTTCTTTTTTTTTATTATTATTTTGTTATATTCATATATATTTTTTTCATATTGTGTTTTTATTTTATATTGTTTATTTAATTTAAAATTAGTTTATTTCATCATTATTTTAGCTTTTTTTTATTTATCTTATATATATTTTTTTTTTTTTATTATTTTTTTTTATTACTATTATTATTTTTTTTTTATCTTTTTAATTTTTTTGTTTTATTCATATATATTTGTTTCATATTGTGTTTTTTTATTTAATTTAAATTTGGTTTATTTCATTATTATTTTAGCTTTTTTTATTTATCTTATATTTTCATATATACATTTTATTATTTTATTTACTTTTTTTGTAATATTTTGTTTTATTTATTTAATTTTATTTGTTTTTATTTTAGTTTTTATTTTATATTATTTATTATTTAGTAAAACAATTGTTTTATTTCATTATGTTTTTAATTAATTATTTTATATTATGTTTTATTTACTTTATATTATATTATTTTATAAATGTTATTTTTGGGACTCAACCCAGCAATCTTCTTCTGAAGCTTCTTCTGGGATTTCCAGTGGCTGAAGTGGATACTGTATGTACAATATCTGCAGTGTCTCTGCAATATTTACTCAGAATTATCAAAACAAAAACCCATTGGTAGAATTGACACAAAGGAAGAACAAACAGTTCTGTTGATTGGCAAACAGGCGCTTTATGCAGATGATTGCATTGATTATGATGATCAGTTCTGCTGCAGAGAGAATAAGCAGGTTGCAGTGTAAGCCTGAGACGCGCGCAGATTGATTGTTCCAGAAGCGAATGAATGGCAGATTGTGTATGATATGAGTTTCCACGCTGGCTCTCTTCCTCTGTGTTTGCTGACTGTTAACTATTACCAAGCGTGTATTTTGGCCGAAAACCAAAGTGTTACACACACACACACATGGGTGAACATCAAAAGACTTGCATTATGGCCTGGAGGTGCTCCAAAAACCCCTCCGTGGAGTCGCTATTGTGCTGCGTCATTTACTCAGTTATATTGTCATGAGTTCTTAAACGCACACCGATAATGCTGCTATAGTGTGTGTGACCTGTGACCTGTGACCCCACCCGCGCTCTCTGGTTATTAATGGATAGCTGATCAAAGGCCCAGGACAACTTTACCCTGTTTACTCGCCCTAATATCGCCTACATTTACCTCAGTCAAACAGTTATTCATTAATTTCTCCTTTCCCTCCTTTTCTTGACGTTCCCCGAGCTCTGAGATTACAGTACACTTGCTATGCTCAAAAGGACAGTTTATTTTTTAAGTTTTTCATATTCTTATTCTATATATTTTACTGTTTATATTTTTTATATATTTTTTTATTTTTTGATAATTCAAAAATATATATTTAGTTTAGCTTTCTGCATGTTTTAATTATATTTATAAAAATCTGAAAATATAAACAAAACTAAAATTAAATATAAAATATATAAAAACAAATAAATACATAAACATTTTATTATATATTTTCATTTCATTTCATCAGTTTATTTTATTGTATTTATTGTATTTATTTTAATATATTCATATATTGCAAGCATATTATGTTTTTTTATATTCATAGAAAATAAAATGTAAATAAAACTAAAATTAATTATAAAATAAAAACAGTTTAGTTTGTATATTTTATTTAAGTTTATTATAGTTTTTTATTTCTAGATTTCATTTCGTTTTTTATTTTGTCACATACATTTATATAATATACATTTATTTATTTATTTATTTATTTGTTATTTTTGGAGCCTTCTGGTAACAATGCCTACATTTTATTTCATTTTTTTATTTTGTCATATTAAAAAAATGTACATTATTTAATTTTTTACGTTTGAATTATTAATTTATTATTTGTTGTTTTTGGAGCCTTCTGGTAACAAGGCCTGATCTTTTAGTCTAATTATTTTTCTTGGTCTGCTGTGTTGTTTTTCCCCTTAATAAATCTTTAAAAAAGTTTTTTAGTGGTTTAATTTGCTCACTCTGCTTTATAATGGGCCATTCGTTCAGGACACACTGAATTAGTTATTATGTTTCTTGTCATGGTTTTGTGTTATTCGTCAGAGATTAGTCACCCAGGCGTATTAGAGTTAGAGTCATGTAAGGAAAGCGCTCTCGGGAACAATACACACACATTTGGCTATTGTGTTTTTGAGCATGTAGTTGTGTCTTTGTTTGAACACTGATTTAACACATCAATCAGTCAGTCAGTCATAAAGAACCTGCGGGGAAAACCCGGTCTATCTCTGCCTTCCCATTGGCCGCCTTCCAACCATCCAATCACCATCAGAGCTTCTCATTGGCCAACGCCGTTGCTTTATCTCTTCGATCGGTCTCCGTTTCCTGACGCTATTGCAGAGCCTGTTTTCATGCAAACCGCGCTTTGGAAAACATAGCAGAGCCTATCGCTTTAATCTGTGACCTGAAGAAATCATTTGCTGTGAATGCTAAATGAGTTCAGAAAGACGCATGTGTCCCCGCAGGCTAGAGGAACCGTTTCATGGGCCGGGCCCGACAGTTGCCTGGGAAATGGGAGCTTTGCACTGATGAAACAAATATAAATATATATGTGTATATATTGATTTGATTATATATATATATATATATATATATATATATATATATATATATATATATATATATATATATATATATATATATATATGTATATATGCATGCATACATGCATGCATACATACATAATTTTTTTTTGTTATATATTTTTTATTTAATTTTAGTTATTTTTCAGTGTGTGTGTGTATATATATATATATATATATATATATATATATATATATACACGTATACATATATATATATATATATATTAAATAACTAAAATTAAATATAAAAATATATAACCACAATAAAACATTTAATTGAATTTTTTATATATTTTGTTTTATTTTAGTGATATATATACATATAATTTCTTAGTTATTTCTTTCGATTTATATATATATATATATATATATATATATATATATATATATATATATATATATACTGTATATATAAACACACATACATAAATTTTTTTTTACTAAAACTAAATATAGAACTAAATTTATATATATATATATGTATATATATATATATATATATATATACATATATATATATATATATATATATATATATATATATATATAATATATTTAATTTAGGTTACATATTTTATTTTTAAATAAATAAATATTTTTATTCTTTTGTGTTTTATTTGTAGGTTTTATTTTTACATTTTATTATGGTTATTTAATTTTAGTTTTACTTTTAATTTTTAGATATCCTGGTTACTACCATTGCTGTTTTATTGAAAATCAAAGAAAAAAATAAGTTGCTTAAAATAAACTGTCTGCCAAATGCATGAATATAAATGTTTATTTAGTTAGTTTTGCCTTTGCAGGCTAAATTTGTGTCCCAAATGATGCTCTAATTTATACACGTATACACTGTGCACTCAACAGTAGTGTGTGACTTTAATAAGGATATTTTAGTTCTACATCTGATGCTCCTCCCCCTCCGCTACCTCATTAAAGTTGTGCCAGTCGAGTGCATGAAGTGTCCAACATTTCACACTTGTTCTCCAGTTAATTAAAGGGGTGGTATAACGCCCTTTTCACAAGATGTAAAATAAGTCTCTGATGTCCCCAGAGTGTGTGTGTGTGAAGTTTTAGCTCAAAATACCCCACAGATATTTTTATATAGCATGTTAAAATTGTCACTTTTTGAGGGTGAGCAAAAACGCACAATTTTGTGTCCGTCTCTTTAAATGCAAATGAGCTGCTGCTCCCGGCACAGGGGGTGGAGCTTCAACAGCTTGCGCTCACACACACATGCACTGAAAATTTCAAAAGCTTTTAGCCTTTTATGTTCAAACCGGAGTCAGACAATGATGGAGAGACTCAAGAAGTGACAACATGTAGAAGCAACAGGACATTTCTGAATGGTTAGTTGATGAATTTATGAAGCTGATGTGTAGTTATCTTCTAGTCATTGATCTGCATATTCCGTGTTCATAATCTATAAATCGTGTTCAGGGGGCGGGGTTTATGTAAATTCTAGGGTTGGTGATGTCACTAACCCGGGAGGAATGTGGTGTAGTCTCTACCAGCCGTTTGTTGTAGTCCTTAAAAAGCCATTTCTTTAAAAGCAAATATCTCCCTTTGGTTTAAACTTTGAGCGTTGTAACTTTGCAGATGTTGTTTATGATCAAACAGCAACATTACACACTAACTGAAGTTAGAAAAGTCAAATCATAATCAACCACCCCTTTAAGCGCATCATTCATGTATTTAAAGTGCACTAATTCCTTCTGGAGTTTTCAGTGTGAACACACACACTACTCAGACTATTTATACTACACTGAATAGTGCATAAGCAAGTGAATTGGGACACACCTTAAGGTTATGTGACTTGCTTACCCTCTAGCTTAACCAGTAATGCTAAACTGGCCAACCAGCAGTGTGTGTTTATTATCTCAGCAGTGCTGGTGTTCATGTCGCTCTCCTGTACCGCTGGACATTCATGTGTGTCCCAGTTGACCTTGGCATTCACTGGATTGTTTTTCATGTTCTGAATCCGCTCTATAATGCTTGTGAAGTGCCAGCTGCATCGTGCCTTTGTTACACACTGGTAAACGGATACGGTGTGGCAGAACGCTTTGAGGAGACATTGTTTAACCATCTGCCTTTTGTCCCGCTCAGATCTGCTGTTTCATACGGGACGGGTCGCAGAAAACATGCTGTTGTTAATCAGCGTCTTTATCTCGTCTCAGGGTTTCATGATGGCTGATATTATTCACATCTCTCTTCTGGGAAACTGATCTTGTTTTAAAAGATGTTTAGTATAGCAAAGATTATTATTATTATTATATTATTATTTATAATATTATATTTTATATCACACACACCACACACACACAAACATATATATATATATATATATATATATATATATATATATATATATATATATATATATATATATATATATATATATATATATATATATATATATATATATATATATATATATATATATATATTATTTTGACCAGATGACTTTGAGATTTGGATTTGGACTGGGTTGATTCTGCATAGAAAATAAAAAAGCAGAAAGTTGAGTTTGCTCAGACAATTAAGTGTAATCCATCCTTTGTGGGGTTTAGGAACAACTTGAAAATAGTTAAAAAAAAAATAGAATAACTTAAAATAAAAGTTTTTTTTTTTTTTTTAAGTCTTTCGACTTGGCTTGATAGGCCACATTTGTGCTTTTTGGCCCATTGAAAATGTCTACATTATTTTTATTGTGATTTATTATAAAAAAAATATTAAACTACATAAGACCTAAACCGCAATAATACAAACTGTGCTGTAAAAAAATAAGGATTTAATAAAAATTTTTTACAAATTTTAAAGTTACAATACTAACATTTTTGTATTAATTTCTTCATTTTCAAAGCTTTTATTTTGGTAGTTTGCTAGCAAATTAAATGACTTTTTTTATTTATTTAAAATGCAACCTTTGCTATTCGACTATTAAATAAAGCCATATTGCAATATCGACATCCATCCATCCATGCATCCATCCATGCATCCATCCATCCAACCATCCATCCAACCATGCATCCATCCATCCATCCATCCATCCATCCATCCATCCATCCATCCATCCAACCATCCATCCAACCATGCATCCATCATCCATCCATCCATCCATCCATCCAACCATGCATTCATCCATCCATCCATCCATGCATCCATCCATCCATCCATCCATCCATCCATCCATCCATCCATCCATCCATCCATCCATCCATCCATCCATCCATCCATCCAACCATGCATTCAATCAATCAATCCATCCATCCATCCATGCATCCATCCATCCATCCATCTATCCACCACTCCATCCATCCATCCATCCATCCATCTATCCATCCATCCATCCATGCATTCATCCATCCATCCATCCATCCATCCATGCATTCATCCATCTATCCATCTATCTATCCATCCATCCATGCATTCATCCATCTATCCATCCATCCATGCATTCAATCAATCCATCCACCATTCCATCCATCCATCCATCCATCCATCCATCCATCGTTGCTCGTTTAAATAGTGTTTTGCCTAATTTTGTCGAATTCATGATATTTTGTAATGGCACGTGCAGCGGCACCAATGATTCGGTCAGGAATCTGACATGCACTTTTGTTTGGCTTGTTTTGCCATTTGTTTTCCGTTTTCCGGCACGTCCAGCCTCTTTAAGAGTGAAAGTGGAAACCGTCTCAAACAAAGACAGATTCACATTCGTGCTGCACAACAGAAGCCTCATGTATGAAGTGAGACGATGGAGGAGGGATTTACACACACACACACACACACACACACACACACACACACACACACACACACACACACACACACACACACACACACACACACAAGCCCAGTGTCTCTCTGAGATACGCTCTGCTGATCATGGTATGTGTGTGTGTGTGTGTGTTGGAGAGAGTCTAGGAAGAGGTTACAGTAGGAGTCACCCGTCAACTGGACGTGTGCAGTGAAAGGGGTTAAAGGTTAACGGTTTGACTGAGTCAACCTCCCTTTAGGAAGCTTTATGGGGGCAAATCATAAACCAGTGCAACTTACCAACCAGTTCAGAGGTCACTCTCACAAGCAGACAATCATTGACGTGCCCGAGCGCGTTTAGGAGAGTTTTCAAAGCGGGAAATCAAAGGCGATTGTAATATAGGCCTCTTTAGAAGAGGTAGAGACGGCAGCAAATTATGGCCTGGAAAAATCAACAGAGAGAGAGAGAGAGAGTGAGAGTGAGGCTGGCACGCCCTTACGTCGGTGTTTGGTTACACTAGCTGCCTTTGAAAGACACACAGGTAACTAGAAACGCACGGAAAGTTTTCTGGATGCGGTTTAGATCTCCTGCGCGGTTGACGCCTCGCTATTGTGTTTGTGTGTGTGTGTGTTTGAGCGTTTGGCTCGTTTGGAATCGCATTAATATAAGTATGAATATCACTGGGGCTTTGTGTACAAATGCATTACATGGTTTATCATGTCTTACGCGGGCCTTTTTCCACTCTGTCATGCCAACTGTTAGCATCAGCGCTTCTCAGCCGGCGGCTCGCGCGCGATCTGAAGGTGGACGCAGGTGTTTCTGGGTTCAGAACAAACATGCGTTACTCCAGTCTTCAGTGTCACATGATCCTTCAGAAATCATTCTAATATGAGGATTTGATGATCAAGAAACAGTTCTGATTATTATCAATCAGTGTTGACAACAGTTCATGTTTTTGTGGAAACCACGATACACTACCATTCAATTCAATTTTTTTAAAAGAAAATAATACTTTTATTCAGGAAGAATGCATTAAATTGGTCATTTATAGTTTAACAAAAGATTATATCAAATAAACGCTGCTCTTTTGAACTTTCTATTCATCAAAGATTCCTGAAATAAATGATCAATGTTTCCACAAAGACATTGATACTAATAACAACCAATAATAGTAATAATCTAATCAGAATATTAGAATGATTTGTGTAGGATCTTTCACATGTTTACTGTTTTTACTGCATTTTTGATCTAATAAATGCAGCATTGATCAGCATAAGACTTTAAAATATATTAAAATAATATATATTATTCCAAACTTTTGACTGGTTGTGTATAATCGTGCATGGTAAAATAAATAGTGATCATGTTCAAATATTTGTTGTTATTGACATAAGCCGATTAAAAAGACCGTCATTTATAATTTTCCCATTCAGACAATATTTTTTTTGTATGATGAATATTTTTGGTGCTGTCGACGTCTCTGGAGTCAGGAAGCCTTTGATTGACATGAGTTTCCAGCAGCGCTGATGTCTCTGTGTGTCATGACAGCATCGTGAGGTTCATATGGTGGACGTCTGACCTGTATTCTGATCGCTCTTATTTTCATAACCTCCCCCTCATGCGCTATCTGCCATGTGGCCGCGCTCCGGTATCATATAGGAAAACTTTGAACTGCATTGTTCATTGTTGAATTGGGATCTGAAATGCTAATCTAATGTAAATAGAAATGGAGCAAGCCCTTCATTTACGCTGTCTATTTTAAACCTGTTCACCCTCCTCTTCCTCCTCCTCCTCCTCTTCTTCCTCCTCTTCTTCCTCCTCCTCCTCTTCCTTCTCCTCCTCCTCCACTTCCTCCTCCTCCTCCTCTTCTTCCTCTTCCTCCTCCTCCTCTCTTCTTCCTCCACCGATGGAAACGTATGAACTCTGACTCTGAAAAAGATATTCAACTTTAGCCACGCTTCCCTGTTTACCAACTGAGAATGGCCTTTACACACAGATTCTTGTTTGATATTCATGCACTGCAAAAATCTATTCTTGTTTTTAGTAAAAATATATAAACATCCTTAAACGGAAAACATGATGAAATCGTGAAAATAGTGTATGATAAGACTTCTTTCCATAGACTGCATCTTGAATAGTTTTTTGTTAGCAAATTGCAATTGTTTTTTCCTCCCCAGAGTGTGTGTGTGTGAAGTTTTAGCTCTAAATACCCCACAGATATTTTTATATAGCATGTTAAGATTGTCACTTTTTGAGGGTGAGCAAAAACACACCGTTTTGTGTCTGTCCCTTTAAATGCAAATGAGCTGCTGCTCCCGGCACAGGGGGCGGAGCTTCAAGAGCTCGTGTCCTTTTACCTCACACACACATGCACTGAACATTTCAAAAACTTTTAGCCTTTTATGTTCAAACCGGAGTCAGGCAATGATGGAGAGACTCAAGAAGAAGTGCCAACATGTAGAAGCAACAGGACATTTCTGAATGGTTAGTTGATGAATTTATGTAGATGATGTGTAGTTATCTTCTAGTCATTGATTAGCATATTCTGTCTTGATAATCTATAAATGGTGTTCAGGGGGCGGGGTTTATGTAAATTCTAGGGTTGGTGATGTCACTAACCCGGGAGGAATGTGGTGTAGTCTCTACCAGCCGTTTGTTGTAGTCCTTAAAAAGCCATTTCTTCAAAAGCAAATATCTCCCTTTGCTCTGAACTTTGAGCGTTGTAACTTTGCAGATGTTGTTTATGCTCAAGTTAGAAAAGTCAAATCATAATCAACCACCCCTTTAAGGCTTGCAGTGTGAATTTAGCATTAACGTACTGTGATTAATCAACTGGGGAAAGTATGGTGATATCTTTTTAACACTATATTAACCTTTAGTGTCTTGCATTAAGGATCTTTAGATATTTTTACTAGGCAACAAAACAGACCTTTTTTTGCAGAATGTGAATTTTGTGTGTATTTGGCCATACAAAATGCATAAGATTGATGTAAATACAAATCAAAAGTGTATCCTGCACCAGTTAAAATATTTCCAAATATCTACGTCACGCGAGTTTCCTCCTCGTGCTTTTGTTCCACGCAGCGCAGACACGCGTGACAGAGGAATAATGGAAGATCAAGATGTGAAGATCAAAGGCTGCTATCTGAATGAAGACACACACACACGCGTGTGCTGTAGTGCAGCTATATTATAAACACACCGCGTGTGACGCTGGATCTGTAATTTGATATGTGTGTGTATAGCAGGCAGGAATGCAGACAGGTCTTTCCCGTATCCGTCAGTGAAACATGAAAGCTCCCGTAACGCTTGATGATTATTTTTAGAGCTGTTATCTGACAGGACAGCGTAAACAGACAGGTGTGTGTGTGAACCTGTGTGAGGCTGCAAACAAACATGATGTTGTAACGCTGAAGTGTGTGTTTCAGTCTGCTTTTTGAGATATTTGTCCAGAAGTTTGCAGGGTTAATAATAGCCATGCAGATTCAGGTACTCGTTCACACACTCATACGACACGCAACATGCTGGTCTGTGCCTTTTTTGTTTAATTATTGTTTGAAAGTTCAAAAGTTTGGGTCGGTGTAAATTTTAGACTGATTTTGAAAGTGTGTGAGTGTGAATGGTCGTGTGTGTGAGTAAGTGTAAGTGTGTGTGTGTGTGTGTGTGTGTGTGTGTGTGTGTGTGTGTAAGTGACTGTGAGTAAAAGTGTGTGTGTGTGTGTGTGTGTGAGTGTGTAAGTAAGTGTGTGAGTGAGTGTGTGTTGTGTGAGTGTGTGTGTTTATAAGTGAGTGTGAGTAGAAGTGAGTGTGTAAGTAAGTGTGTGAGTGAGTGTGTGTTGTGTGAGTGTGTGTGTTTATAAGTGAGTGTGAGTAGAAGTGAGTGTGTAAGTGTGTGAGTGAATGTGAGTAGAAGTGAGTGTGTGTGTGAGTGTGTGTAAGTGAGTGTGTGTGTGTGTTAGTGAGTGTGTGTGTGTGTGTGTGTGTAAGTGTGTGAGTGAGTGTCAGTAGAAGTGAGTGTGTGTGAGTAGAAGTGAGTGTGTGAGTGTGTGTAAGTGAGTGTGTGTGTGTAAGTGAGTGTGTGAGTAAGTGTGTGAGTGAGTGTCAGTAGAAGTGAGTGTGTGAGTGTGTGTGTGTGTGTGTAAGTGAGTGTGTGTGTGAGTGTGTGTGAGTAGAAGTGAGTGTGTGAGTGTGTGTGTGGTGTGTGTTTGGTCATTGTTCACCTCCACAATCAACATGTTGAAGTCTTTGCTAAATGGCCTAGTTTTGTCCTAGATTGTGGGACACACAAACTCTTGTCACAAAACCCTACGTGTGTGTGTGTGTCTACATAGGCAGCATCCTAACGGGAATAAAGCTGATAAGTCACTGATCTGAAGCACTAGATAGACAGCATCCTCTCTCTCTCTCTCTCTCTCTCTCTCTCTCTCTCTCTCTCTCTCTCTCTCTCTCTCTCTCTCTCTCTCTCTCTCGCTCTCTCGCTCTCGCTCTCTCTCTCTCTCTCTCTTGCTCTCTCGCTCTCGCTCTGTCTCTCTCTCTCTCTCTCTCTCTCTCTCTCTCTCTCTCTCTCTCTCTCTCTCTCGTCCAGATTTTTTAAGTGTTACCAAGTCAGACCAATGGCTTTATGTACTAGCGGGGTGGATGTTGTGATCGTGGAGATGTCCCTGATAAGTGTACACTACTACAGCAGACATCTCATCTACTCAGTGTGTATAATTGTTTATTATAAACAAATGTTTGATTTCTAGAAGTTATCTTTGACATTGTTCCATTGACATGTTTCTAAAGTCATAGGCTGCTATTCAGCGCGTAATATCTGCTCACACACTAAGTATACAGCAGCTCACGTTTGCGATGTGTTGGTCATGCATTCGTGTCAGTGTTTGCATACTTGTGTAAAGTGTGTTTCTGGCCTGTCACAAGAGGAGATGGCAGAGGAATTTGGGAAGCTGGAATGGACTGTGTGTGTGTGTGTGTGTGTGTGTGTGTGTGTGTGTGTGTGTGTGTGTGTGTGTGTGTGTGTGTGTGTGTGTGTGTGTGTGTGTGTGTGTGTGTGTGTGTGTGCGTGTGCGTGTGCGTGTGTGTGTGTTGGGGGTTGGGAACAGCTGGTCTTCCATTGACGAGTTTTGAATGCTGGCAGTTAATATTTCACTCCAGAAGTGTGTATGTATGCAAGTGGATGTGAACAAACACACACACACTCTCACACACACTCACTGCTTCTTGACAACAGAGGCCAACTGCGTAAAAGAAAGAAAACAGAGGCCGATTGGAGTTTATAAGGGCACATTAGTGTGGCATTGAGTGACATTAGTTAACGGCCACAATCACTGACATTTACATGGATCACGTCAACAGACTTACACATGTGATCCAGTCTTAACGGAAGACGAAAACACTCTGAAATGTAAAGAAATATGGACATGCATGTTCGCCGCTACGAGCTCCAAGTGTTTGTCGTTTGGATGTTTTAGATCGTTAAACGTGAAGGGCCCTATCTTGCACCCAGCTCAATTGACTTTGTACATGGACGCATGTGTCATTCCTATTCTGCACCCGCGCACAGTGGACTTTTCCCTCCACAGACGTCGGTAAATTAGGGAATGAACTTGCGCTCCCGGGGGCGGTTCAGCGAAAAGAGGAGGCGTGTTCCGGCGCAAACGTTCCCTGGTGCTATTTTGCAGTTTCAGAAAACAATTCCGCCACAGACCAGGAGAAACCTCGTCTAAAGTCAGCGGCGCGTTCAGATGCTATTTTAAGGGCGCATGCTTGGCCATAATGTAGCGTGTGCACAACACACACACACTTTGCTTCTCTCATCTACACAGATGCAGCAGTTTTCATTTTTGCAAATCATACATTATTATGAGGAAAAATATTCCACACGAGGGAAATCATTGTTGTGTCCATGAAGATGTGAAAAAATAGGCATAAATCTAGCTTACACATTTACCCAAATTATCATACGCCTGTAGCCTGGGTTTCCCCATGCTGCCTTGAGCGCAACGCGATTTTATTCACGCCGCTAGGCAGCCTGGACACCATGGACCAGTTTTTCCCCTCAAAAAGGGAACCAATCACAGAACGGGGAGGGAGCAGCAAGACGATGACGACGTCTATGCGACACACCGAAGCAGTTTGTTTATATCTATGGATCCAACATGGCATCAGACGCGAAGTTACCTTTCGATGCAGCCTTAGATAGTGTTCTAAGTAGTTTAGTCTTCTTCTGCCATCGTCTTCTTCCTCATCAAATTTCTGTCGCTCTACATCTACTGTCTATGCTCTACATACGTCATCTGGTATAATTGAAACGATTGGCTATGATGTACGTACAGGCGCATTTGATAGACATTCGTAGCACCCAATAAATGGCTCTGGACATTCGTAAACCACGCCTCAAATACGAGAAAATGAACATGTGGTTCCCAGACCACGTCTCAATGACGGGGTCTGACGTTAGCCAGGCTAATACGACTGTTTAACCGAAGCTAATCTGGGTGTGTTTCTCCATCCCCAATGTCACTTCTCTGTGTTTTACGGCCCTGACGAGAACGCCGGTCTCCTCGGCTGTGAACCGTCGGTCTCCTCGGCTCCTGGCAAATCCGCCGTTATAATAGCAATCCGCCATGGAACAAGCACGCCTGCTCTTAAAGGGAATGTGAGATGACGCTCTGATTGGTTTATTTCATGTTACGCCCAAACCACACCTATGAGTAAAGAAGCTACTTCAGACCAACACATTTTAGATTCGCCCACAAAGTTACTTGCGTTTTGCATTTGATACTTGCGTTTCAGATCGTTAAAATAGGGCCTGAAGTGTGTTTCTGCTACTCTAGTGTAACGGTTTCTATCAAGACCAATTTTGGAGGACTTATTATAGTTATATATGCAAAATTGTTGCATACATACAAAAAAGTTGCGTTTTATAAAATGTACCCATTGTATTGTTTGTTGAATGCTGAATCTGTATTTGTTTAATTGCTTTTAAATGTTCAAAGTACACAAATGTTTCAAACGGATTAAAGTGCAAAGAACACAACTGTAGATGACAATAACAATAACAGAATCAGACATTTTGACATTTCTTATCTGGCATGTTTTAGTCCATATTTAAATGTAAAGAAAGATGTAAACAACTGTTTGAAAATAAATATTAAGTAAATACTGTTTGACTTCCTGTCTTCTCCGTGACAAGCAGGAAGTGCTGGACAGATTACTTGCTAAATATAATGTGTTACTGATTACTAATCACATGATGAAAATGATTGGTATTAATATAATCTAGATTACTTTTTTATGTAATGTATTCTGACTACTTGTTAAAAAAAAAAAAAAAAGATATATATATATTATATATATATATATTATATACTATATATTATTTATTTTTTTACCTGCATGTGAATGTATCATTTATCTAACATCAGAGAACTGTGAACATGCACATGTTATATTTGTTATATTAAAATTTAGTAAATATCAAAAGTAAATATTTTAAGTCAAAAAGTTTGATTAAACATTACATGATCAAACATTATTATTAAACATCAAAACAGCAATGCCATTACACATGCAGAGTTCTCCAGGTTTGAAATATTTTTGTCCAAATTGACTTTTGTCCAGATCGTTTAGCGAAGGTCACTGGATATGATGAAAACATTGTTTCACATCTTAATAACAGCAGTGTTTAGTAATTTGCATAATTAATCATCTCATACATGGTGTAAATGAGAGGTGCTTTTGTCCCTAAATCTAGAAGCATCACAGATTTATTTACATGGCCATTCATGTAGACAAAGCTAAATTAAATTACACATAATTGGATTTTTTAGAAAGGAAAATTTAAAAGAGTAAAAAGAAGAATTTTTTAATTATGAATAATTTGCTGCCATTGTGTGAACAATAATGCACATGTCAATGCAATGTAATATAATGTGTCATCCATAGAAAAGTAAATGTAATCTGATTATGAGCAAGTACTACATTTTTGGAAGCACTGCAACTGGGTTACATTTAACTGTCTGATGGAAACTTATAATAAGGTTTTCAGAATTATTCACTGTTTTGTAAAGTGCACACAATAACAATAGCATGCATGTTTATCACTGCAATTATATATCCAGTCATATGTCTACTCTCGTGGCACCAATTGGAATTACAAATAGAATTGTGTGTTTTCTACTGCGTGTCTGTTCCTTTAGGAGACATGGGATACTTTAGGATTTTCTCCCGTTGGCAGTGCCAGCATGGATCAGACTATACCATTAACACACTTCTGTACATCTAACCATGACACTGGAAATAGAGTTAGCCGAGCTAGTGCAAACTCTTTCTATGTCTGTCTCTTTCTTTCTTTCTTTCCGTCGGTCTCTCTCCGTCTCTGATGAATTATAGTTTGTTTAGGCCGTCTATACCATATGTTTAACTCCAGTATAGATGGAGGTTTCTGAAGATTCGACTTTAACTACAGATTCCTATTTTCTCTTGTGCACGATCCAGCTGGAGGATTTATTGATCTCTTCATGGCAAGGAAGTTATTTGTAGAAGCCAAAAACAGCCTGACATGGGAACGAACGGATATGTGGATGATGTATTTGTTGGTTTGATGTCTTTTTTTGATTTAGCACAATTTTGTTTTATTTTATTTATTTATTTTATTTTATGTTATTTAGTTTTATTTTTAATTGTAATTTATTGTATTGTTAATTGTATTTTAATTTATTTGAGTTGTTATTTTATTTTATTTAATTTTTTGTTTTGTTTATTATTTTATTTTATTGTTTAATATTGTTTTGTTTATTTAATTTATTTTTGCATATTTATTTTATTGCATTTTTAATTGTATTTATTTGTTTATTTTATTTTGTTTAATTTTTTTATTATTTTATGGTTTCATTTGTTTTGTTTATTTAGTTTTTTATTTATTTTTTTTATTTTACTTTAGTTAGTTAGGTTAGTGTCATTCACACTAGTGTTCATCGGGGCAGAGCAACAATAAGTGTTGATATGTAAATGTGAGCGATCATATGCTAATGAGCTCATGGTCATGACATCATAATGATGATGCTTTTTGAAGGACCGTGATTGGATGCTGTATGACAGATGATTGGATGATGTGACCAATAAAGTGTCAATTTATTTTGATGTGCATTGATGAATTGTTCAAAGCAAGATCAGAAACATGCACAGTATTAAAGGGGTGGTATAATGCCCTTTTCACAAGCTGTAAAATAAGTCTCTGATGTCCCCAGAGTGTGTGTGATAAGTTTTAGCTCAAAATACCCCACAGATATTTTATATATAGCATGTTAAAATTGTCACTTTTTGAGGGTGAGCAAAAACACACCGTTTTGTGTCTGTTCCTTTAAATGCAAATGAGCTGCTGCTACCAGCACAGGGGGCGGAGCTTCAACAGCTTGTGTCCTTTTACCTCACACACACATGCACTGAACATTTCAAAAACTTTTAGCCTTTTATGTTTAAACCGAAGTCAGACAATGATGGAGAGACTCAAGAAGAAGTGACAACATGTAGAAGCAACAGGACATTTCTGAATGGTTAGTTGATGAATTTATGTAGATGATGTGTAGTTATCTTCTAGTCATTGATTAGCATATTCTGTCTTGATAATCTATAATCGTGTTCAGGGGGCGGGGTTTATGTAAATTCTAGGGTTGGTGATGTCACTAACCCGGGAGGAATGTGGTGTAGTCTCTACCAGCCGTTTGTTGTAGTCCTTAAAAAGCGATTTCTTTAAAAGCAAATATCTCCCTTTGCTTTGAACTTTGAGCGTTGTAACTTTGCAGATGTTGTTTATGATCAAACAGCAACATTACACACTAACTAAAGTTAGAAAAGTCAAATCATAACCATGCACCCCTTTAAGAAAGTCAATGGTGTTTTTGAAGTTGTTTTTGTTGTCGCTGGTGATTCCCGTCTCTGACAGCCGGGTCGCTGTTACTAGCATCCATTGTTCCTGAGTCTGCTCCTCTCCAGCTGTCCTGAACACGATCCGCTGAGTTTAGCAGCTGCCGGAGAACGACGGAGACACAGATAAACCTCGGAATGATGATGAGGGCTCGTTCTGTTTGGTTTGGACTTGATCTTCTGATACTCTGATAAGAGTTTGTAACACTGTTGCTCTGTTTGTTTGAAGAGCAAACGCCATTAGCACAAGTGCCACAACAGTTTAGCGGCTGTGATATTAGCGACTCGCTTTACTAAAACTGCTCCGCCGATGACAGACTCATTAGTGTAATGAGCTGCTAGTTACTGTGGTGTGTGTGAGCGGTTAAGACATCAGCGCTCGTGTGTGTGTGTGTTGAACGAGATCATGCCTCCTGCTGGCCAAAAACACGCACGCACGCACACACGCACACACACACACACACACACACACACACAGACCCCGGATGATTGTCTTCTACAATGAAGGCTTGTTTAGGATAAATTCTAAATCAGATATTCCTCAATCAGTGCATTTTATCCGAAACTATCTCCCATTCCGGCCCCTGAGAGTCTAGTGTGTTCTGTACCTATAAGGGCAGGTGGTATGTTTATAATTGTGTGTGTGTGTGTGTCCTGGTAAACCATACATTATTGGGACATAATGTCTTCACAGAGATGGTAATATCTGAAATCCTTGACCTTGTGGGGACATTTTTGGTCCCCATGAGGAAAACTGCTTTAAAATCAGACTAAATGATGTTTTTTGAAAATGTAAAAGTACAGAAAGTTCTGTGTGATGGAAAGGTTTCGGGGTCGGGTTAGTGTGTGTGTGTGTGTGTGTGTGTGTGTGTGTGTGTGATGGGTAGGTTTAGGGATCGTGTGTGTGTGTGTGTGTGTGTGTGTGTGTGTGTGTGTGTGTGTGTGTGTGTGATGGTAGGTTTAAGGATCGGGTTTGTGTGTGTGTGTGTGTGTGTGTGTGTGTGTGTGTGTGTGTGTGTGTGTGTGTGTGTGTGTGTGTGTGTGTGTGTGTGTGTGTGTGTGTGTGTGTGTGTGTGTGTGTGTGTGTGTGTGTGTGTGATGGTAGGTTTAAGGATCGGGTTAGTGTGTGTGTGTGTGTGTGTGTGTGTGTGTGTGTGTGTGTGTGTGTGATGGTAGGTTTAGAGGTAGAGTTAGTGTAAGGGGAGAGAATGTGCGTTTCTGTGTACAGTTTTTACAATATAAAAACCATTATGTCTATGGAACATGAAAACACAACGTGTGTGTGCTTGTGTGTGTCTGTGTGTGTGAGATCGATCTTGTTTTAATTCAACATCAAAATTTTAGGTTCTTTATTTGTTTATTTATGTGGAAAAGTGTACCTTATCTAAAAAGACATTTGGTACAATGATTAAAAATGTTCAAATTAATACATTATTATCATTTTATTTTTTAATATTATTATCATTGGTTTTATTATAGGTATTGTTTTGTATATTCATTTATATTTTTGTATTTAGAATCTTTGTTTATATTATTATTTATACATTTTTAAACTATTATTATTATAGTTTTTTTATCATCAGATTTATATATATATATATACTGTATATATATATCCTACCTGGTAAAAACTGATTTTTCTAGTTAATTTTATGTGACAAATGAATTTTATGTGAATTTAATGTGACAAATGAATTTTAAAGTCTAAATATTCCATGCACTCCCTCAATAAGCATGAGCTCATGATGTATAATAATGCTTGTAATTTCATGTTAACTAGCACACAACACACACTCCAGCAGTGCGTCATGATTAATCACTGAATCGACAGGCGTCCTTCATAATTAGCCGTAGTTAATCTCTATAATTGTCTGTGCAGATTTGGGTCATTCATGGCTGCAGGTTAACAAATGCCGATGTTCTTTTGAACTTTCTATCCATCAAAAATAAATAAATTGCATCATGGTTTCCACTAAAAACGATTCCCAACTTTTGACCAGTAGTGTAGATTATCGGTCACACTGTGTGTGTGTGTGTGTGTGTGTGTGTGTGTCGTCTTGCAGAGTATATGGCACTAGTAATGCTTGACGTGCTCTCAGTGTGTTCAACACAGTCAGTAGAGCTGAAACACACTAGATTACACATTCAGGCCGTCGCTCAGAGAGGAACTGAAGCCTGCCGAACACATCTCTACCTTTCCTTTCACCCTCTTTCTCATTCCCTCATATCTCATTCTCATCTGTTGCTCTTGGCAGGTACAACCCTTTGTGATTTATCAGCCGTCATCTCTTATCGCTGTCTCGTATGTGCTAGGTCTTTCTCTTTACTCTGCTATCGACAGGCTTTTATTTCCCATTCACCTTCACAATAAAGTCTACAACAGGATCTCAGGGAAAACACAGAGTGGACTTTAGTCCAGTTGAACACTTTTCAAAATAAGAGTCCTTAGACACGAGACAGGAATTGCAGCTGTTAGAGATATTGGTGTTTCTCATGCGTACTTTGTGATTTGAATCCCATCGGAATCTGCAGTGTGTGTGTTTTTCTCACACAACCTCAGGAAAAATTCCAGGGCAAATTACCCACCGTTTTCCAGCAAACTCAACGAGAAATCGAATCCCGTCCAAACGCGAATGTCTGTGATTTTACGATATTGCACACCAATCTTTTGCATGCTTTCATTACATTTCGATATGGATGATATCAGATGAAAAATTTTAATTTATGGAAACTGCAAATACCCCTCATTTTAATATCAGTGTCAGGTACGATACTCGAGTGTAACTCAAACATCGTTTTGAAAACTAGTCCGTCTGAAAAGGGCTTTACTTTGACTGTTTTGAGTCTTCAGTTTTTACTCTGGCGTCAAACTGATTCATTCATTGGATGTGAATCATTTTTTCTTTTGCTTTTATGTCAATTTAAAAATCAAGAGTAAATAATCAAATGTAAATAAGTACTTTTGATTTGTTAAGTATTTAATAGGCAAGAGTTTTAGCTTAAAAAAAGTAGTCAATGTACTGTAGTCAATAATTTTATCTCTTAAAACTCATGCCTTAAATAGCTTGAATGTAACTCAACACCCTTGCCTCATTTAGTATGCGTGGTTCTATGAATATGCAAATGAGCCCCGCCTCCACTCACTCACTCAGCTCAGAGATCCACTGGTTGACGATCACACGTTGATCTGATTGGTTACAAGGTAGTTTGTGACGTCAGAAACACCAGCGATTTCAAAGCCTGTTTTTGAGACTGTCTTTGGTTCACTGCAGTTTTAAGGAGGAAATACTCAGCAATGCTGTTAGATAACATGTTGTGTTTATACTGATATATCGGTCAGGCTGTTAAGTCATTCACTTTCTGAGCATCAGACATTATCGACATCAACTGATTAGATTAGATTAGATTAGATTAGATTAGATTAGATTAGATTTAGCCTAGATTAGATCAGCTTTATTATCAGAGCGCAGAGTACAATTGAAGAAAGAGCCCATGAAATAGTTTACATCCAACCAGAAGTGCAAAATACACCACATTATTGAAAATGTGTAAAGTTTAACCATTTGCACATGGAACCGCCCTAAGATGCACATATCTCTGGCCCTATATAAACCATATAGGGCCTTAGAAATGAACATCCCGATAGAAACGTTTGTTAAGAACCATAAATGTATCTTTAATATTTCTAGAGTTACAGGCACCCAACTTTGGTAAAATAATATTTGTATGCAATTGTCTTGACAGAAGGAAACGAGATCATGAGATTGACCTCTGAAAATGTGTGCAATTTTAACAGTTTATTCACAAAATCCCCATATCTCTGGGATTGAACCATATAGGGCCTTTAAAATGAAGATGCCAAAAGAAAGATTTGTTCATAAGAGTGAAAATCTAATAGTATATTATGGTATCTTTAATCTTACAGTACTTGAGTCATAGGCATGCAAACTTTGGGGGAAAAGTGCTTTTCTCCCATTTTTGGACTGTCACTGTTGGCATATAATGCAACAAGGATTCTGAAGGCAACAGATTTTACTAATAGGTCTGTCTATCTGTGTGTAAAAATAAAATAATGATGCTGCCATCTTTCTAAAGTCATTTTCCCCCCCCATTAATTTGGCTCCAAATGTCATTCTGACCCCCTCAAAAAACAGTGGTTTAATCAGTAAATATTCATTCACGACGTTTAATATTTTGCCTCTCATCACTATTAATGTTTGTCTGTCCTCAGACAAAAATATTAACAAAATCAAACATTTTAGCCACGGGGAAGTTTCCAAATTCATTTGTTTTGACACGGACTGACCCATTTAATGTTATAAAAGATTTCTGTTTCAAATAAATGCTGTTCTTTGAACTTAAAATTAATCAAAGAATCCGTAAAAAAATGATCAGTTTCCACAGCAGAATCGTTTTCAACACTGATAATAATCATAAATGTTTCTTGAGCAGCAAATAATCATATTAGCATGATTTATGAAGGATCATGTGACACTGAAGTAATGATGCTGAAAATTCAGCTTTGATCACAGGGATAAATTACTTTTTAAAACATATTCAGGTAGAAAACTGTTATTTAGAAGTGCAATAATATTTGATAATTTTACTGTATTATTTATTGGTTAAATAAATATAGTCTTGGTGAGCAGACGAGACTTCTTTTAAAAACATTAAAAAGATCTTACTGACCCCAAACTCTTGAACGGCCGTGTAAAGATAATAATATTGCTGATTCAGAATTCCAGTCATTTCTCATCAATAGTTAATTGTCGCTGTACAGTACGCATTTAACCGTGTACAGCTGTAGTGTGTTAGTTCTGTAAAGGTCAGAACATTGTAAAATATCTTCAATGACTGCGTCTCTTTTTAATGCATCCGACTCTTTTGATCTTGAGATTTGCTAATAACTGTGACTCATGACTTGTTTGCAAGATGCATGATAAACGGAGCAATATAAACAGACGTGGTGTCGTAATGTGAACCTTCCGTTATAAACAGTGATTTACCGCAATCCAGCATCCACTCAGCCTCATAGCACATTTAACGACTAGAACGCAGGAAGTCACTGTGACATTGTTTATCGTTCATGTGCGTGTCCTGAAATAGTCCTCTGAACGACGAGTTCAGCTTCGGTCCCGTTTCATCTGATCCGCTTTCATCCAAGCGCTGGGAATCATGGGAAATAAGATAGGAGAGGTCATGTGGTTTCTCTGTTCTCAACTGGACAGATGTCCTAGTCAGATATACTGGATGTTCGAGATTTGTGTGTGACACCAGGTTTCCAAATGTGACTTTATTAATAATTTTCAAAGGATTTGCTTTAATTCAAGTGGCGCCTGATTGGTGCGGTGAGGCGTTTCTGTGTCGGTTAGAGATATTTGCTTAGTGTTGTTGACTTTTACGATTAAATGTACGTTTATGTTGTGCGAGGACGTTTATGGACCTCGGAGCAGATAACACAGAGTTCAACGTTAAAACCCTCGTCTGTAAACACACACACACACACACACACACACACACACACACACACACACACACACACACACACACACACACACACACACACACACACACACACACACACACACACACACACACACACACACACACACACACACACACACACACACACAACTGCAGCTGTCACAGGTCTATATATCAGCAACTGTGAGGTTTAGAGTCAAAAGTCCAAATACACACATGCTTATTTTCTCTAGAAGTGCTAGTTTTGTATGTTGCTTTCAAACACCCAGTTTTGGAAATGCCTTAGATTAGGATTATTTTTGTGATCATTTTCTGTCCTCTTATAGGGGAAAAAAACTGGGTGAGGTTCTATTTAGAAAGTCAAGAACCGACTCATTTTTAAAGAACCTTTACGTTATTAAACGTTTCTTTATAAGGAGAAATGTCTTAATGATTGCATAATATTTATTAAATTGTGTCTACTGATAAAGTGTGTTTACAGGTTTTTTTACAAGCGACAAACACACTTTGTGACTCATAAAACAATGACCTAAAAACCCCGACAACAGGTAGCATTATGCAATGTTTTCTTTTGTGAAACGTTGTGACTCTCTACTGTTTATATCACTGCAGTTCATGTTACATGATCAATGCTACGTCTTCAGTTACATCTAATTGTTTTGGCTACATAAAATTATGAGAAAATCATTATAATTGTGTGCTTGTGACATGGATTTTAATGGTGAGACTTTTGGTTTTGTAATCAGGCTCTCAAAAATTATATAAAAACTTGGATTTAGATTTATCAGCCAATATATCGGTTATCGGTTTTGAAATATAAAGATTATCGGTTATCGGTATCAGCCAAAATGTTCATATCGGTGCATCATTGTCGTGTAAACATACCCTAAGAGTGATATTTACAGCTATATAATCAAGGATTTTAAGTGTGTTATCAGTATATAAAAATATTTTGTGTTAAGTTTTCACATTTATATAAGGTATGTTGTCACAGTTTATGTTATGGCATATTTGCATGTTATGCAAACTATTAAAATAAAAGCAATATTTTGGAATGTTATCATTTGTATTTTTTGCTCTTTCTAGAATTGTCTTGTTTTATAGTTGTTTTGCTATTTAATTCAGCTTTTGTTGTGATATATACCTTCATGTTTCTGTTGTGACACAAACTAAACACCTGCAAAAATACAGTAACTGGCCGTAGATTGTGGATTGATTTGATATGATTTTTCTCACTTCTGTCACAGCACAGGACAGATCATAGTCATAGAGACCTGATTTCAGTCAGAACTTGATTATGACCCAGTATGAATGTTTTGTCAAGCAGGAAAGTGTGACAACATGCCCCGCGGGAGCATTAGTACTGTATCTTTTTCACTGGGCAGTCATGGTGGAAATTCTCTTTTATAGTAAAGACGTTTTGTGTCTACATAGAAAGACACTTATTGCACGCAGTGAAGTTATAATAGTGCTTATTTACATATACAGTAGCAAAACAGCTTGTTTATTTCGAAAGGTCATGGAAAATTTAAACGAATTAAATATAAAGTGCGATTGTTTTTATTGCAAGAACCCTTAACTAACATTATACCTCACAAGTGTCTCCTTTAAAGAGCGTAAATGAAAGAACGCTGTATTTAAAGTTCAGGGCAGATGAGTTTCAGAAAGCTTGTGATGTGTGGATTGCTCTGGGCTCTCGCTGACAGGTGATGATGAATCTCTCAAACCCTCATCAGCCCGAGGCAGATCCGCTGTGATCAAGCTTCATCTTCTGAAGACGCAAGTCTGATGTGTCCCTAACAGAAGTACTGAAGTGTGCGGATGCTGGAAAACACTTGAAAAGATAATTGCGACTTTTTATCTCACAATTGCGAGTTTACATCTCGCAATTCTGACTTTATAACACGCAATTCTTAGAAATAAAGTCAGAATTGCGAGATGTAAACTTGAAATTGTGAGATAAAAAGTCGCAATTATCTTTTCAAATGTCTGACTTTTTTTCTCGCAATTGCGGGTATATCTCTCGCAATTCTGACTGTACTGTATATCACGCAATTCTGACTTTATATCTTGCAATTCTGAGATAAAAAGATCAGAATCAGAATTGCGAGATGTAAACTCGCAATTGTGAGGAGAAAAAGTCAGAATTGTGAGATAAAAAGTCGCAATTACCTTTTTTATTTTTTATTCTGTGGCGGAAACAAGCTTCCATACTTTAGATTTACTGTGATGGGAACAAAATACTCAACAGAGATCCTTTCAAATGTGTGTCAACATAAAACTGCACATTTGTGTTGGTATATTTGAATGTTGGCCATATTCTTTACGTCTCGTGAGTTTGGCTGTGACTGTTTATTTACAGATGTACACTGCTTATTATTAAGTATTTTAGGGTTCCACCGATCATGATTCGCCGATTAATTTTGTTTTACAAGCAAATTGGCCAATTGCGATACTGGCTGACAAATTTTTTTTCTTTAAGTATATTTATTTGCTCTATTATTATAGGCAACCATTGCATTCGTGATCCAAACAAAAATGCTGCACACATGTAGCATCACCAGTTGTAGCAAAACAGCAGACAGACTGAATTAAAATGCAAATTCACTCTCTGACAGTAGATGGCGTTTATGAAAAAATCAGTATTTATAGCGTTTTACCGCTGTAAACAAAGCAGCGCTGCACTTATTTTATACAGAGGTAAGAGGAAAAAAAGAAAATGTCATCTAAAATAAAATGATACTAAAATCGCCAGTAGGTGGCGGCAAATTTTTGTCTGAATGAGTAAATCATTGAATCATTCATTCAAATGATTCATTCAAAACAAAGGGACAAAGCAAGTGATGTCTTTAGTGAGTCCTTTAGAACGATTCACTCGGTAACAAAACATCACTGTTGCTCGGATTTGTTTGGAACTATTTTCATTGGCTGTAAAACAGATAATAGTGAGAATATTGTGTCGAAAATGGAAATTGCATTTGCAAACATGCTGATATTCGGGAAAACGGCACTCTTGCTCGAGTGGTATTGTTTATAAATATTAAAAACAAACTTGTATGATGGATTCTGCACCATACTATACTTATTTTTTGCACCATATCTAGGATTTTGGGGTCATTTTTATTAGTTTTGATGTCATTTTTGCTCCGACCCTCCTTTTCGAGGGCCCTTCTGTTGCGAGGCCTGTTTCAAACGAGACGTAACATAGCCAGGGCTGCTACTGATCAGATTTGGTTAGTTTGTGTTAAAACGGTGTAACCCAAATGGATGGAAATTTTATGTGCAATTAAAATACATAAATATTATGCCTAAATATTTCTGAGGTCAGTTTTTCCCTTCTGTTTTGTATTACACTTGTTGTGCAGCTGTAGTTTCTGCTGCAAGAGAGCGTGTGTGTGTGTGTGTGTGTGTGTGTGTGTGTGTGTGTGTGTGTGTGTGTGTGTGTGTGTGATGGATCATGCAGATGAAGTTTCATCTGTGGCATCCTCACAGTGGCAGCTGGGATAGCGATCTGCTTTGATATAGTGTGTGTGTGTGTGTGTGTGTGTGTGTGTGTGTGTGTGTGTGTGTGTGTGTGTGTGTGTGTGTGATGTAGAAACCAACCCGGTCAACTTCCTCTTCCTCCTCTGATGTTCAGGCTTCACTTTTACATTCCTCAAGAAACTCTGCGTTTCTTTTTCCATGGAGTTCCAACAGAACTATGTGAAATATTTCTGTGTGTGTGTGTGTGTGTGTGTGTGTGTGTGTGTGTGTGTGTGTAGTAATATCCGGAGAGCGTTGTGGGTTCCACTGAAATTAGTTTTGTAAAATGACACAAAAGCATGTTTCCCAGCTCACTTCATATGTGTGCAGCAGGTGCTTCAACTGTGTCACCCAGGACTTGTGTATTGTATTGTAAGGTTTTTAATGTAAGTTAATTATAATGACTCCAGGCTAATCTCAAATCTGACCTAAAAGGAGAACTTTATGCCTTAAACTATTGCAAAAACATGATGTTTACTTTTAAAAAAACATGCAAGAGAGAAAGAGAGAGAGCAGGGTCCAGTTTCAATAAACCTCTAAAGTAAAGAAAAACCTTTCAATAATAAGTTTTAATGATAAGTGCATGATCAATAAAGGTCTTAACTTATGGGGTTTGCAAGATTTGTTTAATGTTCTTGAAAGAAGTCTCTTCTGATCACCAAGGCTGCATTTATTTGAGCAAAATTACAGTAAAATTAGTAATATTGTGAAATATTATTACAAGTTAAAATAACTGTTTTCTATGTGAATATATTGTAAAACATAATTTATATCCTCTGATCAAAGCTGGATTTTCAGCATCATTACTCCAGTCTTCAGTGTCACATGATCCTTCACAAATTATTTTAATATGAGGATTTGATGCTGAAGAAATATTCATGATTATTATCAATGTTAAAAGCGGTTGTTCTTATGGAAACCAGGATACATTTATTTCAGGATTCCTTGGTGAAAACAGCACAAAGCAGCATTTGTTTTGAAATAGAAAATCTTTTATAGCATTATACAAGCCTTTACTGTCAATTTCTAAATAAAAACATTAATTTCAATAATAAAAGTCTTTTGAGCTGTAGGATCATTTCTTTTTTTTTTTTCTTCTTTTTTTATGTAGTTTATGAACTTTTTCCTTTGAACTTTAAAGGATAATTTTCCCCAGTGTTGTGCCCAAAGGTGAGAAGCAGACAGTGACTGAACGGTTCGAGGAGGATGTGTGTGTGTGTGTGTGTGTGTGTGAGTCCCCGAGGCAGTGCATGCTGGGACGCCAGCTCGTCTCTGTCCCCTGTGGTCATGAATCTGTTTTAAGAGCTTCTGCATCTCATCTTCAGTTGTGTGTGTCTGGCCCTCAGAAATCAAAGAGCTTTCATCAGCTTTACAAAGCCAACGGGAAACGCGCCTGTTCTGGAATCTGTGATGGTCTACTAAACGTAAATGTACTATTGCAAACAGGGAAATGCTATCGTTATAAAAATATTGATTTCAATCTATTTTCATTTTGAAACCGATTTTAAATCCCAAGAATCTTTGAGTCAGTGCTGTTTTCAGCCGATGCGTGAACAAACTTCACTAACATCATTCGTGGCTCCGGCCATCCGATAATCACAATGCGCTTTGATACTTTTGATAAGAAACAAAGTCTCAGCTTTCAAACTCAAACAATAAATCCAGTTTTGGCGCTCTTTAATAGATCACTGTAGCGCATGTGAACCAATCATCTCTTCCTCTTTCCTGTTAGTTATAGCAGCAAATCAGCATGAATGAACATACAGATGAAACTTATTGAAATTAATTTCTCATGTAATCGCTCGAAAGACGTCAATAAAACAGCTTCACATAACAGCCATTCAATGACCATAAACTCAGCTAGAGAAATTAGGAGCATTTAAAAAAATATATGCACTATATTACATATTCAGTATATACTGTTCTATATATTATGTTGGAATAAATCTGTCCGGAAAATACGTTTTTATTGCAGCCACTGTTAAAATGTTTATATTTCAACAGTGAATTTGAGTAGAAAGATTATTTAAGTTAATATAAAAACTGCCTTATATGCAATTTACACGTTTATATGCAACACAGCTTTTATTTAAGTGTGGATTATTATGTCTGCAAGTAAACCGCGATTACATTTGTACCTCGAGTATGTAGCAGCTGATATGGTTCTCTATAGTTTCAGCATTAGATGAGAGAAATTGAGCTGTTTTGATTGTGTGTGAGTGTGTGTGTGTGTGTGTGTGTGTGTGTGTATTTATAGGCCTCATGTTTCATCGGTTACTGTCAGGTCTTGTCGACTTCCTTCAACTCTGATCCTCCTCTTTCCCATTCCCTTCACATTCTCCAGAGTTTTTCCCTCCACCAGACCCAGACGTTGAATCACGCTGTCCAAACACACACACACACACACACAGACCGTGGGCTGAAGGGGTGTGGAGGAAACACAGATAATCGGGTTGAATTAGCGCGAGTGTCAAGACCGCACATGCCGTCATGACTGGATTCAGATCTCACACACGCACACACACACGCACACACTCACACACACACTCACACACTCACAGCAGAAGAAACGAATGAATGAATCTCACCTGAGGGTCTCGAACGAGTCAAAGCCCGACTGACTCAGAGGATGATGGGTAAAGCTGGACTAGTCTCAGCGGATCTGTGGCCTCGGTGTTAAGATCTGGTTAGTTAGTTAGTTAGGACTCATCATTCTTACTCTTACTCTAGACTTTCAGAAGGTTAGGAGCAGACTTGAAGAACAAAAATGAGATGACTACATTTTAAGACTGGCTTACTAGACTAACCAGAACTCACTCATTCATGCTTCTGGTTCACTTCTGATTGCCAGTTTAACAGCAGGAAGCTTTGCTTTTTAGATCTTTTTATTGTTCTTTTGTTTGTTTTATCCTTCACCTTTTTGTTCATTCTTTTTATTTCATTATTTCTTTGATTTATTAGTGCTTTCTTTTGTTCGTTTGTTTTCTTTCTTTCCTTCTTTTCTTATAGTATACACTACCGTTCAGAAGTTTGGGGTCAGTGGGATTTTGTAATGTTTTTGAAAGAAGTCTCTACGGCTCACCAGATTTGCATTTATTTGATCAAAAATACAGTAAAAAAATGCTAAATATTATTACAATATAAAATATCTGTTTTCTATGCGAATATATAGTAAAGTGTAATTTATTCCTGTGATCTTTTCATCATTACTCCAGTCTTCAGTGTCACATGATCCTTCAGAAATCACTCTAATATGATGATTTGATGCTCAAGAAACATTTATGATTATTAGCAATGTTGAAAACTGTTTTTTCATGAGATTCTCTGAATAGAAATTGAATTTATTTAAAATAGAAATCTCTTGAAACATTATAAATGTCTTAACTGTCACTTTTGAGCAATTGAATGCATTCTTGCTGAATGAAAGGACAGGGTATTCTTTCATATTCTTTAAAAAAAAAAAACTAACCCCAAACTTTTGACCTGCAATGTAATGTTTTTTCTCCTCTTTCTTCCCCTTATTCTCAGATGAATATAGTCTCGGCCAAATGCATAATACACGAGACGCATGTCGCGTGACGAGAGTTTATTCTGCTGCGTAAACTGTGGTGTGTTGGGTTATGGACAGTAATGCCGCAGGGAGCGCTTCTGTATGTTTTCATAACCTTCTGAATAACATGAGTTTCTGGCACCTCTGCTGCTAAACTCTGTCCAGTTGCCAAAATACACACACACATGCATATGCATATGCACACACTGCGTTTCTCATCGCCTGTAGTCAATCTGGGAAAAGTCATGTGTAACCAGTCGAGAGCACGCAAAACATGAAGTCATTAAATCAGAGCGGACTCCATCTGCATGTTCCTGGTCTCATTAGTGCACATAATTAGATCAGATGTGCTCTTGCTCATTTGGTTTCTCTGTGTTTTATCTTTTTTGAACAGGTGTTAATACTGAGTGAATCAGTCGGGGGTTCCCATTGGTCCTAAAAAAGTCTTAAATTCAGTGTGATCTAATTTGAGGCCATAAAGTGTCTTTAAATGATTTAAATTGTATTCTTAAATTGGTTTTGAGGTCTCCTACAACAGGTTTACATGCGTCAACAGGTTTACATTACATTACATCAAACGTCTAAAACACTTTAATTTTCTCATAATACGGTATATAATAATTTCTCAAAGAGTCTGAAAACGGTTTGTTTCGGAGATTGTCTCTCGAAACTCCTCCTTCCTGAGAGCTGCTCTGCTCTGATTGGTCAGACGGCTCAGTCTGCTGTGATTGACATGTCGGATATGAAACGTCCATTAGCATATTTGAATCTCAGCTCTTCCTCAGCACTTGATACACAGTGATACGAACCTTAAAGAAGGCCTCGGTTTTTCCGTATCAACAGCTGTATTACTCACTGAATGAAAGGGAATATTAGAAAAAGCGTAATAGGGGCTCTTTAAGAGGTGAGCGCTGCATGTTTGAAAGTAAACGCGACGCTGTTGTGTGTTTTTCAGCAACATCAGTAAATACTGTAAATTTAAGCGATTGCTTATGATCTTCTGCTGATGAATTATATGAATGTAAGAGTGCATATTTTGTCTCCACCCATTTGAGTGAGCAGCTGGAAGAAGTAAAGCATAGATATTTCAAAATAAGAGTCCTGGTGTATTTCTGTCTTTAGTTATGCCCTGAATTATGCACACACAAAATTGGGGGTTATAATTGTTTTTTTGGTTACACAATATATACATTTTATTATTATTGACACAATCTTCTTATTACCTTTCTTTAAACACATTTTATAGTCCACAAAATCCAACATGGATCGCCTTCTAATTTGTATTTATTGATATATTAGTGCATAAACCAATTTAAATGCATATTCATAATTAAAATAAAACATGTCTTTGAAGTATTTTAAAAGATTCTGAGATGCATGCTATAATAAAAAAATTCTGAGATGCACAATTTATTATGAAATTGTAATTATGGACATACGGTAACTTGTGCTTAAATTTGATTTTGAAACCAGACTGGCAGATTCCCTGTCAGTCTGTGTGTGTTTGTGGCCGCGTGTGGAAGGCGGTCATTGTAACGGAGTAATAGGTCAAAGGGTCAAATCCCATTAGTGCCTTGTGATCTTAACCTCACTTAACCCTTAGTTAACCTTGTCTAATAAATCTGCTGTGATCAAGTGGAGCATGCCTCTGTCAGCAGGTCTTCTGCGCTCGCCATCTGACGCTGGAACTTACAAAGGTGAAGTTACTTTCCTGCAGTGACTTCATTTAATATGTGATCAAGTCAAGTCTTTGGTTTTGATTAGACACTTTGTAATGTGTTCATTGATGAATCTATAATGAATTACTTGAAGTGAAGTTACTTAAGGCCGCATTTACTCTGCAGGTCTTGCTGGTCAATTCCAATTTGTTTTCTATATCCGATTTTGATTTATTTTTTATTTTCTTCTATTAAAAGTGTTTAAAAATCTTTAAAAGTCAGCAAAATATTGGTCTCTTAACTGGGTTGAGCCTTCGTCCTCCATTGCGTTATTGAAAAGAGTCATGTGATCGCGTTTGGTCGTGATCGTTATTCGCCTCCATCGTTTTTTAAATAACGTACGATGTAAATGCGGCCTATAATACTCAACAGTGTAATTTTAGTGTCATTTAAGATACTATTTTTATTAATATTTTAAATCAGTTTTTATCTTAACATTGTCCATTTACATTTTAATTTTAGTTTAAGTTTTTGTCATTTTTTTTGTGTTTTTGTTACTTTTGGTAGTTTTTAAAAAAAATGTGTTTTATTTTAGTTGGAGTTTGAGTTATTTAAATACATAAAGTTAAATTAAAATGAGAAATGTTGCCTTGGCTGAAATAATAAAAAATAACAATAATATTTTTTTATTAGTAGTAATATATATATATATATATATATACACACACACACATATATATAAATATATATATATATATATATATATATATATGTATATATATATATATATATATATATATACACATATATATATACATACATATATATATATATATATGTGTGTGTATATATATATATATATACATATTTATATTTGTATATATATATGTATATGTGTATATGTGTATTTGTATATTACTACTACTAATAATTATATATATATATATATATTATTAGTAGTAGTAGTAGTAGTAGTAATAAATAATAAAAAAGCTTACTACATTAGTTACCTAAAAAGAACTACATTAGTTAACATGAACTAACAGCATTTATTAATCTCATTTAATGTTAATTTCATAATTTAATAATACATGATTAAAATCAAATCTTGTATTTGTTAACATTAGAACTTGAACTTACAATGAACTGTTGTATTTTTATTAATTAATGTTAACAAAGATTAATAAGTACAGTAACAAATGTATACTACTGCTCATTGTGATGTAATATTGAAACTTATTGTAAAGTGTTACCAATAAATCTGTATTTTTTATTTCGGCTAACATTAATTTCATACAGCTATAATAACCCTGATACTCAACTTGACAAATTACTTGCACGTGCAACGATACTTTTGAAATAAAACGAGAAGTTGTTGATAATAAGAGGACATGGCAACACTTTTTTTCACCAGTTGTTTCAAGCATTTTCTCGCAAGATATTTAATTTAGAGATATTTAACTGTCCTAAAATGTATTTGCACGATTTATATTTTGCGTCATTCCTACTGTGAAATATTAGTGCATGAGAGATTTGCTCTCTGTTAGTTCCCATCTGAGGCATTACTGGCTTTTCTTTAGTGAACGTATACTTCATGAGCAAGATTTCCTAATGAACCGTGACCAGGCATGTATGGTTATGAGTCATAAGCTTTGCTTTAATATCCATATCCATATTTCTCTGCCAACCCACCAGAAAGGAGAGGCCGACCTGAGAAAGCCCTCGTCGGGTTCAGTTCAAACAGCCTATTGTGTGTGTGCTGTGCTTCTGTTGTCTGTTGTGGAGAGCCAGCACAGGTGAAGTGTGTTTTATTAACACTGTTTGATGTGTTTTATTTTAAGTTGTGTGTTTGCTGTGGCGTCACGTGACTGTGGGAAACTTTTACTGTCACCATCATGATGGCTTTACATTATAAGAGTGAAAAAGTCGAGTACACTACAAGCAGTAGAGCAGTAGTAGTTGAGCGGAAACTGTGTAAAGCATGCGTAAAGTGGGCGTGGCTTATAAGAATGGAGGCGGGTGATTGGTGGAGAGGTCATTTTGGAGGCGGAGCAAGTTATTTCAAGAGAAATATTTGTTTATTTAGAATAATGGGAACACTTTACAACAAGGTTCATTAGTTAACATTAGTTAATGTATTATGAACTAACCATGAGGAATACATTTGTTACTGTATTTGTTAATCTTTGTTAACGACGTTAGTTAATAAAAATAGTCGTTTATGTTAGTTCACAGTGCATTAACAAGATTTTAATAAAGTATTAGTAAATGCTGAAATTAACATGAACAAAGATTCATAAATGCTGTATACGTGCAGTTCATGTAATGTTAACTAACGAACCTTATTGTAAAGTGTATCCGAATAATGTGTGCAATGATGAATCCATCAAAATAAGACCAGGAACATGTTTTTAATGTGAATAAGGTCTATTTGGATTTTAATGTTGACTAAAGATACTGTTTTTCACTAGTAACTCCCTGACTCTCACGGAGAATTAATGCTGTGGTGTGTGTGTGTGTGTGTGTGTGTGTGTGTGTGTGTGTGTGTGTGTGTGTGTGTGCACTCTCAGAAAAAAAGGTACAAAAGCTGTCACTGGGACAGTACCCTTCAAAAAGGTTCTAAAATGTACCATTTAGGTACTGATATGTACACTTTTGGAACTAATATGTACACTTTTGGAACTGATATGTACACTTTTGGTACTAATATGTACACTTTTGGTACTAATATGTACACTTTTGGTACTAATATGTACACTTTTGGTACTAATATGTACACTTTTGGTACTAATATGTACATTTTTGGTACTAATATGTACACTTTTGGAACTTTTGGTACTAATATGTACACTTTTGGAACTAATATGTACACTTTTGGTACTAATATGTACACTTTTGGAACTAATATGTACACTTTTGGTACTAATATGTACACTTTTGGAACTTTTGGTACTAATATGTACACTTTTGGAACTAATATGTACACTTTTGGAACTGATATGTACACTTTTGGAACTAATATGTACACTTTTGGAACTAATATGTACACTTTTGGAACTGATATGTACACTTTTGGAACTAATATGTACACTTTTGGAACTAATATGTACACTTTTGGTACTAATATGTACACTTTTGGAACTAATATGTACACTTTTGGAACTGATATGTACACTTTTGGTACTAATATGTACACTTTTGGTACTAATATGTACACTTTTGGAACTAATATGTACACTTTTGGAACTAATATGTACACTTTTGGTACTAATATGTACACTTTTGGAACTAATATGTACATTTTTGGTACTAATATGTACACTTTTGGAACTTTTGGTACTAATATGTACACTTTTGGAACTAATATGTACACTTTTGGAACTGATATGTACACTTTTGGAACTAATATGTACACTTTTGGTACTAATATGTACACTTTTGGAACTAATATGTACACTTTTGGTACTAATATGTACACTTTTGGAACTAATATGTACACTTTTGGTACTAATATGTACACTTTTGGAACTAATATGTACACTTTTGGTACTAATATGTACACTTTTGGAACTTTTGGTACTAATATGTACACTTTTGGAACTAATATGTACACTTTTGGAACTAATATGTACACTTTTGGTACTAATATGTACACTTTTGGAACTAATATGTACATTTTTGGTACTAATATGTACACTTTTGGAACTTT